>NW_028317916.1:6569250-6895000 GCF_062004578.1 Staurois parvus
TTTGATTTCTTATCAAGAGATCAAATGAGCAGATGGTGTTCAGATCCTACACTGACATCCTAGTTAGCCATACCAAGCAGATGAATAGGAGATAAATGGACAAATGCAGGTTCACTTGAACAAATCCATCACATCAGACAACTCTCCACATCATGCAAGGAAAGGCTTCAAACAGAATAAGAAAAAGCAGCAAAAAAATGTATTAAAGTATTGCACTTACATAGATAAGGTGCATAAAGGCAGTGTAAACATTTAAAATTCCCACGGTGTCAGATCACTGGCCAGAACAAGGTGACGTCACAGAAAGCTCCGCCCGACTCGCGTTTCTCCAAAAATGGTGTCCTCTGGGATTGGAGAACGGAATCCTAGGAATAGAAGGAACATCTTCCAAAGGTGACAACCAAAGAGACCCTGATGACAGTCAAAGAGTCCTTCATTTTGGAGGGATTTTCTGTTTTCTGTTTATGTTTATGGGACAGGACGTGTAGGGAAATCTCCTAACCAGGACACAAATGGAAGAAAAGAAAAAACTAACAGGAGTTATAAACCTCCCTAAGGCCCCTTTCACACAAGCAGACTGATCGGATTCGCCTGACTGTTTTTCAAGCGGACCCTCCATTTTTCTCTATGGAGCAGCGGGTGTAAAAGGACATGTGTCTGTTTACACCCGCCTACATCTGATCTGATCTTGTCCACTAAAAACAGGATCGTTCCTCATCTGTCTGCTGGATCAGATCGGATACCAGTCAGATGGAAACGGACAGGCGGTCCGTTTTAATCCAACAGCCCATAGAGGACAACGGGCTGTATCTGTGTCGGCTATGCATAAGCGGAGCGGACACGGACCTGTCATCTGCTTGTTCAGAGGGGATCAGCAGGCGGATCCCCCCGCTGGGCAAGTGGATCCGCTAACAGGTCTGCCCCATGTGAAAGGGGCCTTACTCTATCCAAAATGAACCAAAAAGTTTTACTTTAGTTACCGTATATACTCGAGTATAAGCCGAGTTTTTCAGCACATTTTTTGTGCTGAAAAACTGGCCCCTCGGCTTATACTCAAGTCAACGTCTGCAGATGGCTCCCCCCCCCCCTTCCAACAGAAGGGAAACTACGGTAAGTACAGGGGTGGGCAGGGGGCTGCTGTCTCTTACCTGGCTCTGGTCCCACGACGATCCGGACCAGGAAGCGCGGCTGCTTCTTCATTCGGTTCGTCCACTGGATGTTTGCGCGACTGCTCAGCTCCGCCTTCTCACCGGTGGCCGCCAGAACTGTAGCTCAGGAAAGGCACACAGGCGGCCAATCACCGGCGAGGAGGCGGAGCTGAGCGGCCCCGCGAAAATCGAGTGAAAGAGATGCAGGTAAGTGTGCCGTGCTTAGGTGCTGCTGCAACCACATATGCTGGCTGCAGCAGCACCATACTGGAACAGGGGTCAGCAAGTGTCAGTGGGAGGAATAGTGCCCCATCATTGGTGTCACTGATACCAATGATGGGGCATTATTCCTCCCACTGACACCAACGATGGGGCACTTTCCCCCCCCCCACTGACACCAACGATTGGGCACTATTCCTCCCCCCCCTACTGACACCAATGATGGGGCACTATTCCACCCCCCACTGACACCAATCATGGAGCACTATTCCACCCCCCACTGACACCTATCATGGGATACTATTCCTCCCCCCCACTGACACCAACGATGGGGCACTTTTCCTCCCCCCCACTGACACCAACGATGGGGCACTATTCCTCCACCCCCCCACTGACACCAATGATGGGATACTATTCCTCCCACTGACACCAATGTTGGGACACTATTCCTCCCACTGACACCAATGATGGGACACTATTCCTCCCACTGACACCAAAGATGGGGCACTATTCCACTGACACCAATAATGGGGTGCTATTCCCCCCACTGATACTAATGATGGGGCACTATTCCTGCCACTGATACCAATGATGGGGCACTATTCCTCCCACTGATACCAATGATGGGCACTATTCCTCCCACTGATACTAATGATGGGGCACTATTCCTCCCACTGACACCAATGATGGGGCACGATTCTTCCCACTGGTGTTCCCACCCTCGGTTTATACTTGAGTCAATAGCTTTTCCCAGTTTTTTGTGGTAAAATTAGGTACCTCGGCTTATATTCGTGTCGGCTTATACTCGAGTATATACGGTATATTTTTTTAGTGGATGAAAACATGCACTTAATAGTGTGTTCTCACCACGCCATGATCCTTGTCCATCTTTAAATGTGACGTATTTATATTTTCAGCCATCAGTCTACTTGGAAAGCAACATATCAATTTTTAATTCCATAAAGATTTATTGAAGAAAAATTTGGAAAAACATATAAAACACAATACACATGGGTATACGATGACCAAAAGCACATGCAAGGTTAGAGTAACAAAGGTAACCATAGGGCTTAATGACAACCTCAGAAGACTATAGTCAAGGATGAATATGCATTTTCAAAAAAGAGATTATATTATTGTTCTCAGCATAAAGAAATGCACAGAAAAAGGTATAGATGAAGTTTTATACATCGTACAAGATAAAGGAAAAAAAAAGGAGAAAGTAAAATGCAATCTAGTATTTTCTTACCATGTGAGTGTTACAAATCATCCTAAATAAAACAAATTGTTTCGAGCATTTAGGGAACATATTTGATGGAAGTCAAAAACTTGTTTATTATTATATGTATGGACCTTATAATGAAGGCAATATATTGATAGTCTATGATTACCGTAGCAATGTTTGTATTTGGAGAGGGGGAAAAAAGAAGAGAAAAAAGAAAAGCCAGGAAAAGAAGAAAGAGAAAGGAAAGGGGGAAAAAAGGGGGGGAGAGTGTGTGTGTGTGTGTGTGTGTGTGTGGGGGGGGGGGGGGTAAACATGTAAATATCTTTCACAATTCCACACAGCACATATAAATACTTTCAAGCTATTTTTAACTCATTCATCTTTTGGTGCTGCCAAGAGCCATCTTTGTAAATTTTATAAGCCAGTTACGGCAAATGTACTGTTGCGCTAATGGAAAAGTGACTAGAGATACACGTGGTGCTGCCATTGCGGAACTGCAACAGAAAATGCTGATTACCTGGCTATCTATGGCTCCAGGTCTATCTGGGTTACAGTCCTGCAACATGCATACAGCCAGAATAACTAAACTGAAGGCTTGCTGGCACATTGACTTACAAAGCCCTTGGATCAGCTTGACAGCCTGTGGCTAGCATTTCCAGAAGGAGAGGTAGGTGATATCAGTACAAGCTTCCCTTAACTTGATTAGGTCTTTCAAATAAATTCTGGCTAGGCATATATTTTACATCCCTGTAGCAAACCACCTGCTATTTCCAAAAGAGTACTCGTCTTCTTTCATACCTGCCTGTATACAGTTCATCTGCTATTCTTCATCTCTTTCCTTTTGATCCAGTTAGTGACTTCCGTGACTCCTATTTTGTACATCAGTCTCTCGCTCCTCATTCCTACTTCAAAGAAAAGTAGTTCATGAACAAAGTCAAATTGGTATGCTGTCTGCTGACAGATTTTCTTCTAAAACTTATACTTTTTTTTAGATTTATCTTTTGATTTGGCTGCAAAATTATAGAAAATAAACAAGCTCTGTGTAATTGATAAAAAGACTTTTGGAACCTAGCCTAGATATAAAGATTTTCTGAATGGGCCTCCATGGCAAGGTTTAACTTATTGAAGCCACATTTTTGCAGTAAAAGATATGGGCTCAGTGCCAGATCATTGCTGAAAAATCATTTCCTCCTGGTTTCCTCTAATACTATTTAATATAATCTGTTCATTCATGCTTTTCAAAGGCAAAAAAAAAAACTAAAATCACTGTATTTACTGTGACTCTCAGCATCAGTGACTTTAAACCTTTTTGTTTTTTCTTGCAACGTAGTGTGGTCTACTCTTACAGAGCCTTGCATGGTCAAGAAAACAGGATTAGGCTAAAGAACACAATGATGTTATATATCATGCTCTATATCAGTGGTCGCTATACTGAAGTCTGGGGCCCACATGCAGCCCTTTGCTTGCCTTATCTGGCTCTTTGCGCACTATTCCATCTACTGACTCCAGCAATGGGACATAATTCTGCCCAACAAAATGGGGCACTATTCCTCCTATTAACACTAATGATTTGGCACAATTCCTACCAATGGCTCCAACAATGGGGCACAATTCCTCCCACTGATACCAATTATGGGGCACTATTCCTCCCACTGACACCAATGATGGGCATTATTCCTCCCAGTAACACCAATGATGGGGCAAATTCCTCCCAATGACACCAGTGATGGTGTACTATTCCTCCCCTAATACCAAAGAGCAGGGCCGTGGATAAGGGGGTACCACCAGTCCTCCTGTATGGGGTCCAGGACAGTAGGGGGGCCCAGGCAACTAGGTGAATCGGATGTGGGCAGGGAGGGTGATCAGCACAGCATGGAGGGCAATTACTGGAACTGATCCCCTGTATAGCTCTCTCTGCAGCTGCTTAAAGCTGGCTTCTTCTCCTCTCCCTCCCTCTGGCTTTCAGCTGCTGTAGAGAGAGCCATACAGGGGATCAGTTCCAGCAATTATCCCCCCACCCCACCCCACCGCACCCATCTTTCTCCCTGTACACCACGTTTCCCCCTGCTGCCCAAGCCCTCCTGTGTGCCCCCCCTCACACACACAGTGCTGCTGGCTTCCCTACTGTCCTTCCCACCACCAGCTGCAAGAACACAATAGGATCCTGCAGGATGGAGAGTGGGGGACGGGTCTGGTAAATATGTCACATCTGCCAGCCCTTTCCTGAATGAACACAATGAGTGATCAGTACCGATCACTGTGTTCATTCAAAACTGAAGCATAGGTGTTTTTTTAGGGAGGGGGGCGGGGCCCTGTTAGGTTGGCTGTATGGGACCCTGTGGTTTCTAACAGCAGAAAGAGTTGGCCTTGTTTACTCCCACTGACGCCAATACATTTTCTTCTCACTTGCCCGAGTATAGACCCTTAAAATTTGGAGGACAGTAATCTGGACCATTGTTTAGAAAGTCTGGAGACCCCTGCTCTATATTACCTAAAAGAGTAAGCCAATCTTCAGCAACATTTTCCCCAAACCCCCCCATTAGAATTCTCTATCTTCTGAATAGTACATGCCAGTGCTCCTGTTTCAATGCTGCACCTTCTGCTATTACATGTGTAGCTGGGGGGGGGGGGGGGGGTGTGTCTCCCTGTGAAAAACACTTACAGGACAGACTGTACACTACAATTGTGCACCTCCTGGCAGCCGCTCTGGGCTGTTGAAGCTGCACTTTTGTGGAGTCCATCCTCTCCTTCTCTAGCTGAGCTCAGTAGTGGCCACTCCGGGGTGTTCAAGCTGCGAGCATGCACAATGTACTCTCTCTTTCTCTAGCTGAGCTCAGCCACTGCACCTTGAGGAGAGCATGCACTGCGCATGTGCGCAGTTAGAATAGTCTGGAGCACCCACTAGGGGTTGTATATTTCTAGTATCCAGGCGAATGGAGGGGGCCAGCTTTTTTTGGAGAAACCCTCCCTCCCCAACATGTGCATGAGTAATGGGAGAAGGTGCTGCATTTGAAACAGGATGAGTGCTGGTATGAAGATATAGAATTGCCTAAGGGGATTTTAGAAAATGTTGCTGAAGGTGAACTTTAAACATGTTAAAACTGAACTCCATAAACTATTTGTATTAGATACATTGGCCCAGCTTGGCACAATGTAAATATGCATTACTCATACCTGATGGACTGCTAGGGAAGCTGGAAATCACTGTATTAGTTGGTACTACTATAGCGACAGCTGCAGTCTTCTGGGCCCTGCTCGGGCAATATGCGAGTGACTGCCCCGCTTCAAACTGACCACGTGGATCGGGGGCTTGTTTGGCATCACTGCTATTCATAGAATGCCTTATATATTTTTTAAAGAATACAAGGCATTCCCTGATTGGATGAGGTGAAGAGGAGGGGCGGTGACCTTACAAACTTATCCTTGTCCAATCAGATAACGCCTTGTATTTACTGAAAAAATACAAGGCATTCTTGCAGCAATGTCGAGTGAGTGACTCCCTTTCGTGGTATCACTATAGTAGCACCAGCTACCATGGGGCAGCACAGTGGCTAAATTGCTAGCTCCTCCACATGGCAGCACTAGGGCCGTTGGTTCAAATCCCAACCCCAGCACCACCTGCCTGGAGTTTGCATTTTCTCCCTGTGCCTGCATGGGTGTACTCAAGTTTCATCCCACATTCCAAAGACATGCTGGTAGGTTAATTGGCTTCTGTCTAAATTGGTCCTAGTATGTGTATGCTTGAATGTGACTTAGGGATGTTAGACTGTACACTCCTTCAGGGTCATGGACTGATGTGATTGTACATTATATATATGTAAAGCACTGTGTAAATTGACAACTCTATAAACCTGTAATAAAACTACCACAGTGATTTACAGCTTTCTCCAGTGGTCTATCGGGTATGAATAATTAATACTTACATTATGCCAAGTTAGACTAATGTAAATATGCAATACAAACAATTACCTGGAGTTCAACTATAATAATATTATGGCTTTTATAGCCTAAATATGGTAAGATGTATGTAATTTAATTTATAATATAACCTAAAGCAAAATATTTTTTGTAGATTTGAAAAGAGTGGTGAGAGATTCAAACCATTGTCAGGTAGTAATTGCTATCTGTGTCACTGGTAGGGAGATTAACTCTCTCTAATTGTCCTGATCATCTATGCCACAGAAAAAGAAAGTGAGGGTAAATCTAACATTTTTAATTGCCATCAAAACAGGAAAAGGGGAGAAATCTATCGATGGGGACCTTTGAGAAGAAGAAGGATGAAAAGCACAAATTTTTATTTTATGACAGGTTTCCTTTAACGCCCTGACCATGATGCCATGTGATTGGTAAGCACAAAAAGTAGGTGATCCAAGGTAGCCAATTATAGCTAGAATACACACCCAATCATTATCTGTAAATATTGCAAGTTAATACCTAAGACAATTAGGCTCAATTCACAAAGCTGACACACAGTGATAAGTATCCTCATTTTAGATAAGTGACTGTAATTTTCAAATATCTTTGGACTCAACTGAAAATAACTGTCCCTTCTTGAAATATAGAAATCCTTAAAATGCCTGGTCTGCTAGCTTTGTGAATTGAGCCTAATGCATTCACTCTTTAGAATTCCACTGCGCTGCAACTTGATTCATGTACCTATTGTGAACAGGCAGAGGAACCTGGGACATGCACAGTGCACATGGTGCACTAAGATCGGAGAGTCCAAACTGACACTCCATCCTTAGAGTGGCTGAGCTCCAATCAACTGTTCCAGCTATCACACAGACAGTAAAGCGGGTGAGGAGTTTCGAGGCTGGGAAGGCAGAGACACTAGTTCCCTATCAGGTCTGCTTATCTTGTGTTTGACAGAAGGCAATTGGTGGATCAATAGCCAATAGACCGCCAGCTATTGGCTACAGAATATGTCCACTGACAGTGGTCAATCACAAGAAGAGAGGCAAGTTGATTGAAGAGATGATAGCTCCTCAGCTTCTCAATTAGGTTCCACCCACTGTCAGCATTGCTGGTTGCTTGGAGGATGTCAGCTGTGAATTTGGGTGGGCGGGGCCTAATAGGGATTCAGAGACACTAGTTCTCTATCAGATCCACTTCCCTTGTGGCTGACAGCAGGCAGTGGGTGGATCCATAACCGATAGACAACCAGCTATTGGCTATAGAATCTCCCCATTGGCTGCTGTCAATGACAAGGAGATAGGTGAGCTGATGAAGAACTAGTCCCTCAGCTTCCCCTTCAGACTTTGCCCACTGTCCCCATTGTTGGTCACTAGGAACATGTTGCCTGTGAAGCTCTCTATCTGTAAAGTGTTACTAAAGTCTGATTTTTAAAAAAAATGTAAATAACAAACATGTTATACTCACCTGCTTTGTGCAATCTATGCTCCTCCTCTTCTTTGTGTGTTCCCATAGCAAGCCGTTTGCTAGGAGGCACACGGTGCGTGCTCGCTCCTGACCTGTGTATTTACGAAGTCGCACTTCATAGACACACACAGTGAGGCTTAATTATGCCCCCCTACCTCCTCTTCACTACATTTGGTTGAATCTGGTGCAGGACCTTTGAAAAGTGGTGCTAATTGGTACTTCATTGAATTTCCCTGATGGAGCTTACTTATAAAGATCAACAACATAATAGCTTTTTGATGTTTTTTTCCCACTTTTTCACATGGGAAACTGTAATATGGGAACTGTAGGAATTGTTTAATAAGAAGAGTCCTAAAAGCTAGAACATTTTATCAAAGTAGAAAATTAATGTCACTATGAGAAAGTTTACTTATCCAACTTTTATTGTTGAAGAAGAGTGGATTGTATCAGGTGAACCAGTCAATTATCTGTGGAAAATTAAGCTATGTACATGGATGTTTCATTAATATATTCATGTCTGTTGAAATACTGTGAAATACAAGGATAGAGATATATAATATGGTACATTTGCACCAGGAAAATGACTTTAAGCTCACAAGGTGCTAAATGCCCTTTTTCATTTTCATCTTGTTTAAAAAAAGAAAGCATATTCCTCAACTGCCAGGTGTAAAAAAACCTGGCATGCCAGGCATAGGGGCAGCATTAGTGGGTAACTTTGAGAGGAGTTCACCTCCCAGATCACTGCTGCCCAATGCTGCCAGGCTCTTTGGCACACTTCAGTGCCCAAGAAAGGGTCTAACCAAAAAGAGGATTTCTGCCACCTACCTGGCCCCATAGGGGAGACAGGTAGATGGTGACCCCTTCCCTAGTAAAATAGTTTTTGGTGTCTTTTTTGAAGTCCTAACTGGTTCAATGTGCAAAAAAAGTTTATTATTACAATGCTACCAGGTTCTTTTGCACACTTTAATGCCCAAGAAAGGGTTTCACCAAAACAGGGGATTTCTGCCACCTACCTGGCCCCATGTGAGGAGGCAGATAGATGGTGACCCCTTCCCTGGTAAAATTGTTTTAGGTGTCCTTTTCTTTTCGAAGTCCTAACCAGTTCAATGTGCAAAAAATGTTAAGTTTATTATTATCAACTTTCCAGGTTTGAACAGGGTCCAGATATACCCCCGATAAATTTTCCAGCACAGGGATCTCAAAAAAGGAGTGCAGGCTAACTAATTTCAACCTCTAGTTGAGATGTAAGGGTGATCTCAACATTGCAATGTTTTTATGTGCACAGGGGACTCTAGGAAGATATCTTTCCAGGGTTTCTTGTGATATCACTAGCTGTAAATCCATACCTGTTGTAACTTCAAAAGTGTTTTTCTGACATATCCATTTTTTGGGGTCCAAATGGTCCCTAAAAAACAGTTCATCAGGGTAGGGTTGACAACCTACTACCCCTAGGGGGGCAGGTAAGTGGCACATAAACCCCTCTTGCTGACACCTGCTCCTGCGCAATGGGAATTGATTAAACCCTCTCCATAGGCAACCATTGCATTGCCATCATAAAGTACGATGACTCAACATTTCAGCCATGCTGATTTGTATTTATACTTGTATTCAGTCAGTTTCAAGTAAATGTGCAGGGAAGGTAATATTTACCTTTTTATAAATAGGACAAATGTAACTGATTCTCGCACCAGCGTTCTTTGTATGCATATTTTTACATTTGTATTATGGTATACTTTTTTGCTGTAGAGTTGTGCTATTACCTATGATCTCTTCTATCCCGTTGTACTGTTTTTTGAAAATTAATAAATATATATTCAACCTAAAATAGGACAAATGTAACAATAAACAGGGTTTTCCATGCAAGAACAGATCTTGCCAAATCTCAGGTACTTTTCGCTCAGTAAATGTATGGAGAAATGGCCTTTGGTAATAGGTTAAATGTTGCCAGGTGAATTTTGGGCAAATGCTTTCAAACAGTCCCAGAAGACAGTTTATTTTTTTTCTCATTCTGCCAAACTGGCTGATAACTTTGGAGGAAAGATCTCAGAAGGAAATGAGCAATCCAGTTGGAATTTTTGGGAGATAGAGTTGTGTTCACCTTTTGTAATAGATTGTATTCATGATGTGCTTGTTGTGAGCAATCAAAAAAATAAATGAGTGCTTGAAAGCTTTATGGATTTACAGATATATGACCGATTTGTGAATTTGACATAACATTTCTTAATAGATATGGTCATATGTTCAGTGTAATTTGACATCTGCATTTGTATCCAAGCTTGATAACTTCAATAGAAACGTCTGAAAAGCACAACAGCATTTTTTAGCGTTTTTTCAAGGATTTTGTAGGTGTGAATGTAGGAGAGGAAAAATGTAATCCATGACAGTACTGAGCATCTTCTGTATTTTGTATGGGTTTTTTTTTTTGTCTTTCTAATCAAACCTGCAAAGCCCTGTTGGATACACTAAGCAACATGACTTTAGTGACACAGTTAAAAATTCAAACATGAAATTCTGATGGATAACAAAGAAATTGGGCTATGAAAACAGCTGACGTCTTCAAATTAAATATCCTAGATGTATATTTTTAGTTACATCTATTTCTCTGATATATTCAGTACATTCCTCTTTCCTGTATTGCTAACAGCTACATACACTATATTGCCAAAAGTATTGGGACGCCTGCCTTTACACGCACATGAACTTTAATGGCATCCCAGTCTTAGTCCGTAAGGTTCAATATTGAGTTGGCCCACCCTTTGCAGCTACTGTATAACAGCTTCAACTCCTCTGGGAAGGTTGTCCACAAGGTTTAGGAGTGTGTCTATGGGAATGTTTGACCATTCTTCAAGAAGCACATTTGTGAGCTCAGGCACTGATGTCAGACGAGAAGGCCTGGCTTACAGTCTCCACTCTGATTCATCCCAAGGTGTTCTGTCGGGTTGAGATCAGGTCTCTGCGCAGGCCAGTCAAGTTCCTCCACCCCAAACTCGCTCATCCATGGACCTTGCTTTGTGCACTGGTCTGCAGTCATGTTGGAACAGAAAGTGGCCATCCCCAAACTGTTCCCACAAAGTTGGGAGCATGAAATTGTCCAAAATGTTTTGGTATGCTGACGCCTTAAGAGTTCCCTTCTAAACTAAGGGACCAAGCCCAACCCCTGAACAACAACCTCATACCATAATCCCCTCTCCACCAGACTTTACACTTGGCACAATGCAGTCAGGCAAGTACTGTTCTCCTGGCAATCACAAAACCCAGACATGTCCATCAGATTACCAGACACAGAAGCATGATTCGTCACTCCAGAGAACATGTCTCCACTGCTCTATAGTCTAGTGGCAGCGTGCTTTACACCACTTCAATTGATGCTTTGCATTGCGCTTGGTGATGTAAGGCTTAGATGCAGCTGCTCGGCCATGGATAGGATGGAAAGAAGCTTGTAGTTAGTGGGTGGACTGGGAGGGGTGACTTAAAGCTGTGCATTACATACACCTGAGCCGTGCACCCTGTGTGATATCCACTCCTGAGCCCTGCCTCTGTATTATGTACTCCCAAGCCCTGCACTATAAACACTGTTGTACATTTCATACTCCTGACTACTGCACTATGTATACTGGCCTTTATACAACATATTCCTGAACACTGCACTAAGTACTTTATATAACCCTAAAGTTCTTCTTTAAAGTAAGTTGTGTATATAAAAGTATATGTAATGGAACAGTTTTTGTTTAATAGTGTGCTGAGGTTTATGCATGTCTGTTAGATTCTCATTCAGGTCCAGATGTAGCTGGTCTGATGTGGGGGTGCAGCAAAAAATGACAGGTGTCCAGAAGCTGGGAAGTCAACAGGGGAGCGTACAGGGGTTATTATGACAGTGTACAGGGGGTCAGTAGAGGCAGAGGACGTATAACATTTTCCTAAAGAAAATGTAGCCTTTAAGCTGTATAAAAAATATGTAACATTGACAATATTACCCACAGTCATAACAAGTAATCTGCCTGGTTTACAATTAAAAAGTAAAGACATCATGAGAAAATGTGATCAAGGATTATGAAAGACACGGAGCACCCTGAGACAGAACAGGAAAGTCCTGCATATGGCCAATAGGGGGTCTTAAATGGGGATTGAACAGAATCTGTACCTGCTGTATGCAATGCATACTACAGTAAATACTGTGACACAACTAACAGTGTCACAGATACAAATAAACCTCAGGACAAAGGATTAAATTAAACGGTTTCATTACACCATTTTATGCACATAAAAAGGATATTTTTGTCTTTGGCCCCAGCTGAATTTCGATCCATGTATGTGCAGCCAATTTACCAATCAACTTCTGTACAACCAGCCTTTAGAAAAATTTCCTCTCAATCAAGGGTGCCAACTGCGGCCGGCAGCAATGATCAGCGTATTATGATGGGAGAGAAGTCTCCCTGCTGTCAGAACACAATGCCTCAGTGGGAGTGATTCCCCCATCCACATTGAATATGTGGTTGGGTGAATTGGCTAATTTTTTCCCGTTAAACCTGCTTGTTGAATGAAAAAAAATAACTATTCGATGGTTTGCCTTACTGAGCCAACCTTAAAGAAGAATTTCATTAAAACCCACCACTGTTGAGACAATGAACACCTTGGTCGGGTCTATGTACAGCATAATGTTCAAGGTACAAGGCTCAGGAGCAAGTAAAAAAACAAGACATATGGAGTGCAGCAGTCAGGATGAGTACCACGTTCACACCAGAGTCCTCCCTTACATCAAAGTTTCCAGCTTTCCTCTTATACATCAGAGCCCCCCCCCTTACATCTGTCTCACCAAAGTCCTGCATTACATCATTGTCCCCATAATTCCACCACCTTACATCAAAGTCTGCAGAGTCTATCCAGTGGAGTGCCCTCTTACATCTCAGTCCTGTGGAGTTCCCCTTTACATCTGAGTCCAGCGGAGTGCCCCCTTACATCAGAGTCTAGCAGAGTGACCCCTTATATCTGAGTCCAGTGGAGTGCCCCCTTACATTGGAGTTCAGCGGAGTGCCCTATTACATCATAATCCAGTGGAGTGTCCCCTTACATCAGAGTTCAGCGGAGTGCCCCCTTACATCAGAATTCAGCAGAGTGCCCCCCTTCACAGGGAGGGGGGAGACAGGTGAGGGACAGAAAGGAGGGAGATGGGGAGAGTTCAGTGAACTGTTTACCCCAGGCTGGGATCTGAAGGCTCAGGCAGAAGAATCATCATTCAGCCACGATAGACCTGCCGGCTGCTGATTTCAAATCCCTTGTCCACACATCCCCTCTGTCAGGCACAGCACTGGATAAAAATGGGGGATTGCATTGTGGGTGGGGCAGAGGCGGGATGGGTTCGGGAGGGGGTGGAACAGATCTCTCTCCTCTGCCATCTATGCAGGGGTAGGGGGGGGGGGTTGCTTGCTGGGCTGTGTGAGAGTGTCATAGAAACTTAGGGTTCCTCCCCTTAGTCTATGGGCAGCTTCTCCCAGGCACAACAATCATGGCAGCTAGGAGTTGCCAGGGGGGGCACAACTAAATTATGAGGGGGCAGAGCCCACCCCAACACCCCCCTAGATTCATCCATGTTCTCATTTGTGGCACAATAATGCCTATTTGGGCATAGAAAAGAAATGTTAGGAATACAAAACCAGGATACAGCTCAAAGTAACCTCATATGCCGGCCAGTATCAAAGATGGCATCCATGCCTTTTTCATGTTTGTTCAATGTATTCTGTTACGCTGGACCTGTACTATATGTAATATATCAATACATATTTTTACTGGCAAAAAAAAGAGATGGCGTCCATGCATCTTAGCTCCTTCTTACGCATTTTGTCATACATGATATCATCTAGGCATGGCCCTTCTTTTCTTTGCACAATGCAAGTCTTTTATTTGATTTTGAGGTTTATGCTGTTTTACAATACTGCAGGTTTTTTCTCTTATGTCTTATTTTTATATGTGAAACATTCTGCATTGGGAGAGACTTGGATGATTTCTCTGGGACTGCATTGACCTTCCAGCCTGATCTAAGTGGATGCCCTTTTAATACCTTAATCACATCTGACCACTCAGTGACTGAGGGTCATTGAGCTCTGGTAAGCAGCCTATGCATATAATGTTGGTGAGCTGCCCTTATGGTTATTCCCTGTTAGGCACTGAATCTGTACACCAGCACTTTGAAGATTTTTAGATGGACTTTTTAATGATTTAAACATCATCATTTGTAAATTTTTAAGAGACTGATTGCATTTTCGTCTGCCATTGATTTTATGCACTTTCATTATGTACACAAATAATTTAGACTTGTTTTTTTTTCACTTTTGAATGGATGCTTATTCACAGTGTAAGTGATTAAAGTGGTTGTGAAAGCTGAAGTTTTCTTTTATCTTAATGTATTCTCTGCATTAAGGTAAAAACCCTTCTCTTGTCACCCTTCCCCCAAGCCCCCCAAATATTTTCCTGAGCCTGATCTTCATCCAGCGCTGTGCCTAAGAGCAGGCCGCTCTCTCACCTTCCACACTTAGAGAGAGCAGCGGGAGCCATTGGCTCCTGCTGTTGTTGATCAAATCCAGGGACGAGGATGTGTGACAGAACTGCACTGTGTGTGCCAATGGGCACACAAAGCACAGCTCGGGATCAAGCCTGCAGGTGTGCCACCATAGGCACACAAAGAATAGGAGAAGCAGAGAGCATCGGGGAAGGGGAGGAGAATCAAGAAGAGGAGAATCAAGGCTGCTCTGTGCAAAACCACTATACAGAGCAGGTAAGTATAACATGTTTGTTATTTGAACAGCCTATGCTGTGCATTAGAATATCTTATTATTTGACAACTTTGTTAAAAAAAACACATTTTCAGTCTGCATATTTCAGACTTGTTCATTTTCCAGACTATGGCAAAAAATGTACAATTTCAAAAGACTCACTATGCCTTTCAGAAAATACCTTCGGGTGTTTGCTTTCCAAAACATAGGTATTTTGAGGTGATTCTCCTGTCCTGGCACTTCAGGGACTCAAGAAATATGATAGGTAGTCAGGAAATTATATGTGAAAATTATGGCCCTTGAAACCCCAAAAGGTGATCCTTGGATTTTGGGCCTCTCTATGCATCTAGACTGTGAAAAATCTCACATGTGCTATCCCCATACTTGGGTGGAGTAGCAGAATGTGTTTTGGAATATAAATGTAAGTGTGCCTATCCTATGGGGTTGATTTACTAAAATCGGAGAGTGCAAAACCTGGTACAGATGTGCATGGTAGCCAATTAAATTCTAACTTCAGCTTGTTCAATTAAGCGCCGACAAAAAAAATGGAAGCTGCTTGGTTTCTATACAGAGCTGCACCAAATTTAAAACTCCTCAGTTTTAGTAAATCAACCCCTGTATATGAGGAATAACTAAAATGACAACTTTGTGGAAAATTTTTTTTTATTATTTAATTTGTTATTTTTAAAAAAAAATGATAAAAAATTTTAAACTTTCCAAAAACTCACCTTGCATCTCACTAAATAACGAACTGTGTACTTTCCACAAAGAAGTTATTTGTTACGGTATTTGTACTGTCCTGGCATTTTAGGGCCTCAAGAAATCAGATAGGGAGTCAGTACACAAGGAATGATAATTTTTTAATTAATATTTTAAATATATACAGTATACAGTATATACCATAGTTTGTAGACTTCACAACTTTCACACAGACTAAATGATACACACAGATTTTTTTTTTCCAGCAAAGAAGTGTAGCAAAATATAGTTTGGCCCAAATGTATGAAGAAAAATAATTTTTATAACAGAAACGAAAACTTTTTTTTTTCTAAATTTTAATCCTTTTATCCTTTATATAATAAAAAGTAAAAACATGCTGGCGATTACATACCACCAAAAGAAAGCTCTATCTGTCTCAAAAAATTAAATAGAATGAATTTGGGTACCTGGACTAGAAGTGTAACATGTTGGTCTTCAAGTGGTTAAAGTAGCTCACATTTACTTTAAACTTTCCCTATTCTTTCCCTTGTGCACATTCATCTCCAAATAAAACACATTTGTTCTCAGTGCTGTCGCTGGTAGTTTTTGGTGTGAGACTATATCCAGTATCCAGTTACAATATCCAGTATGGATATTGTAACTGGCCAGCACATTAGAAATTACCAACATATCCCATACCCTTAAACATCAACAAAACACTAAAGCCATTTTCAGACCTCAGCCTAACACTTAACCCTTGAACCCTAAAATGAGCTACCAGCCTTATGTGTTAATTATGGAATTATTGGTTCTATTGTGTTCAGTTGTTCATTTTCCTTAACATGTCCTCTGTGTTACATAGTGGTAACCATGCATTATAAATTCTTTATGGGAACATCTGCTTCATGAAATAGTGATTAGTTTGGATGTATTCTGTTTCAGTATGGGCTCATGAAAAAAAAGGATTTAATGTGTTTTGTTGTTTATATAGACATATTGCTTTAGCCTAATACAGTAATTGGTATCATCACAGTTAGCAGGTGTATATGAGGGCACTGCTGGATGTGTGTTCAGTGGTGCCCAGATGCAAAGAATGACTTTTACTGCTCACACTGTGTATGCCTATACTGTATTCAATAACAGGCATTATTAAGGTTCTGTAAGATGAAAAAACAATAACCCATAGCAACTAAAAACATTGTAGTGTAAGTTATAGTAAGAAAAAATAATAAAATCTGGTTACCATGCCTTACTGCACTTTATGATTAGTCACAGTACTTTTCACTGCTATAGTAAAGCCCATCTACCACCCATGATTATGGGTTTTTTTTTTTTTTTAATTCAACTTGATCTGCTTGAGCTGTTTGTTGCAGTGGGGGTTATATATAGACAAAAGATCTAAATGTGACAGCTGTTGCTGACTTGTGAATTAGGGAGAAATGAGGGTAGCACAGTGTCCCCCTACAAATGCCCATTCTCACCACTCAGTTTGGGGTTTGTCCGGCCACATTATTCTCACAGAGGAGGAGGAGTGTGTGTAAGGCAGCCTGGAGAGTAGATTTAAATATGCTCATATAATGTATACCATTGAATAAGCATTGAAGGACATGGTAAGGTGGCTGTACTAAAGGTGGGATTGATGTACGAAAGGAGTAGGGGATGTTTACTTAGCAAAATTAATGTTCACTTAGCAAAATCAACGTTGGTAAACCTTTGCTCATTTTGAATACCATTTTGGTTTTTTATTTCTTTTGAACATGATTGGGTATTCAAAGAGACATTTTATTGACCAACACTCACTTTGTAATGTGACCATTTAGCTTATGTTCCTTAAAGTGGAAGATAAAATTAATTAACAACATTATTCTTATAAATGGTGCTTACCTCCTCCTACCTAGCCTGAAAAGCATGTTTAAAAAAAACAGTAGTGTAAATACCGTATTTTTTTATTTAGTCCAGTCACCTGATCCAGCAGCTCCAGCTCCCATGTGTAAGAGAGCAGCTGCTGCAGGGGAGAAGATGGACAGTGGGAGCCTAGGTGACATCACGGTTCTGGGAATTCATATCTGATCTTGAGTGCTCCTTTACACAGGGTAGCTGGAGCTGATGAATCACTGGATTAAAAAAAAGTATATTTTTTTTTATACAGGCTATTCAGGATAGGATGTTATACAGGAGGAGCGGGAGGCAGCATTTAAGTCAAATTGACAAATATTAACCTTTACTACCAGTTTAAAGCTGTAATTAACCCAACAAAAAACATTTATTTTATTGCAGCCTATCAATTCTTTGACAAAGTTAGTTGTCTTTTTAAGCTTTCTTTATTTTAATTTCACCTAGTGACCTGCCTAGTAGGTCTGTTGTTTTTTTTAACAGAACAAGCTATTCTGCTCATGTAGCAGTTAAAGGGATGAGACAAATCATTTACTACTGACAGGGATGCCTACAATGATCAGCTTTAATTTATGGAAACCCTTTCAGCATTTTCAGTGCGAATTCCACACCACATCAGAATCGCACCCCGTTCATGCAAACCACTGCAGGGGTGTATGTTAAGTTAACAACACCCCGAAAGCAGTCCGCAAAACGCGGTGCTATGTGCATAATCGGATCGCATAGGTGTGAATACCCATGCAATCCAATTCTAGTGCGGACCCAAAAAAGGGTCCTGCAGACTTTTGGTGCGGATGTGGTGCGTTTAGAGCTATACAAAATGTATGGCTCCAATCGTACTGCACACAAATCACATTTGATTTGCACAGGAATGCGGTGCGGTTCCTGTGTGAATCATATGCGATATACCGCACCGCATACATGTGAACCCAGGCTTAAGGAAGAAAAAATGTTTCTATAGCTGGTTATGAAGTGTTATCTGGAGTTCAGTTTCAGTGTGTTAGTATATCCCAATCTGCTAGTACATCTAACAATCCCCTTCCCCCAGACTGACAATACTGCCTTCTAAAGGTGCCCCCTGTGCTCCTTCATCCAGAGTGGGGGCGCTGTAATACAGGAGGTGTGTTACTGGCCAAATCATCAGGTGAAAACAGAGGGAGAAAAAAGAAAACTGATGCAGCCATCACATCTAATGATTGGTAAGCTGCAATATGTTACATTTTTGGTTCTGGTTTTAATACCAAATCCCAGTGGCAGACTGACAACTCATGGGGCCCCTGGGCAATAGGGGATCATGGGGTCCCGTGTACTTGCCCAAACTCAAAAAAGCCTATGAAAAAGGTACCAGGGGCCTCTCATGGGGCCCCCTACTGACCCTGGGCCCTCAGGCAGTGCCCGAGTTTCCAAATGGTCAGTCTGCCCCTGCCAAATCCACCCCATTGTGTAAGTGAATTCTAACTGGCACGGTGTAGAAGTGGATTGATCAGGTATCTATGCAATAATAACAAGTGTCATAGCGGTACTGCAAAGTTTAATGATTTTATGATTATTTTGATATTTCCCTACATGACTCAGAGTTGCTCAAAAGAGGCTGATGAAATATGAGAAAACAAATCGCTAATATAGAGCGATAAACAACAGTTTCAATAGGTTTGAATTCTTTGGAAGTGACAAAATATGTAGCTGGGAAAATATGCAGGTGTGTTAAAAGGACAAGCAAGAGCATGACTACAGTATTTCCATGAAAAAAACAAACACAACATCCTGTTTCCACTGTATGCTCACAGCTTAAAAGACAGTTTACACGAAAAAAAAAGATATATCAGAAAAAATCAAACAAGTGACAAACATATGTTTGTTTTTAAAATAACTATCTATCTAAATACAAAATGCATGCTTAGCCGTGTGAACACCAGTGGATTTCGCAGGTTAAAGTGGTTGTAAAGGTAAAAGGTTATTTAACTTAATGCATTCTCTGCATAAAGGTAAAAAAAAACTTTTACATGCAGCTCCCCCTAAATACTCACCTGAGCCTGATCTCCATCCAGCGCTGTGCAAGTCAGAAGCAGCTCCTTTCCCCTCTTCTGCCTCTCACCCTAGGTTCACATCTGTGCGGGTGGTGGTGCTGCGGATCCGCACGAAAATCCTTGCAGCCACACCACCCGCACAGAGAAATGTGGACCCGCGGGCAGGTGCCAATAGTTCTAATGGCATGCCGCCCGCACTGGAAAAAGCAACCGTTCTGGGAACCGAGCTTCCCGTGCTGGCTGCGTTTTCAAAAGAAGTGCAGGGACTGCTTCCCTGCATGTCATGGGCACGGGAGTTCATTCTAATGAATGGGCTCTTGTGCCCATGCAAAATGCGGCCTGCGCGACCGCATATATGTGAACTGGGGGTTACAGGCTTGATTGGGGGCAGTGGGAGCCATTGGCTCCTGCTGCTGTCAGTCAACACCTGTGAGCAGAGAGTAGGGACTGAGCTAGCTGAAATTAGAAAATTTCAGTTAGTTATTATTATTATTGTTGTTATTTTTACAGGTATGGAGCTGACATGTACACTGGGCTTTATACACTGCTCAAAAAACATCAGATCTCAATGGGGAAAAATATCATGCTGGATATCTATACTGATATGGACTGGGTAATGTGTTAGGAATGAAAGGATGCCCCATCATTTGATGGAAATGAAAATGATCAACCTACAGAGGACTGAATTCAAAGACACCCCTGAAATTTAATTGCAGCAACTCAAAATGGTACTCAATAGTTTGTATGGCCCCCATGTGCTTGTATGCATGCCTGACAACATCAGGGCATACTCCAAATGAGACAGTGGATGGTGTCCTGGGGTATTTCCTCCCAGATCTGGACCAGGGCATCACTCAGCTCCTGGACAGTCTGAAGTGCAACCTGGTGGTGTCGGATGGACCAAAACATGATATCTCAGAGGTGTTCTATTGGATTTAGCGTGGGGACCATGCAATGGTATCAACTCCTTCATCCTCCAGAACTGCCTGCATCCTCTTTCCACATGAGGCCGGATAAAGTTGTGCACCAGGAGGAACCCAGGACCCACTGCACCAGCGTAGGGTCTGACAATGGGTCCACGAATTCCATCCCGATACCTAATGGCAGTCAGGGTGCCATTGTCTAGCCTGTAGAGGTATCTGCATCCCTCCACGGATATGCCTCCCCAAACCATCACTGACCCACCACTAAAACGGTCATGTTGAACGGTGTTACAGGCTGCACAATGTTCTCTACAGCTTCTCCAGGCCCTTTCACATCTGTCACATGTGTTTAGGATGAACCAGCTCTTATCTGTAAAAAGCACAGGGCGCCAGTGTTGGACCTGCCAGTTCTGGTGTCCAATGGCAAATGCCAATCGAGCTCTATTGTGCCTGGCAGTGAGCACAGGGCCCACTAAAGGACGTTGGGCCCTCAGGCCACGCTCATAAATTGTTTGGCCAGAGACATTCACACCAGTGGCCTGCTGAAGGTCATTTTGTAAGGCTCTGGCAGTGCTCATCCTGTTCCTCCTTGCACAAAGAAGCAGATACCGGTCCTGCTGATGGGTTAATGACCTTCTATGGCCCTTTCCAGCTCTCCTATAGTAACTGCCTGTCTCCTGGAATCTCCTCCATGCTCTTGAGACTGTTCTGGGAGGCACAACAAACCTTCTGGCAATGGTATGTATTGATGTGCCATCCTGGAGGAGATGGACTGCCTGTGCAACCTCTGTAGGGTCCAGGAATTGCCTCATGCTACCAGTAGTGACAATGACCCTAGCCAAATGCAAAACTAGTGAAAAACAGTCAGAAAAGATGGAAAAGTAGATGGGAAAGTAGGGAAAAAATGTCAGTGGCCTCCACCTGTAAAACCATTCCTGTTTTGGGGGTCATCTTAATGTTGCCCATCTTGTTCACCTGTTGTTAATTTCATGAACACCAAAGCAGCTGAAAATGATTAACAACCCCCTTTGCTACTTAACTGACCAGATCAATATCCCAGGAGTTTAATTAACTTGATGCTATACTCTGATTTTAAAGTGTTCCTTTACTTTTTTGAGCAGTGTAAAATGTACATTTCCAACAATAAGCAGTATTCTTGATAGGTAATAGTTCACATACAAATTTTGCTTGACTAAGCTGTAGCATGTCTCTACCAAGACTTCTACATATACTGATCTAAAGTTGGCTTAGACAGTATCTCATAATGGTTGCAAATGAGTTACATGTATCATCATTGTTCTTGGTTTTTTTTTTTTTTGCAATGCTTTAATGCCTTGGTCTTAATCTCTTGTCATACTTCTGTAACACCACTTCATTTTTTCCTCAATTGGCTTCAAATACAATACAGAATTTACTGCAAAATCATCTCTCTGATATTCAGTGTCCTAAATAACGTATACACCATCAAACTGAATGTTTTTTTTTCAACATTACTCTACTCACAATGGCCATTTACAAGGATACATTCCATCTCCAGAGACCACCTTTAAGCTTTTGGGGCCAGCTCTTTATGTTTCACAAAACCCTTTATCTAGTACAATTCAGCAGTTGCCATCTTTTGAGCACTGAGAACCAGACTAAAAACCCATCTGTTTGACAAAGCATTTGAAGGCATTTAACCACTTCCAAACTAGTAGTTTTTTTTATGATTAATGGGCCTGGGTAATTTTCATAATTCAGCTACAGTAGAAGCCTATTGGCCTGTAACTGTCATTGTACTAAAATACTATATGTAATAAATTATGGGGAACAAGGCATTCTTTTAGTTGTGTTTTCTTAAAGTTATTTTATCTTAATTTTTGTATTGTTTTTTTCTTAAAGACCAGTAAAGAAAAAAAAATGTCCAGTTTTTATCAATGGTAGTTTTACAACAAGTTTTGCTATAGATATAAGGGATGGGATAATTCGCTGGTGTCTATAAAAAAGGGCTGAATAAGAAATCAAAGGGTGCGTGCTTTTGGACAAAGTATGCTTACACACTAGGGTTGCCACCTCATCTCTTTAAAAGCGAACACATATTAATTGCACAGATTCTGAGGCTAATTTAATGCAGATAAGGCACTAAGTGAGTTTAATTACCACCTTAATCAGCCACAGAACCTGTGTAATTAATATGTGTTCAGTTTTAAAGGGATGAGGTGGCAAACCTATTACACACCTTGCCTAACCCTGCTGACCTAAACATACCTTCCATTTGCTTACCTCCTGGAGTATGACAACCATGGTCTGCATTCATTGCTGCTGCAGTAAGATCTCATAGTCATATACTGGTGCATCTTCCAGTGTGTTCAGCAAGATCATGCCATGCTACCTGAGTTATTAAGCAGCATTGATGGGGAAGGGGGTGTAGTTTAGACCAGGAGGGCTAGGCAGATTGGGTAAGTGAAGTTTGTCTAAAAATTTGCTTAATGTTTAATAAAGAATATTCTTATTAAAATGAAAAAAAGTAGTATTACACCCTCGGTGTTTTGTAGCTTACTAAATTAAGCACAATGAAACAAACATTCGTTAGTAAACAATTTGCTAAAATTCTTACCCCACTATTGTAGTTTACAACTACTAATACCCCTGCTTTCTCAGTGCTGCTTCCTTGAACTTCCAGGCTTCACAGCAAAAGTGTTAACGGATAGTGCAGTCTAGAACCAGTCTTTTAGCTTGGAGAATCAAAGGGAGAGGAGAAGGGAGAAGCAGGGGAGTGCCTTGCCATGCTAGGCTACAGGGCTGAGTGTTTCTATTGATGCACATAGTGTAGGACACAACTCTAGTACCTGCATACAAGGGTGGCTCCATAGGATGGTGCAAGGAGCCACTCTGAAACCGGAAACCTGGGACAATGGTCATGGTGCCAGCTTATACAGGAACATAGGCAAGGATTAAAAGCTATAGAATCTGTGTACTCAGCAAGTGAATAAGCCCTGGTTCACATGGAATGTGGCTTTGAAATCACGCTTCAAATGAAGTGGGGCGATTTCAAAGCCGCCAGTCAGTTTGATTTCATATGTGGCTTGCCGATATCTGTACGACTTCATGCACAGATGTCAATGCAAGTCGTACATGAAATCACCAAATATAGTGTGGGAACCTTTTGGTTTTTAAAATTGGTTAAATTTGGAGTTGCTGTGATTTGAACAGTTCCATAAGCACAAATAGAGTGCGACTTGTCATGCGGTTTTGAACTGTCAAATCGCATGACAAATCACATTGGTGTGAATGGGGGCTTAGTGCTGTTTAATATCACTTTAATTTCCTTAGACTCACATAGCCTGCAGTAACAGGATGCAACCGTCTTACATCTGTCAGGGACGCAGAAGTCACCTTCAGTAGTGTCTGCTTACAGTTCAGAAATTGCTGGTAAACTGAGAGGTGGTCCTAACAGAAGTTCTTATCTTTCCCACTCTATTCAGAAGTGGAAAACAAAGTTTTGGCTTATACAATGGACAGGATGGCCCTAAGTGTATTCTTTCCTTTCAGTGCAGGTCTTTTCAACTAAACCTTCAACTAGTACCCATATTAAGCTATCTGTTCACAAAGAGTGCACTTCGAGTTCTTGTTCCTTTTGTTGTTCATATATAAAAAACATGTCACCATTTCAAATATGTTGATGATCATGATGATGACAAAAGTTATCAAGTAAGAAGTACAGTCTGTTTTGCAGAGAAATACACAGATGCATTAGTCTAACCTTGGAGTATACAAATGATAATATTTGATTTTTTTAGGTATTCATTTCCTGCATAGACAAGTACTGCTGAACAATATATGCATAAAAACTATATTTGGCATAGACATCATTCCTACTATCATGTATGCACCACAACAAAGTTTTCCATACCTAGTAGAGCTTTGATATTTAGATATGTAGTTCCCCAGCAGGTAACTAGTGTTAAATTTGGTTTTTGGCCTCCCTGTAGCCAGGGAGTGCAATAGTCACTTAATAGTGTCTGCTCTGGGTTCTGCTGGTGCAGGTTCAGTAAGTTTACCCTGCATCCCACTGAGTTATGAGATATAGTGGGTGGCAAATCTTAGACCCTGGCCTGCATGTTTATGTCTCTTCAGCCAAACCCGGGTCAGGGGAGTGAGTGACCAGCAGGGGGCTGAGAGGGGTATAAATAGGCTGGGGCCCAGAACAGAGGCCTCTTGTTCCTGGGTGAGCAAGACCCAGCTTGAGGGCTGTGGCAACCCTGGGTGATTACCTGCAGCTGCAAGAGTATTTTTTTGGGTCCCAGCTTCTGCTTTGGCTGGGGGAACCCTGGCCTAGCCTAGTGAATATTTCCAGAGAGTTCAGCTAAGGATCCAAGACAAACAAAACAGGTACAGCAACTGACTGACTGCAGGTGGCAACACAGTATTCAGGACACAGTGAGTGCCACCCTCTTGGACTTGGAGACTTTATTTAGCTTTATTTGGGAGAGCTTTTTCTTTGTACATACAGAACTATACTCCTGTTGAGGAGTCCCTGTTTCATACTAGTTTATCTTCGCTTTAAAGGGGGTGCCCTCACCCTGAAGAAGTAGAATAGTTATAGTGTTCTCTACAACAGTTTGTTGAGGTTCACTGGAGTATCCCAAGGCTCACCCTCACCCTATCCCAGTTCTTTTAACAAAAAATAAAACTACAAAAAGACCTATCAGGGAAAGGAACCCTGGAGAAAACAACCAGATCAGTCCCGGGTCTGCGCTACAGATTGACAGCATTTAAATGTAAAGGCTAAAGTAGGTTTGGCTGTTTTACTACTTGAAGAAGAAAGCCCCACAGATACTTAGCCTATCTTGCTACTTGCTACTTTGTTTAAAACCTATAAATATAGATATGAGCTCAATAAATAATCAAACAGCATTAGTATAGTGCACAGATTAGAAACTGGGTTAGGAAACATTTCTGGAAATTTTTCATAAAAATAAATAAATCCCTGTGTTTGCTGTAGGATGAGTCTGTGGGTTTTGACATGCTATTCTCCCTGTCATTGTGGGTTTATCTATGTCTTATAGATGTGAGACTACATAAGTGCTTTCTGGCAGATGCAAGGGGTTCTTGGACTGTTTTAGTTCAGAGGATTAATACTTTCAGGCATGACTATGCAAGAGAGGCCTTGCACACATTGCTGTCAAAAGCTGTATAAAGCTAGCTAAAGAATGATGCAAGTGAAGTGCCTGGAAGGTAAGGATGGTTCAGTACATTGGGAAAAACACAGAGTGTAAAGTATAAAAACACAGACTACCAGAGCATAGGCCTGCTTCAGCTGTAGTGCTTAGATAATTATTACAGTAGCTTAGTCATCTCATAAGACCAGGTAATTATTTATGTGTGCACCTAATGCTAGGTTTGATGACATTGACCTGTGCAGTCATCCTGTCCACACCCTTGTAACTTTTGTTGGAAACGAGTCTTTTACAATGTAATGATGCATGTTAGGTGTCAGCTGTCTGGTTCTTGTGTCTTTTGTGAAACTACAGGATATTACAAAATATACACTTAATAATCAGCTTATGTTCCGACTTAAATGGACTGGGTGTTCCCAAGGCAGGATGTATAACACCCTTAGACATATCTTTACACAATAATAATGCACCTTCATAGGTCAAACCATGCAAAACTTAATTGTTTTCTGGCAAACAACAATAATGTTCATCTGTCTATCAGATATTCTGGTAGTGTAATCTGTGCAGCCTCCTGAGTTCCACTATGCTCATTGAAGTTTTATTTTAAATTATGACTAATGCTTTATAAGAAGTGTGAATGTACTTTCTCTGACAGAAGTGAGATTGACATTGAGCTGAAAATTGCCACTGGAAGATATTTTAGCTGAAGTAAAAAAGCAGAGGACTCCGCTTATAGCTAAATTTTTAATTAGGAGTGGGCTTTCCATTTACTCAACTACTTAGGAATAACCCTTTGTGTTATATAACATATTTTGCATTTAGTGTTCCTCATATGTAAAATGTAAATGAGCAGTGACAACTACCAGTGAGAGGTAAAAGTAGGAACAAGATTACCTGAGTATGCCATCTTAGTCAACCTGATCTACACTATATTGGCAAAAGTATTGGGACACCCCTCCAAATCATTGAATTCAATTGTTACAATCACCTCCATGGCCACAGGTGCATAAAATCAAGCACCTAGGCATGCAGACTGCTTCTACAAACATTTGTGAAAGAATGGGTCGCTCTCAGGAGCTCAGGGAATTCAAGCATGGTACCGTGATAGGTTGCCACTTGTGCAATAAGTCCATCCATGAAATTTTCTTGCTACTAAATATTCAACAGTCAACTGTTAATGGTATTATAACAAAGTGGAAGCAACTGGGAACAGCAACTCAGCCACAAAGGGGTAGGCCACGTCAAATGACAGAGTGGGTTAGCGCATGCTGAAGCACAGTGTGCAGAAGTCACCAGCTGTCTGCAGATTCAATAGTTAAACACCTCCAAACTTGGTGTGGCCTTCAGATTAGCACAACAATAGTGCATAGAGAACTTCATAGAATGGGTTTCCATGGCTGCATCCAAGCACACCACCACTGGATTCTAGAGCAGTGGAGACATGTTTTCCGGAGTGACAAATCACACTTTTCTCTGTCTGGCAATCTGATGGACGTGTCTGGGATTGGTGGTTGCCAGGAGAATGGTACTTGCCTAACTGCATGTACCAAATGTAAAGTTTGGTGGAGGGGGGATTATGGTGTGGGGTTGTTTTTCAGGTAGGGTTCCAGTTCCAGTGAAGAGAACTCTTAAGGCATCAGCATACCAAGACATTGTGGATAATTTCATGCTCCCAACTTTGTGGGAACAAGTTGGGGATGGCCCTTTCCTGTTTCAACATGACTGCACAGCAGTGCACAAAGCAAGCTCCATAAAGACATGGATGAGTGAGTTTGGGGTGGAAGAACGTGACTAGCCTGCACAGAATCCTGACCTCAACTTGATAGAACACCTTTGGGATGAATTAGAGCAGAGACTGAAGATTTTGGCCCACTGTTGGCTGAATAAGGGTTACAGAAGCGCAGAACTAAGTGCCCTATTGTGATGCCCAGGAGAAGTAGAGCCAAAAGAATAATTCTGAGGTCAACCTTAATAGTAAGGAGACCTTAACAGTAAGGGGACCTCATCAGTATACTCCAGTATGAATTTCATACAAATTCTCAGTGTTCCCATTATCACAAAGAATTCTATTTATTATATACACTATATTGCCAAAAGTATTGGGACGCCGGCCTTTACACGCACATTAACTTTATTGGCATCCCAGTCTTAGTCCATAGGGTTCAATATTGAGTTGGCCCACCCTTTGCAGCTATAACAGCTTCCACTTTTCTGGAAAGGCTGCCCACAAGGTTTAAGAGTGTGTCTATGGGAATGTTTGACCATTCTTCCAGAAGCACATTTGTGAGATCAGCAATTGATGTCGGACGAGAAGGCCTGGCTCGCAGTCTCCATTCTAATTAATTCCAAAGGTGTTCTACCTGGTTAAGGTCAGGACACACCATAATCCCCCTTCACCAAACTTTATACTTGGAACAATGCAGTCAGGCAAGTACCGATCTCCTGGCAACACCTGAATCCTGAATCCAATGATTTGGAGGGGTGTCCCAATACTTTTGGCAATATATATTATATATTTTTACAGGTATGGAGCTGACATGTACACAGGGCTTTATATATATATATATATATATATATATAATATATATATATATATATATATATATTTATTTATATAAAAAGCCCTGTGTACATGTCAGCTCCATACCTGTAAAAATAACAATGATAATAACTAACTGAAATTTTCTAATTGGTGGTCTTGTCAAGATATTCAGTCATTCTGGAGCTGTGTTGAAAGCTTTTTATTAGTTAAAGCTTGCCTTCGATATTATTTGGCAGTTGCACAAAACATTTTAATTTGAACTTTAACATTAAGCATCAAAAACACTAAGTCCAAAATTACAAAAGTATCAAGATGTCCCCATCCTAAATATTTTTAATTGATTAGCAGGAAGGTACTAATATAGTGATTAACTTTATGCAGTAATATATGTAATTTGTTGTTATTTGAGTATTCTTATTATTTTTTTTGTGTTTTGAGTGTAAAATAGAATGTATTGAAAGGAAAAGGCTCCAGTGCCACTTGGTTCTAACTTTCCCAAGTTCTTAATTTAAATGCAGAACTGCTTTAACCAAATTAAAACACATAAATAATAGAAATCTATTTTTCAAATCTATTTTTCAAATGTTCCCTTTGTATTGCTGAAGTCAGTAGCGTCCCTAGGGTTGGTGTCACCCGGTGCAGTAACATTTGGTGACACCCCCTCCCATGATCCCCGCAGGATGGATCAGATCTGCGGATTGTGCATAATGGATTGGAGTACGATCCATTATCCTCCCCAATCCGCAGATCCGATTCATCCTGCGGGGATCGTCGGCTTGCAACCTAACTGATCTCTCCACCAGCTCCACAAAAAGGTAAGTTTTAAAGCAAGCCTCCCTCTCCCTCTCTCTCTCTCTCTTGCTCTCTCTGCCTTCTCTCTCTCTGTCTCTCTGCCCTCTCTTTCTCCCCCCCTGCCCTCTTTCTTGCCCTCTCTCTCTCTGCCCTCTCCACCCCCTCTCTCTCTCTCCCCCTACCTACTACATGAAGATGCAGTGCTGTCACCAGGGTCGGGGGATTACACACTTACCTGCTGTATACTCTGCCCACCCCTCCAGCTCTCTGACTTCAGCACCCGTGGCAGGGATGTGGACCCACCCCTCTGCTGAAACTCTGAGGAGGAGAGGTGCCTGCCTCACTGTCCATCTCCTCAATGCTTGCTTATTTCAGAAGCGGCACATACAGGGACGGACTGAGCCTCTCATAGGGCTGTGTAGTAACCCCGGGCCCTCGGGCAGTGCCCAAATGGTCAGTCCACCTCTGGTGGAGCGGGTCCGGTGTCACCCCGTGGAAATGGTGTCTCTCGGTGCGGCGCGTACCCCCCGCACCTGCCTAGGGATGCCCCTGGCTGAAATACAACAATTCTGAGCTGAATTATAAAGTTGAGGAGGAGACGTGAAACCTGTGCACTAAGAATCACACTTAACTGTATCTAAATTGCATTTTTTTAAATTTTGGATACAGTGAGATAGGGTTAGATTATATGCCAGTATTTATTGCTGCCTCTGTGTTGGGGAACTTCCTCTTAGTTGTCCTGATGATCAGGACTGAAAATGTGAGAACGTTTAGCATTTTTAGTTTTAACTAAAAGAGGATTTCTATTCTTTTGGAGAGATCTCCTCCCACTTCCTTCAGTGTCTTAACACTGGGAGTAAAAGAAAAATATCACCACAGACATGCAGACAGCAAAAAAAGTGGCAGGGTTTTAATAATTATTTACTTTATTCAAAAATGCAAAAAAAGGTTTTGGATGTAGTTGCCCTTTAGAGCAAGAATTAGTACACAGCTTCCGACATCTGATTACGACATTTCAGTTGAAAGTTTCCTAAGGAACAGGAGTGAAAATTTTTCTAGTTTGGTAACAGAACCAATGATGATTAGTGTAGTATTCATACGAAATTAATTGAGAGACGAAGACCGTGCATGATTGGAAACAAAAGAATGAATCGATAGAAGAAAGGGGCTATAAAAACAAATATTGTGCAATACGAAAAATGTTATATAATTGCGAAAAATCACAATTTGCCTTTATAATAAATAAGTTAATCCTTTTGTAACCATGTTGATAGCCCTGTAGACTATTGTTTGTGTTGATGATGAAGAGGGGTCACACATTACATAATTTCCGATTACACACTAGAAAAATTAAGTAAAGTTACGATAATTCTTGTATGACAGAAAGAAAATTCGGAAGTGATGTAATATATTTGTATTGTAATTTTGGATGAAAACTGTACTGATTAAACAAAAATTGTATGATCTGGTATTGTACGAGAAAAATAATTTTGGATGAAAGCTGTGTATTAACGGTCAGATTATCGTGCGATCATTTCGAAAGCGGTATTTTTCATACAATTTTCTAACCATGTGTACTAGGCTTAACTAAGAAGAAAGATAATATTTATAACCTTTAGGGGTAGAGACAGATCACCTCACATAACTCATACAAACAATGTAAACTGCAGAAATGATCACTAATGGGATGCAAAAGGGTGACAATTACAAGGGTGTGAACATAATTTGATCATTTAAATCATTTGGCAAGGTATAAGTCGGAATGATAGATAACTTTACAACAATGTACATTAAGTATCTGAAATTACAACGTAATAGTCTAATCCAAATCAGTAAATATGGGGCTGCCACTACTCATCGCAGATGGGGTCTTTACAGACACCAGGTAAATTGGTATTTTGATTTATTGTGGAAAGTTGCAATCAGCAATATTTCCTGGAATCTTGTGTTAAAACAAAGTAGATGACTTGGAACAGTTGTATTGTTGTACATTATATAGTAAAAAGTGTGTGGCCAACTGGCCATCGCTCCTACATCGCTTTTGGGACATTCCTCCAATACCATAGGCAGTGATATGAAATAGTTTTCCACGTTTGAACAGCTTTCACTCCTCTGCGAAGTCTTACCTCAGACGTACCACAATATTTGAAGTACATCTGTGGGTGTTTGTTCCAATTCAACCAAAAGAGCGCTTGGGAGGTCAGGTGCTAATGTTGAACTAGAAGACCTGGCTCACAATCACCATTGCCAATCATCTCAAAGGTGATCAATAATATTGAAGTCAGGAGTCAGGGCTAACAGGCCACTTTACTCCTTCCAAACTAAACTTGTCCAACCACATCTTTATGGACCTGTATTTGTATATCTGAACCCCGAATGTTTAGGGGTATCAACATACATTTGGCTATATACTGTATACTGCATGTCTACAGCTACAGCAGCGCATTGATGCTATGTTGCTCTATCTGTATATAGTTGGTGTTTCTCTCTTACTATAGTTGGTTTAGTAGTACCACAACAACCTTTTTCTTCTATTGCAATTATCTATTTTGTCCATGAGAGGCAAAGTAATTACATTACCTTCTTCGATTAAGATTAAAGTGTTACTAAAACCACAACAGTAAAATCAGTCTGTATATGCAGTAAAACATGCTTGTTATACTCACTGTAGAACCTAAGGTTTTAATCCTCTGCATTATGTAAAAATGCTGTTTGATCCTGACTTCTCTGATCCTCCCCTTCTTCCAGTGCCCCCCTCTTATCTGCTGATAAGACATATTGTGTGGAGACACTCTGCACATGCTCAGGTTGGTGTGTATTGCTAGAGAGGGTTTTTGTTTTCTTGGGAGAGTGCATGTGATCAGCACAGGGCCAATCAGCACTGTCCAGACAGAGCTCAGGGGTTCTGAATCCTCCTAGAGTAGAAAAAAACCTCTTCCTACAAGCTTTAACCAGGGCTCTGCTAAACACTGATAGAAGTCACAAGACTGCTCTAACTGCTGATGGGAAAAAGTATTTAGCAGTTTATATTTACTAAAGTAATTGCATTTTCATGTTCTGTGTACTGTAGGAGACCGGATAGAGTGAATGCAGGGTCCTGGGTTTAGTAACACTTTAATATGAACATTTAAGAAATACATATACCTAGTTTGAATGTAGGCAGCTGATTTAATGTCCGTTTTCTGTGACTATATCAGTGCAAATATTAGTATGTATTGATTTTCTGAGTTGATAAATATGTAAAAAAAAAGACTGAACGAACAAATTCACAATAAATAGCTCATTGAGCCTTGTTTGGTAACTTCCACAACAATAAATACATTTAGCAAATCTATAAAAGTGTGTATTTGTTATTTTACTGAAAATTACCAAAAATGGATACTATTCAGTTTAATAAAATACTTTTTCAAATATATCATGTGATTAAGTTGAATCTGTTTTTTCTTCTGTAGGCTCGGTATATGGATACAGACAGCAACGAAAATTAATTGCAGAAATAGACTGGTCTTATACAGGTAAGTGTGTATTCCTGTGTTGTATATACAGTATGTAGTCTTCATCCTCCTGCTGCTAGTTTGAGCCTGACCATGCCTGCTGGAGTTTCAATAATGTAAAATAAAAGCAAAATACTACTAATATCTTTGTAATTATATATAACATATTGTGTATGTGTATGTGTGTGTGTGTGTGTGTGTGTGTGTAGCATGCATACACTGTATATTTAGGCAAAATTAAGATGCTGATTTTTTTTTTATCCTTTTACCATTTGGCATAGATTTCCTTAGCTCTCTATGTGGATGAACGAACAATCTTCCAGAATTGATGGTGACAGGAATAAAGAATACTAATTTTGTGTGTACCTGCCTGTCTATCTATGAGTATGTGTGAGGCTCACTTTTTAAATGAAAATGGTTCAACTTACCTTTTAACATGATGCAATGGCCTAAAAATAATAAACTCTGTATACCCAACCTAGTTACATAGTCAGGTTGAAAAAAGACATTACGTTTAACCAACAAACAAAAACACATTTAAAGCCTTGCTATCCTTGGACACTTAACCTGCAGAGGAACACAGCCACTTATAACCCATAGGCCAATTTGCTCTAGCAGGGAAAAAATCCTTCCTGATTCCAAGAGGCAACCAGACACTCTCTGGATCAACAATCTATAGTGTTATTTCCGATAAATATAAATGTTCAAAAGCTCATTCAGCCTTTTTTTCAGTAATCTACAGAATTGGCTAGAACTGGCACTTAGGGAATTCTACTTTTTTTCATAACTTTTACTGTAAAGAAGCCTTTCTGTATGCTAACTTTAACCCTTTTTACCTCCAGGTGCAAAGAGTGATGCCTTGTCATTTGCACCTTAAAGTGGAGTTTCAGTCCCCAGAATTGCTTGAGGTGATTGTAGCCGTATTAGTGCATTAGAAGAAGGGGACATTCCCTGAAAGCTTGTCCTCAAAATTGTATGTTAGTGCAAATAAAAAAAGTATCACGGATAGTACTAAATTGTTCCAATCTCCAGAAGAAATGTTTTTTAAAATTGACCCAGGATTGCCTTTTTGAGAACATTAACAATTGGATAAAGTTATAAGTTATAGCCTTCTAATTCATTTTAAATATGTAAATCTTTACCTTGTTCTCGGAAGCACGCAGGTGCCATGATGGCTGTGGGCATCTGAAGCCCGCAAGGCTTTATTTCCTGGAGTTGGTGCTGCTGGTTATCCCAGCATGCACCACTCGATCTTGCACCTGCACAGTACTGACACTGCTCAGCGCTACTTGTATAGAACAGGTTGCCATAACAATGGCGGGGACGGAGGAAGTTTCCGCCCCCTTATGGCAACCTGTCCATCAAATCACACCAAAGGGAAGGCAAGTGAGGTCTGGAAATGGAGCAAGCCCTGCAACAATAATTAGAACAGATCTTACATTTCCTTCCCACTATTTACTCCGGTAAAATGGCGCCAAACGCCACCCATTCACATCACTTCTTGTTTCGAAGTAATGCGATATTCAGTCACTAGGAACCCAAAGGACTCCTGGGATACAGGAAAAGAGATCCCAGGAGACGTTGCGAATTGCCTTAACATGTCATCGTCTGGGCGGCCGGGACTGGAGGTGCAGTCCTGAAATACGATTTTAAGGTATTTGCATTAAGAAAAAAAAAATATATCCAAATCGTGCTGGACAACACACGAACCATGTAATCAGATGAACTTTAAAAAATGGGTGGAACTCTGCTTTAAAGTGAACAACCTTGCACAAGGTTTACTATATGGACCATTTGTGTATTTATACTAGGTGGCCATATCCCCTTTAATCACGTCTTCTCAAGAGAAAATACATTTAATGAATCTTTATTTATAGCTGCAGTCCTCCATGCCCCTTATAAATGTAATTATCCTTTTATGCACTCTTTACAGCTCTGCAAAATCTTTTTGTGCACCAGTGTCCAAAATTGTTCTACATATGTAAGTTGAGTGATGTTTTTGTACAGGGTTTTTTCTGTCTATAGTCAAAAACCGTGACCAGTTCACTCACAACCACAATATACCGACTGACAAAGGGAATGAGCGGCTTCACTTCTTCCAGAGTGCAAATATAAACATTCAGAAAGGCAGCATTCCCAAAGCCATGTCACCACTGTTTCTCTGTAACAGATGATGAAACTGGTATAAAACATGGTAATTGCTTATGCTTTTTGGCCACACCTGCTCTCAATCATGGCTGAAACCATATACCCTCCCATCACAGGTGGGCCAAAAAAACTACAAACTGGAGATGGATCAGGCAAAAACAAAGAGGAGAGGAGTAATCCCTGGTTCACACCAGTGCGACATTCAATTTACAAACTGTATCTGAAGTTGCATCTAATGTATTTCAATGGCACTGTCTTAATCAGTGTGATTTAAAGTAGTGCACTTTCAAAAATAGTTCCTGCACTACTTTTTTCCGATTTCATTGTGACTTGTTTTTGTTAAATTAAGTCACAAGCCGCAGTGAAATCAGAGGTACAAATCACACCAATTTCTGGCTTTGAAATCGTGCTAATTTAAATGAAGTAGCATAATTTCAAAGTCACATTTAGGGTGAACCAGGGCTAATAAAAAAGACATATCATAAAATGATGTATAGGCCTTATATACAAAAAACACTAAAATATCACCAATGTGTTATTTAGAATTTTTCCTGTGTATACAGTAATATAAACTTTTCTCTCTGAAGTTTAGGGCCCTTTTAATAAAAGAAAATATCTTTCTCACTTTAGAAGTGCAGTTTGGCTTTTCATATTGTTATTTAGTCTATAATTTTTCAGTACACCCAGACCTTTCTCCATCCTTGACTCAGTTTTACTCCCTGATACATGCATATTTTTAGTGCTTACGTGCATAACTTTATATTGATCAACATCACACCTCATTTGCCATGTAGTTGCTGGATCAAACTGTGCATGCAGGTCAGCTTGTAAGTCAGAGATGTTTTGTAGGAGACTGTTCTACTACATACCGTATAGGATCAAGACTAGGTAGGAATGGGATTTTTAAGGTGCTTTCCCCATTAACCAAAAGAAAAGCAGTTAAAATACAATGATGTTTATTACAAGTCCATATTAAAATACATAAACCATTTCACATGACTCTCGGTTCACAGTACTGCCAGGCAACTTGAGCACTACTTTGAAGCAACTCTGAAGCAATGCTGAAGCAACTTTCAGGAAATGCTTGGGTAATCTTCCTGTAATGTCGGATTCAAAGCACATCAATATAGATGAAGGTTCGACTCGTAGGTAACTTCTATTAAAGTATATGGGCACAAGTCTGATAGAAGTCGCCTTGAGGTAGTACAAGAACCTTTTCTAAAGCCGGAGCGACTTCAGTGGTGCTAATTAAGACAGCTCTCATTGACTAACATGGGATTTCACATGTCCTGTGACTTGGGGTCTCACATGTCAGATCCCAAATCGCGGCAGTGTGAACCGAGCCTAAGTGTTCTATGCATTTTCTTTTCCATATTTCACCATATGGCTTCTTCAGGAAATGTTCATAGGAAACTAATAAAGATACAGAAAACACATGTGTAAAGCATCTAAAAAGTTGTCTACAAACTACAGGTATCATATAAAGGGGCAAAAAAACTACCATATATCAACCATCCAATCCACAAACCAGTCCACACCAGAGAGGCATCAATATAGATGGAAACAAGCTTCACCATGAGCCAGCCAGAAATATAGGACAGCCTGTGGACCACCACAGAGGAGGTATGCCAGCAAGGGTAAAATCTTATAAATATGATGCACACATTCATACCATCATTAATTCAGATACTAAAGGGATGCAATAAAGGATGCATATTCCCTCACATAAGTGTCTGTATAACCTACAAAGATATTATATTAAGCTGTTCAATAGGGGGAGCCAACGTGTCACAAAAAAAATATCTATAAATGGAAATAAAGATAATAAGTAGGCAGATACTATTAGAAATACAGCAACTAATTAGAGCCACATGGCAACTACAGAACTACTGTTTACTGAATTACCAAATATCTCAAATGTCACAACCCAAAAAGTGACTTCTTATTTGTTATCAGGGGTCTATTGCAGCTCAAAATTCTCAGCATGCCACCCCATCTCTGCCAATCCCCAAGGGTAAGCAAAAAAACTGCACCAATCTGCACATGGAAAAATAATCTTCCTACTGCACTTACTTCAGCAAATAGTTCATTCTTTACATGACACTGGCTCCTCCGACCACGGCAAAATGGCCATCAGTTGTTGGGCTTATATATCCCGTCCATCCTGCTGGCGTGTGATGTCACAGCGGGATGCAGACATGACGTAGGAGCCTGTGCATGTGCACCAGGCAAAGAAACCCTGCCCACCCAGACCTCCCATCGGAAAACTTGCCTCCGAAACCGAGGCTTGGATATAACTGATGTTAGAGACCAACAAAATGCCCTCTGCAGCTAGAAAGGGAGATAAAGGAGAGGAAAGAATGGAACCCCCCCCAGAAAGAAGAAAACCTCAGGCAAGGGGGGAAACCACTCCACACATGCTGAAAGGTTCCCAGCCTCAGGCTTCAGCCATAGGGATACCAGGGACAGGGGGAGATGGAGATCAATGCCAAGGCCACATGCCACGGACCAGCTCACCAGGAGCACAACAAACAGCACCCCAGGCATCCATACAAATGCCATCTATATAAATGTCATCTATATATCAATACCAAGATACTATACAGCTGAGATCTGTCAGTTCTTCATTAGAAAAAAAGTTCACAGCATACAGTACCTGCAAACAGAGAGATGGTACATTTAACCCCAAACTCTATATCATTTATTAACAACTTGAAATGTAATGGTCCCAACACCAATCCTCAACAGTAGCCAGATCTATCAAATAAAAATGCCAATTCCCTCAGCTAATGGGCAAAGTACAGCCAGAAGCAGTGATATTTACTGACATTTACAAAGGAAAAAAAGTTGTAAATTGCCCTTCTGACTTCTAAAGCTCTGTTATGTACAGTGGGAGACTTTTGGAGGGGTCTGTTTGCTATTTTTTTGCCAGAAGCTGGCAATTAAGTTGTTTTTGCCAGCAATGTAAATGGTGTCATTTATTTTTCTTTGTAAATGTCACTTTGGCTGTAGCACATCCCACAGCAAGAACGGAAAAAATTGCATTGGGTACCCCAAAATGCATACTAGACCCTTTGAGGCCAGTGTGGATTTTAGGGGTTATTTCACTCTAAAAACAAAAAAAATAGTACAGTCCCCCAGGAAATCCATACCAGATTCTTAGATGTTGGCATGGTTTTTAAGGGGGACCCCATACAAAAAAAGAAAAAAGAAGAGTGAATTCTCCCTAAAAATCAACAGATTAACTATATAAGACTTTTGCTTTTCACATCAATGTGTCAGGGAGGGCAATCAATAAGATGAAATAAAGCCTCAGGTAGCAAGCTGTAAAACCAGCAAGAGCTTTGTTATATAAGAGAATTATCTCCTTATAAACTGTACTGTGATAGCAAGCAACTGATTTCAAACACATAGAGACATCAAGAACTCAAGAGTTTATCAAATCTTTAAATATCTACATTTAATACAATACCAAAAATATGAAAGAGGAAGAGTGTTAAAATATGAAAACCATTTAAAATATCTGGAATAAGAAAATTATGGAGGTTGCCATTACTGACCTCTGCTTTTAAGAATTATAATTGCTCAGGAGTCATTATAATGTTTGGCTTCAATGCTAAACCTGGACAAGGAGGTTTGTTAGTTACCGAAATATAATGGGCGGTGTAGTCAAGCACTAGTGCATATACAATGTCTATCTGACTGAATATCTGTTCTGTAGCTCACTAAAGCAGCAGTAGAGCTGCCTGAGATATTTTAGATTCTGATTAACCTCTTTAATGTTTAAAAAAAATAAAGTAAAGGCTAAGAAAGCTGAAAATGCAAGGTCAGATAATAATAGCCTAAGATAATTAGATGAATAAAGGCTATTATGAAAGTAGAAAGTGTGCTACACACAGAAAGGGAAAGACAATTATCCATGTTGTTGGATGATAGTTTGTGTTGAGAAGCCAAGCTATGATCAACTTAATCAGGAACACCTAGACATTTTCTAGTTAGTCTTCAGCTTTCTGTACTAGGTTACACCCTCCTAAAAATAATATCATCCATGCTATTCAGAACACAAATTATCATAATAAATAATTATAGATATGGTATATGGATTGCCAACTTTGTGTGACATTAGCAGAATAGGCAAATACGGATTTTTTTTTACATTTTTTTGTAGGACAAGCATTCATTTTGAAAGTTAATAATTGCCAATAGTAGCGTGGAATAATGTGTCAATTTTCAGAAATTATTTTCTTGTAAAATTTTTAAAACTTACAACTGAAGTTTCAAAAATAATATAGGAGTGCGGCGCTAATGAATATATGTCTCAGATGATCTAAAACACAATATGATATATAAGCAAAAGTCAGTGCGTCAAATTAATGATAAATGATAATGTCCAAATAAAATAAACGCAGGATCTTGCATAAAAGATAAAAGAACCAGGATCCAACGGTAAAATTGCGCACTCACCGGACGCGCTATGGAAAAGCGCATATGTAGTATGACCTTTAGAAAACCCTCATCATATGAAGACGGTGGGTAGCCATCCAGGAACAGGTGATCTCTGTATAATGGACAATTTCAAATCCAGGAATCCCTTTTGGAATTGGGTGACTAATGAGTGAGGAACTCCCTCCGGTGGTGAAGATGAGTAATATAATTCCTGAAATATGTTAGCTCCAGGTAGGAGCCAAAAAATACCTCATAGTGTAGTAAGTAAAAAATATATTTATTCAAAAATAGGTTATATAAAAGCAAGGCAGAAACACTGTAACAGTGAAACATTAAAAACTGAAGTGTAACTGACCCAAAAGTAAAATGGCCGCCGGGCCTCCTCGTGGCTCCAGGCAGCTAGATGTCACGCTCTGCTGGCTCCTCCTCTACTATAACAGGAGATAAAATTCTTGATGACATATGTACTGCCTGTTGTGTGTGATGTAAACTCAGTGATCCTGCGTTTCCTACTATTATCACATCTGCAGATCACACATCTATTACATGGACTGAACCCCTTCATGTCAGAAAACAGGGAAATGCGGGCTGGGGGATCTATCACATTTAGTGCTAAATTATGTCTAATGGATACAGCTTTCCTAAACATAATTTCAGGTCGTGCAGGCAAGATGTTACTCAGAATTGGATCAGAAAGTAAAATATCCCAATTTCTTTTAATCAACCCACTAATAGCTTTATGTTGTATGTTGTAAGTAGTGACGAATGGGCAGACTTTAGTTTGAACAGGTCTGTGATTGTCCTGTAGCATAGCATCCCTATCAGAGTTTGCGACCGACTGTATTGTTTCCATCAGGCTACTGCTGCTGTAACCCTTTTCCATGAATCTTTCTTTCAAGACCATAGCCTGGGAATAATACGCATCCAAGTCGGTACAGTTGCATCTTATCCTAGTAAATTGGCCCCGTGGAATGTTCGCTAGCCAAGAAGGATGGTGACAGCTATGCATAGGGATGTAGCTATTACGATCCGTGGACTTGAAAAAAGACTCCGTGATAATCTTTCCCTCTACGTTAAAGAGTGTAAGGTCAAGGAAGTTTATTTGTGAGTTACTATACACATATGTTAAACTTATATTGTGTGTGTTGTTATTCAAAGTTCCAAAGAAATTCACAAGTGATTCCTCACTGCCATTCCATAGGAGGAGGACATCATCGATATATCGCCCGTAAAATGCCAATTCGGGCCAGTCTCTGGCATAAATGATGTCCTCCTCCCATCTTGCCATAAAAAGATTAGCGAGACTGGGGGCAAACTTAGCCCCCATGGCTACACCCTTTATCTGCAAATAGTAGGTCTTGTTAAACCAAAAATAATTATTGGTCATTGCAAAATCAAGCAATTTGAGAATGAACTCTTTCTGTGTAGCCGGCAAATTACTATGATGTAATAAGTAATAATCAACTGCTTCCATTCCATCACCGTGTTTGATGTTAGTATATAGTGAGGCGACATCCGCCGTCACAAAAAATGTATCTGCTGATATTGTAAGATCTTTACTAAGGTTAAGTACCTGTTTGGTGTCTTTAAGGTAAGCAGGCGTTTGTACTACCAATGGTTGCAGGTAGTGATCGATATATTCGCCCACCTTTGAGCAAAGGGATCCTATACCGCTTATAATTGGGCGTCCCGGGGGTTTGATGGGATTCTTGTGAATCTTTGGAAGTATATATAAAATGGGCAATTTAGGATCAGTTGGAATGAGAAAAGCTTTCTCCTTTTTATTTAAAATTCCTTGTTCAAAGCCATCATTAACGATTTTTTTCAATATGCATTTATAGCCAGGAAGTGGGTCGCCAAGTAATGGAGAATATGTCGTATGATCACTCAAAATATCCATAACTTCTGAGATGTAATCTGACTTATTGAGGATCACGACCTCACCCCCTTTGTCAGCGGGTCTGATAACTAGATCTTTCTTTTCGAGAAGTGATCTCATCGCTGTAATATCCACACAGACTTGATAAGTTTAAAGTTTATATGGACATACATAAATTTACTAGGCAACTGTCTCTAAAAAGATTTTTTGCCAATAAACCAAGTAACAGCAATATGCAGGTAGACTCGTTTGTGCATTCCAATTTACGGAATGCCTCCACATATAACCCTCCTCCACAAGCCCATTTGTATGTCAACATCTTTAGAGATAAGGTCCTGAAAGGACTAGGACACTTAACCGTCAAGCAACCACATAATAGGATGGGGGATATTACAGCGATGAGATCACTTCTCGAAAAGAAAGATCTAGTTATCAGACCCGCTGACAAAGGGGGTGGGGTCGTGATCCTCAATAAGTCAGATTACATCTCAGAAGTTATGGATATTTTGAGTGATCATACGACATACTCTCCATTACTTGGCGACCCACTTCCTGGCTATAAATGCATATTGAAAAAAATCGTTAATGATGGCTTTGAACAAGGAATTTTAAATAAAAAGGAGAAAGCTTTTCTCATTCCAACTGCCCCTAAATTGCCCATTTTATATATACTTCCAAAGATTCACAAGAATCCCATCAAACCCCCGGGACGCCCAATTATAAGCGTTATAGGATCCCTTTGCTCAAAGGTGGGCGAATATATCGATCACTACCTGCAACCATTGGTAGTACAAACGCCTGCTTACCTTAAAGACACCAAACAGGTACTTAACCTTAGTAAAGATCTTACAATATCAGCAGATACATTTTTTGTGACGGCGGATGTCGCCTCACTATATACTAACATCAAACACGGTGATGGAATGGAAGCAGTTGATTATTACTTATTACATCATAGTAATTTGCCGGCTACACAGAAAGAGTTCATTCTCAAATTGCTTGATTTTGCAATGACCAATAATTATTTTTGGTTTAACAAGACCTACTATTTGCAGATAAAGGGTGTAGCCATGGGGGCTAAGTTTGCCCCCAGTCTCGCTAATCTTTTTATGGCAAGATGGGAGGAGGACATCATTTATGCCAGAGACTGGCCCGAATTGGCATTTTACGGGCGATATATCGATGATGTCCTCCTCCTATGGAATGGCAGTGAGGAATCACTTGTGAATTTCTTTGGAACTTTGAATAACAACACACACAATATAAGTTTAACATATGTGTATAGTAACTCACAAATAAACTTCCTTGACCTTACACTCTTTAACGTAGAGGGAAAGATTATCACGGAGTCTTTTTTCAAGTCCACGGATCGTAATAGCTACATCCCTATACATAGCTGTCACCATCCTTCTTGGCTAGCGAACATTCCACGGGGCCAATTTACTAGGATAAGATGCAACTGTACCAACTTGGATGCGTATTATTCCCAGGTTATGGTCTTGAAAGAAAGATTCATGGAAAAGGGTTACAGCAGCAGTAGCCTGATGGAAACAATACAGTCGGTCGCGAACTCTGATAGGGATGCTATGCTACAGGACAATCACAGACCTGTTCAAACTAAAGTCTGCCCATTCGTCACTACTTACAACATACAACATAATTAGTGGGTTGATTAAAAGAAATTGGGATATTTTACTTTCTGATCCAATTCTAAGTAACATCTTGCCTGCACGACCTGAAATTATGTTTAGGAAAGCTGTATCCATTAGACATAATTTAGCACCAAATGTGATAGATCCCCCAGCCCGCATTTCCCTGTTTTCTGACATGAAGGGGTTCAGTCCATGTAATAGATGTGTGATCTGCAGATGTGATAATAGTAGGAAACGCAGGATCACTGAGTTTACATCACACACAACAGGCAGTACATATGTCATCAAGAATTTTATCTCCTGTTATAGTAGAGGAGGAGCCAGCAGAGCGTGACATCTAGCCGCCTGGAGCCACGAGGAGGCTCGGCGGCCATTTTACTTTTGGGTCAGTTACACTTCAGTTTTTAATGTTTCACTGTTACAGTGTTTCTGCCTTGCTTTTATATAACCTATTTTTGAATAAATATATTTTTTACTTACTACACTATGAGGTATTTTTTGGCTCCTACCTGGAGCTAACATATTTCAGGCATTATATTACTCATCTTCACCACCGGAGGGAGTTCCTCACTCATTAGTCACCCAATTCCAAAAGGGATTCCTGGATTTGAAATTGTCCATTATACAGAGATCACCTGTTCCTGGATGGCTACCCACCGTCTCCATATGATGAGGGTTTTCTAAAGGTCATACTACATATGCACTTTTCCATAGCGCGTCCGGTGAGTGCGCAATTTTACCGTTGGATCCTGGTTCTTTTATCTTTTATGCAAGATCCTGCGTTTATTTTATTTGGACATTATCATTTATCATTAATTTGACGCACTGACTTTTGCTTATATATCATATTGTGTTTTAGATCATCTGAGACATATATTCATTAGCGCCGCACTCCTATATTATTTTTGTGTATTCTGAGGGTTTAACTGTGATTACCTTTGAGTGCATTGGCTGCTGTTGAGAGAGCGCTCACTTTTTTATATTTCTCTTTTACAACTGAAGTTGTTTACCTGATTACTAGCTTCTTATTTGCAGTTTTTGCATTATACTTTGTACAAAATGCATTAAAAAATGGACCAAAAAATTGCAGATGGCTTTGAGCTTAGCTTTCAGATCCCAATCATTTGAAAAAAACACTTTCCAAAGAAAGTCCTTTTTGGATGAAACACAGTCAGGTGGAGAGGTGGCATCATCATCATCTTGGTTATGTGTTTGTGGCTGTACTTACGCTGCCTCTAGAAGTTTGTTATCTGCAATCTGTACCTGGTGAGGCACCTTAGTATGAGAGTTGATTTGCACAATAAGATATTTTATTTTGTAATAGAAATGAGAAGAATCATGGAAGTATTTTATTTTAAATCAGTCTACAATTGGGAGGATAATTTACTGGAGGACAGACAACATGTCTAAAGAGACCTGTTTATTCAAGGCTAATTCACACATAGTGCGGTTAAGGACATTTTACTATATTTTAAAACACCTCTCACCACAAGGACACATAGAAAACAATAGTTTTTTGTGTGTTCCACTTCCACTGCAACACAGCCTTGAGCTGCACTGCAGTGTGCTGCAATAAAATGCAGACGTGCTGTATTTTATCGAAGTGCACTGTACAAACCACATGACACTGTACAGCAGTGGAGCACATCGAGCTGCTGTACAGTGCCATGAATACAGTGTACTTTTGTACAGTTCAAAGAAAGTTTGTCCAAAACCAAAAAAAAGCTGAATCGTGCACCATACTGCCCCTACCGCAGTCGGGAGTGAATAGCTGCAGGAGAGGTGCTCCAGCAGCTTTCCATTCCTGTGTCAATGCAGCCTTAGGGGCCAAGGCTATTTGGTGAGGGTATCAACAGGGTGAAGCTAAAGACTGCACATAAAACATATATAATTTGTAATATCAACTGATTCACTGTACACGTTGATGAACAAAAACTATGTTTATTGAATTGTTTTAATATTTTTATTTACACAATTAATACATTTTAAAATAATATGGTTACATTTAGTTTGTTTAAGGTATTTATAATTGGCTGTATTATACACATACTTTCTTCACCAGAATAGTCAATGCTTTGGCCCACCTCTACCCATAATTTACTGTCTGTCAAATGAACCAACACATGAGCAGCAGTAATGGGTGGGAATTTGGAATGGGCCATTCTAGACATCTGTATTTGCATAGAAAGGTGCTTGGCTTTTAGGACTTCTGGGGAACTTTTAGGATAACTAAAAGGTACATGTAAGCAACCCAAAGTATCTTATATTAGTTTTAGATATTTTTATATGCCACTTAATATTTGTGCAGCCATTTATCAAATGCAGATTTTCAGGAAAAACACATTTTGAAATGAATTTTAGTGCGCACAAACACAACATACCCCATTTTGTCAAAAGATAAAAGATGACATTGTGTCTGGTAAAAAAGATACCAGACATTTAAAGTTTTAAAATTGCGAACACCTTTACAATGGCGACAAATTACAGTACCTAAAGTTGTCCATAGGTGATGCTTTGAAAGCCTTTACAGGCTATATGTTAATCATGAATTATGGCCTTAGAATTATTGCCTCACTCTGATGTTCACATTGATACCTCATATGTATCCATACTCCAAAGACATGCTGGTAGGTTAATTGGCTCCTGTCTAAATTGGCCCTAGTATGTATATGTATGAATGTGAGTTAGGGACTTTAGATTGTACACCCCTTGAGGGTTAGGGACTGATGTGAATGTACAATATATGTATGTAAAGCGCTGCGTAAATTGACGGCGGTATATAAGTACCTGAAATAAATAAATAAAATAATATGTGTGGTGCAATCATCGTTTACATATGTGCGCCAGACTTACATGCGCCTTTGCATTTGCGTTTATGTTCGGGGGTGGTGGAGTGCTTTTTAATTTCTTTTTTTTTCACTTTTTAATTTGCTTTTCCATTGAGGAATGGATGTTTCTCCTTCTCCTCTTTGGACAGTCATCCCAAATACTTACTGCGATCCCAGCCTAGAGGAACTGCGGGGGGTGGTGCGGTTTGGAGCACTGTAAAAGTGATTGGGTGGATCACTTCTACAGGAAAGCTGTTTTCTGAATGAAAAACATAGTTGCAGTCTTGATCCTGGTATTGACCACTTGCCGATAGGACATTTATATACGTTTGTTGGATGCCATTAGATTTTTAACATAGAAGTCTTTTCATATATAATTTTGTGTAATAAACACATTATTTCCTAATTTCTTACAAATCTTTTACAAAACATCCATACATTTCTATCCTGCCATTTTCATATGATTTTTCTCCTCAGAAAAAAAAATGTATTTAACTGTAGAAATAACAATGTTCCAGCTTTTATGTTGTGCTCTGTTTGGCTATGTATTGTGTGCTAATCACATAGTTCTTAAATTAAAGACCTTGTTATACAGACATGAATAAACTTGATGGTGTGCAGTATTTGTGCCAAGTTTTCTACACCTGACAGACGTAATATTGCTTTGCAGAGCAAACACTAGCAGAAACATAATGCTTTGTCAACAAAGGATGCAGAAAAGTACCTAAAAGAATGAAATCTCTGGAACGAGCTTAAGATATAGAAAGAAACTTGAGTATGCTTTACAAATATTAAACTGAAAATGTTCTTCTGCAGAGATAGACATTAATTAATTTATTGAAGGTGGAACTAAACTGCATCTGAGCACCGTAAACTGAAAATATTGTTTATTTATAATAATCAAAGCTAATTCATCTATCCATTTATGTTTCCATGCTTTATTTTACTGAGAAATCACTTTGAAGAGCACCCCCTAGCATTTCTGGCCACAATCATCTTGAGTTAGGGCAGATGATTCATATAGCATTTACTTCCTGGAATCCATCTGCCCTTAGGCCAGGCCTCCATGCAGAAGGATGTGCTTAGCTGAGAAAATGCCTCCTGTCCTCCTGAAGACTCTTGGGATGTATGATATCATTTTGACGTAGGCCAGAAACCAGGAAGTAACTGATGGAATTTTAAAAACAGTTTAAAAACAAGTAAATATGATAAACTTTCCTATATATTTACTTATGTTATCAGTATAAAGATTTAAAAAAAAAATCAAAGTTGATTGAGAGAGTTTAATTCCACTTTAAAGGAGGGAATTCTGCTGTAGGATTATGGAAAATATAATATAATCTGGTTCTATCACTTTAACGTGTTTCATATTATATACACATTATTGCTAGACTTCACAAGTTAATTTGAGAGACCCCAAATGTGCTCAAACCAGCTCAAATCATCATGCAGTGTTGGTTTGACCAAAAACAACTGTCAGTTCAAATTTTGGAATATTATTAAATTGTATTCAACCCAGTTTTAGTTTAACCGGGGTCCATTAACAAGGGATCAGCCTTTATATTAGTGAATGATGTGCTCTCTGTGTAAAAATGCATTGTTTTTATTTTCTTTTTTTTTTTTACAAATTGCAAACCCTTTTCTTTCCCTGTGTAGTGTGAATGTATGTCACCATAAAAATTATATTTTTTGGGGGGTAAGTGTACTTTTTAATGCAGAGCACAAATTTAAATACAGAAATATTTCTAAAACTATATTGGACATCCTAATTAACCACTGAGATTTCAGAAGCTCTATGGTGCTAGGATTAGTTTTGAATAGTAATATTACTATACAGTAAACTTGTATAATTGACAAAAGGGTCTAGAACACTAGCCAACAGAGTTATGTTAGAATAATTATTTCATTATGTAACCCATTCTAAAAAAAGGAGAAACCAGAATTGTATCTGGTAACAGATGTTGCTGATACAAAAATAGATTTTACTTACAGAAGAGGAGACTAAGGGGGGATATGGTCAACATGTATAAATACATCAGTGGTTCATATAGTGAACTCGGTGTAGAGCTATTCACCCTGAGGTCATCACAGAGGACAAGGGGGCACTCTTTACGTCTGGAGGAAAAGAAATTCAATCTCCAAACATGGAAAGGTTTCTTCACAGTGAGAGCTGTGAAAATGTGGAATAGACTCCCTCAAGAGTTGATTCTGGCCAGCTCAGTGGATTGCTTCAAAAAAGGCCTGGATTCTTTCTTAGATACACAGAATATAACTGGATACTAACATTTATAGGTAAAGTTGATCCAGGGAATATCCGGTTGCCTCTCAGAGGATCAGGAAGGACTTTTTTCCCAGCAGGAGCAAATTGGATCGTGAATAAAACAAATTGAATGAGCGCAACTAGATTGATTAAGTAAAAAAAGGAATAAAATGACAAGCTGCTAGCATAAAAAGGTATACCTCAGCACCTCAGCAACAGATTTAAAACATTTGAATATGCAGCACTAGATGTTATTATATAAAATCATGATTTAAATAAGAAGAGATTGATATAGTCCCAGATCAGGAGTCCTCCAAAAACCAAAATTCATATATATCAGAAATGCTCCATAAGGTGATAGAGGAGTCCACCAAGTAGCCACACTGATCAGGTGAGACAATAGCAAATTCCTTGTAGTAATGGTCTTATAATGTGCTTACCAGAACTACATACAAACTACGCGTTGTATGTAATCTGTAGAAAACATCAGGGTCTGGTCACTGGTATGATGTCATCAGAACACCTTGGCGGACTCTCAGAGATGATATTTAGTCACGCTCCCGGTCCACCTCAGGACTCACCAATTGGTCCACCGTCGCTCAGACACTAGATGTAGATCCACCTTAAGGAGGCTCGTGAAATAACAAGCCAAGGAAGCAAAATTATGCTAATAGTGTAATATAGCCTTTATTGGGTAGAATCCAAAAATATTCAAAAAGAGGCACTCACATCAAAGCATAATTTCTGTAGGTAATCCATAAGAAAGATCAGCATCGCATTGAGGGATTCCCCTGACATGTTTTGTGTAAATCACACGTTTTCAAAGGGGTGAATCCACTCCATGAGACGCCATGTAATAAAAAGCCAACGGCGCCTTATGGAGCATTTCTGATATATATGAATTTTGGTTTTTGGAGGACTCCTGATCTGGGACTATATCAATCTCTTCTTATTTAAATCATGATTTTATATAATAACATCTAGCGCTGCATATTCAAATGTTTTAAATTGGATCGTGCTTTGCTGATTTTTTTTTTGCCTGGATCAACTGTGGGTGTAGAATGATAATTTTTTTTTTTTCTATGATTGAACTGGATGGACTTTTGTCTTTTTTCAGCCAGACTAACTATGTAACTATGTAACAGAAATATATTAAAACTTAATAATAAAATAAAAATAGTAAAATAATACTTTTATATAATTAAAGTATTAGAAATGCTGACATTTATCTCCAAAGACACATTTACACTATTTTTTTTTACATTTGCCTTTATTTTACTCTTCAGACTATAAGGCTACAGGGTTATGTCGGGAAGCCAGTAGGTGTATTAGCAAATCTAGTTTTTTTTTTAAAGACAGACAGATATATTATCACTACTTAAAGGATATCATTGGCACGATAGACGATCTATACCTCATCTAAATCACCAAGTCTTCCATAACTGTTCTTACCAGCTTAAGCTACCTATACTGGGCATTTTCTGCCAGGGCAAGCATCCTGTTGTATTTATGATCACTTATACTCAGTTTATGCATTGGCACATGTAGGCAAGGGCCTGCCATAATATTACAACCAAACTGGACACAGTGCTAGCAAAAATATTTTGATTTTTGTAAAATTGTTATTCTAATTTATATATTTTTGGTATTATTTTACAGAAAGCTTTAACCAAACAAATTGGATGAAAAAATATCCAACATGCAATGGTGCCAGACAATCTCCCATCAACATCGATGAGAATCTCACACAGCTCAACATGAATCTCAAGAAACTAACTTTTCAAGGCTGGGAGCAAGTGTCCAATCATACTTTAATTCGCAATACAGGAAAAACAGGTAAGCTCGATTCTTTCTTGATCTTTCACTACACTGAAGATTACAGTTATTATCTCAGTGGAATGTGAAGAGAGTCTGAAGTTTTCAATTTACGTAAGATGTATAATTCTCTTTTGCCTTGGGTAGTTGGAGACTTTGCACCTTTGAGCTGAATAGCCCAAAATTTTCTAACAGTTAGGTGAAGACAATATAATTGCATACTTCACCTTGTATTGGTGACTCTGAGTCTGCTACATGTATGGATGGGCATTAGGAAATTTTCTGGTAGTAACAGTTATTATATGTGTTTTAGGATTTATTTACAAAGAATGTACCTGGTTTATAAACTTTTTTGTCAGGCACAATTTGAGAAAATAGTGATTGGTGTGCAGTTAGTTGAAGGATATCGTTAGTACATTAATCCCTAGAAATCATTCACTGAAGGGCATATTTATGGGTGAATTCAGACTCATTCACTTGCCTGTAAAATCATTACATGCATTTCTATGGCTTTAGAAATGTCCTCTAAATGCATATAAATGCAGATTGTACACTTCCATTGTGATTGAGGACTAATAAAGCTAATATTGCTTAAGTCTTAAGTCATCTGGAACTGGTGATTTATTCACTTTAAGTTTCTCTAGTCTCTTTTGCTCCTGTGTTTTTGTCAGCCACAGAGGTTCCTTTGGTGAAAGGTCATTGGTATTACTGTTACTGTCGCACTTACCTGTTCCACATTCCAGTACCAGGGCTAGCCAGCCGCCTTACCAGCTTGTAAGCAGGTGCTTACAGGATACCCTTGAATATGTTAATATTGATATATTAATTGTGATATGTGGTTATGCAGCGAAGTCCGGCTGCCCAGACCTTTCCTGGGTATTTTTGGGTCTTGCCCTCTTGTGTGGACCAATAACAAGAAGGAGAGGGCAGCAAGCAAGAGTTGTTGGAAGCACCCACATGGGACTGTAGGGGAAGGCCTGTGTAGTTTGTATCGGAGCCCATGCCCCACAATTGGGTCACCCATTTGGTAATGTTAACTGGAGCCAGGACACTTCCCGCTTAAACGATTCTTACCTTGGGAAAGGGATGAAACTGGGCAGCCTACACTGAGTAGCTAGGGATGGACTGTTGTTCTATAATTGTTGTGCTGTTGGACTGTGTTCTTGAATGTTTGGTAAAGTTTTATTAACTCATCTCATGCCTGGTCTGAAGAGTTGCATAAACTTACATGGCGTATCCAAAAGAACAGGACCTGTTAAGTACACACAGGGGGGAAGAGGAAGAACTAGAGAGCCATCACAAGAGGTTAACCCAACAAAGGAGTTGGCAGAAGTCATGTAATTGCTATGGGTACCCAGGACTGGTGGGAGTGTAATAGCAGCCAGACAGCAGGAGAGTGGTACCATGTGATTCTTTGCAGTGCGATTTGAGCCCATTCATTTTGCATGGGCTCAATTTGCACTGCAAAGGGCTCAAAGTATGGAGCCTCAAGCCAGTGTACAGCTGTGCAAGGTAAACGGCCCATTTCTAAGTGCACAGTGCCGCCTTAATGTCAAGTTCACATGACTGCGGTCCCACCTGGTTCTTTGTTGGTACATTCATGAATGAGTTCCCCTCACACATGAAGGGCAAGTTGGCCACTCCCCACTGAGCACTCCCAGCGAGGGTGTCTCAGCTGTATCTCTAAGTACTTCTATGCACCCTTACTATTACTCCTGGCCTTGCTATTTCTCCTGTGTTACCTGCTGTCTTGTGAGTTCAGTGTTTTAATGCTGCAATGGAGTTTCACCAGTGCAGTTGCGGCCTGTTCAGTTCAGTCTGAGTCAGACAACCGCAACGTGGGTATTCCCTGAAACCTAACAACTCCACCTCTAAGAGCTCTGATGAAGACCAGGTGGTACTTTAGATTCTGTGCCTTGGCCCTTCTTAGGGCTCTCACTAAGCAAGCAGGTATGCCAAACATTCTGGTTCAACACTGTGGCTGTTGTCATCACCTGCTTTGCTGCTTCAACCAGTCCTGGTCAGCCATTCCACCCCTAGTGGGAGCAGATTCCTAAGTCATACCAGTTACAACTATCAAACTCATCTTTTTAATCTTTAAGGCTCCATGCACACTGGCTTAGAAAAACACTGCTCCTAGAGGAGTTTAGCGTTTTGCCTGTAGAAGCAACTATTGTTATCCTATGTGTCCATGCACATTAGATAGTCTAGAGGAGTTTTTTTTAAGTCAGCATTCAGAGGCAGAAAAAAACCCTTCTGTTTTGCATTTTTTAGAGAGTTTTCTATCGGAAAATAGTCACTAAACGCTCCTAAACATTAGTGCAAAAAATGTTCAAAATTAGCATTTTTTCTGCCAAGAACACTGGCGTTTTTTATGCCAAATTGCATGGTGCCTTAAAACTGAAATAAATATGTTTAATACATCAGCCTTTACCCTGTCATGTGTGACCAACTTCCCATGTTTGTATGCTATGGGGCTTATCTGTTCTTTCGTAATATTTTTACTGTTGATATAGTTGAAAAAATATTTTGGATTTGTTTTATTTGCTGTAGCAATGTGTTTCTCATATTCAGTTTTATCTGCCATATTTGCTCCCTTATCCAATCTGGAATGTTGAGAGTGGTTCTTCTATTTTGTAATTGTAAAGGCCTGTTTTTTTCAATTTTTTTTTTTTACACTAGAATTTAGGTTTTAATGTTGTTCTTTTATGTTGTTATGTTGTTAGCCAAATGGAATACAATGACTAATGCACCTGCTTAATACTTCTTTAAAACACTCCCACTTGCCTTGTGTGCTCTTTATAATTTACTATTTGTTGCTCTCTTATGGAGCACCTACCATAATGACTCTGTGCCATCACAGTTCTCCTTAGAGATATCACCTCTCATATTCACTTTCAGATTGCTCTTTGCATACATGCATACCCCTTCACCTCTTCTGCCAATTCTCTCCCTCCAAAATAAATTGTACTGCTTGATATTAGCAGCCTAACTGTATGAACTGTCCAACCACGTTTCCGACGTTCCTGCAACGTCAAAGTGGTCTTCAAATAACAGATGTTCTAGTTCATCCATTTTGTTTGCCAGGCTTTTTACATTCATTAACGTACCTTTTCATTTTCTATTAGCATTCAATATTCTATTATTACTCATTTTTGGGCTATAACTTGCTTGTTCTTTTTTTGTATTTGTTTAAGGTAGTGCAATTTCTCTGCCATTTAGTTTGAGCCTTGCGCCCCCACTATTTTATATCCTGTTCCCCCATAGACCCTTGCTCGATATATGATATATACTTTTCTGATCTCTTTCCCTTCAGATCTAAGTTTAAATGCTCCTCTGGCCTTCTTCCCCAAGAGAGCTGCACCCTTTGTTGGTTCCTCGGCTTCTTTAGTTTTTATCTAATAGAATCTTTTCCATTGATTTTTTTGTAACCTTATTCTCAGGGAGTTCATAATACTATATAAAAAGGGCACTACTGCATAAAAAGGGAAATTCAATAATCAATGTGTAATTCACCGTAATACAGGCTAACCTTAAAATCCTCCAGTGGGAATCTTGAAACTTTACAGTAACCAACAATGACAATGCCTTGCATGTAAAACATGAATACTGAGGAATGTTATTTCAACAAAAGTAGACTTGTATAGAGCCTTTGCCATTGAAATGTTCTAAAGGCAATTGAAAAATGTTTTGTGCCAGGGATTTCTGTGTTATTTTTTACTGTCACGGCAAGGTGAATCAGTTACATTTGTGTATTTTAATAAAGAGCACTGATGTTCTCACAAGCTTTTGATTCAGATATAACAACAAAAGGTGAGACTGTTGTAATGGTCTTCTACCAATTAAGTTTATTACTAATGTAGTGACAAGTAAGACTGATTTATACAGGTGGTATTATTAATTACTAGAAGGCTAATTTTATCAGTATTTTTCAACCTTCTTACCCAGGAAGAACCCTTTCAAAAATTTGCAGGTGTCAGGGAACCCCTGCTAAAATTGTTCAGTCTACAGCCCTTGAAAAATTAGATTGTTGCATACCCTAATGCAGATAATTTTTCTACACATACCCCCTTCTTCGCTGTAAATTACATTATTATCAGTAATAATCATAAAAGTAAATTAATATTATAACTAATGGACAAAAAGCCATGAATTAAAAAAAGCCATGGAGACAGTGAAAATTGTTGTCTCCTTTACACTGATGGTCAGTGGAAGATGACTCCCTTACAATTGTGATCAGTGAATGCAGGAAATCAATCTACCATTGTTCACTGTTAACAAAACCCTAGAAACCTCTGGAGGAAAGTTATAATAATATTGAAGTTTGTACCTAAGATTTACTTCCATATAAACAATTATTGTAACCTTCTGTATGTTTTGTGTCATGCCTCACTGTAAACAATTTTCCTAACCAAATCTTTTTTTTGTAATATACTGCAAAGTTTCTTATAAAAAATAACCATAGGTCCAGTTAGACTGACTTGGCTCGTTATCCCAATAATTATATATTGTGAACAAAAAAGAGGAGTAGTGGGATTTTAACATTGCTGAAAATCTCCCCCCAAAAAACATAAGATCTATATCATAAAACAAAGAATTTTATTGTAATGCATTAAAATGTCTTGGGGAAAATACCCCTAAAAACAGGACAAAGGAACGACAATTGTTGACCCACCACATTTCACATAAAGCTTCTTCAGGGATTCAGGAAATGCAAGTGGCTGCTAAAGAGAAAAACAGTACAATAATATACAAATATTCAAACCAATATTATATATCCAAAAACAAATAATATATGAAAAAGAAAGAAAAACAAAAGAAAATTTTTGCTTACAAGAATAGCCCTCAAAGGGCTCCCAACTTAGGATGATGAATGCCTACATACACGGCTGGTAAGATCAGAGGTAAAAAAGGTGGAACATATGGGGTACGTACAATACCCAAACAGTCCACACCTGAAGGAATAACAGGCCATGCACAGAGAAGAGGAGACCATAAAAGTCTCCACTAATGGCCCCTCAGAAGATACTAAACAAAGTAAACAAAAGCAATAAATGACAGGGGCACAAAAACCACAAGGGGGAAACTGCCACAACATTCATGACAACAATACATAAGAAATCTTAAAAAGCTACCTTATATTATGGGACCATCCATAACTTAAACGACTTCCTGAGTAGTATAAACTGAATTAGCCATGTCAAACCTAGAGCCAAAAAACAGTAGCAGTTACTATAGATAGTTCAATGTTGTAATACAAGTACAGCCCATATGGTTGTTACCACCAAAGATCACATAAAGACTCACCTCATAAAACATCAAAGTAGCAAAGAGTAACCTCAATCAGCCCAGTATAAAATGTAATGCATCCCTGTTTGACTTGTATCAGGGACACAACTGCGCAGGCATGGGTGGATGTGTTACCGTGCATGCATCATATGATACGCGCATGCGCAGTAATGGTTGGGTGAAAAAATGAAAGTCTCTGCCAAAGCACCACCCGGCCCAGGGGAAAATCATAACCACCAGTTTAACAGCACACAGTGGAATGTAATCAGTCCATGGATAAGGAGAGCAAAGGCAGAATGTATTATATATCATATATATAATATGCGTGGTAACAAATCCACCCACACCTGTGCAGTACTGATGTTGGAACGCTGTGAGTGGTGTGGGGGGAGGCAGGGCGCCATCTTTCCCATATATATTTTCCTGATCCAAGTCAAACAGGGTTGCGTTTCATACTGCGCTGATTTAGGTTACTTTTTGCCACTTCCAGTCGGGACCGTTTGGACATTGCAACTCCCCCATACGTCCCACATTTTTTACCTCTGACCTTACTAACATTTGTAGGTAAAGTTAACCCAGGGAATATCCGATTGTCTTTCGGGGGATCAGGAAGGAGATTTTTTTTCCCTGGAGGAGCAAATTGGATTATGCTTTGCTGGGTTTTTTTTTTTGCCTTTTTCTGGATCAACTGTGGGTATAAGATTATAACTTTTTTTTTTAACCACTTCCTGTCCGGCCGTTGTATATAAACGGCCGGACAGTGGCAGTGCAGGGCCGCGCTGCCATTTATAAACGGCCTCCCCGCACCCTGCTTGTGCGTGCTCCCTGGGAGCGCGCAGCACTGCGATCCAGTGCCCACTGTGTCCTCCGGACACAGTGGAACACCAATCGTCGGACGGGACCCGATCATGTGAAAAAACCGTCAGACGGGACCCGATCATGTGAAAAACAGTACAATAATATACAAATATACAAACCAATATTATATATCTAAAAACAAATAATATATGAAAAAGAAAGAAAAACAAAAGAATATTTTCGCTTACAAGAATAGCCCTCAAATGGTGCCCAATGTAGGACTTACAAGACTTACAGGACGTCTTCGCTTACAAGAATAGCCCTGTGCAGAGTAGTAAGCAAGATGTCACTTGTGACATCATTGCTTACTATGTGTAAAATCTGTGAATGATCACAGAGGTCACATGGTACAAGGCTATTCACAACAGCCTTGTACCATGTGGCAAGCTGTGACCAATCACAGTTCACGCAGTAGTTCTCAATAGCTGCAAGAATGCAGCTAGAGGGAAGGAGAAATTATTGCTTTTACAGCCTTTATGGGTGTAAAAGCAATCAGTGTAAAAAAAAAAAAAGAAAAAACTTCATCACCCCCCACAAGTAGTACAGTGTGACACTGTACTGCTATGGTGACAGTATGTAAAAAAAAAACCATAAATAATAATAAAAACAAATGTAAACAAAAATGTTTAAAAATTATAATTTTTGGTTATAAACTAATTTGGTTTATTTATTTTTTTTACTAAAAAGATAATGGAATAAATGTTGGACAAGATTTATGATGAAATACTATTTATTTGCAAAATTTTATAAGAAAGACACTTTTTTAAAAAATTGGCATTTACATAGCAAAAAAATAAAAATCCAAGTGGTGAATAAATACCACCAAAATAAAGCTTTATCTGTCTAAAAAAAATGCTAAAAAATTCATATGGGTACAGTGTTGCATGACTGCGCAATTGTCATTCAAAGTGTGATAGCACTGAAAGCTGAAAATTGGCCTGGAGAGGAAGGGGGTAAAAGTGTCCGGACTAGAAGTGGTTAATGGTTGTTCTGGATGGACTTTTGTCTTTTTTCAGGCAGACTAACTATGTAACTATTACTATGTAACTTACCATTCGTGTATGTGGACATTCATCAACCTAGGTTAGGATATTCTTGCCTAGGCTATTCTTGTAAGTGAAAATTTTCTTTTGTTTTTCTTGCTTTTTCATATATTATTTGTTTTTGGATATATAGTATTGGTTTTTATATTTGAAGATTATTGTACTTAACCTGAAGAATTTTATGTGAAACACGTTGGGTCAACAATCCACATCTATTTGATCTTTTCCCCCTTTGTTTCATGACCTTTTTGGGTTTTGTGTATATTTGTGTATTTTACACATTGTATGATCTGTACATGGGGGAAGATGATGTTGACAGGGGTGGTTAAATTGTGGTTTCCTTATAACTGTTTTTAGGGGTATTTTCCCCAAGACATTTTAATGCATTACAATAAAATTATTTGTTTCGTGATATAGTTCTTATGGTTTTTTGAAGGGGGGATTTTTAGCACTGTTCAAAATCCCATTACTCCTCTTTTTTGTTCACAATATATTGCAAAGTTTCTTACCTGGTGATCCTGCTAGTAATAACACTTCCTGTTTCAGTGTGATGATGCTCCCCTGCTTTGCTACTGACACCTCAACGCCATGCACAACAGTGCTGGTGGAAACAGTTAGGGCTCATTCACAATTGACTTTATTTCTAACTATTGCCAAACACCCCTATAGCGTTTGACAGGCGTTAGGCAGGCATTTGGGAAGCATTATTAGCGCTCCTCAAACGCTCCCCAAACACCCTATGCGCTGTTTTGAGGTGGTTGATAAGCGTTTGCCAAGCGTTAAAACTGCACCACAAACACCTATAATGAAATTAAATGGTATTAACACTCCGCAACTGCTTCGCAAACGCCTGCCAGGCGTTTGAGGAGCGGCACCATGGACTTGAATGGGAGGCTTCAACTCCTCCTGACTCGACATGAGGCGTCAGTTTTGCCGCGATGCAACGCGACGCTAACGCTTCACTGTAAACAGCACTGTGTGCTGCCATGTGCAGAATTTTCATAGGCATTTGAGAAGCGTTAAAAACGCTTCCCAAACACCTGTTTGACGCCTGCTGGCAAAGCTAGTGTGATCGTAGCCTTATATTGTGCAAGCTTTTATAAACAGAATTGTAATAATATCCACATAAGTATACCTAAAATACTAAGTAAAGTAGGTATTTAATATGTGATAATAGATCATTGCATTCTTTCACAGACTTTTTGATGGCCTATGTTTTATTTTTATTTTTGTGTCAGTACAGTCACTTGGGCTTCTACTACACTGCCAACAGAAGAATTAGCAGGAAGTGAGCCCTGATATAAAGAATCATGGAGTTCGTATGTACTCTCCAGCGTCTCAGGATATGCACAGCCAAAAGGGAAGCCAAGGGTACCAGGATAGCGACAACCAAAGGAAATGCTTCAGGGGTGCAGCCCTCCTCAGACGGGGAAATCAGCCACTGGATAGAGAGAAAACAGGTGGCGCACACACCTAGTGCATTATCCAAGGTTTATTGTAGGAGTGAAAGAATAATAAAAACATACTCACAGACGAAGCATGTATCTAAAAAGCATAGAAAAATGACAATGGCCACAACGGCAGGCAAGGTGTTCTCACTGTCAGTGCGGTATGGTCTGGGAGTGTGCTTTATGCCTGTGGGGAAATGGCTGCTGGAATGCAAACCACCAGACAGGAAGTAAACTCCGGATGACTCATCATGTCTGGTGGTTTGCATTCCAGCAGCCATTTCCCCACAGGCATAAAGCACACTCCCAGACCATCCCACTCAGGCATCAACAGCAAGGCTCTTACTTTCCATTCATCATACATCAGCATCAGAGGTTGGTCATCAGCTCTGAGGAAAGGGATTCGTCCCCGAAACACGTCAGCCATTTGACCGCACTGACAGTGAGAACACCTTGCCTGCCGTTGTGGCCATTGTCATTTTTCTATGCTTTTTAGATACATGCTTCGTCTGTGAGTATGTTTTTATTATTCTTTCACTCCTACAATAAACCTTGGATAATGCACTAGGTGTGTGCGCCACCTGTTTTCTCTCTAAAGAATCATGGAGATCTAGGTAGCCAAAGATTTTTTAAACATTTCTGAGAAAAACATTACATTATATTAATACATCCCAACATATTAATCTTAAAAAACCTGAGTCACACTCATAGGAGGGGCTGATGGTGGTGTAATGATTAGACTCCCAGATCCCACTGGAGTGACCAGAATATGACATATTACTCACTTTGCCTCCAGCAAAGATTTTCCAGCTCTGGGACAACTATCTAAGCACCAGCACATAGAGAGTGATTGTCACTGATCAGTTAATCCTTCACTCACACAAGGTAGCTGTCATCACCTGTTTTAACCTGTGTTAACATTCACTGCAATAGCATCTGATGTTGCAGTTCTGACCTTTTTTCTGTATCACTTGCTACTATGCCTGACACTAATGTAAGAAAGTTTACTGTATAAAAATAATAAACCCCTGCGCACTACAATGAAATCAATAGGTGCTTTTTAATCTGAATGTGTAAAATACACAAACTGACAGCTATTGAGACAAAAAATACAAACCAGCTGCTATACTAAAATACCCCATAAACACCAAATTCTAAGAAGATTTTGAATATAGATTCCTCATATAGTACCATGCTAACATCCAGTCAAAAAATATAATAAAAATACATTGTAGTGACAAATTCCAGCGCTAACAATAGTGAAATATTAAAACACACACAAAAAAAAATAAAAATATATATTTATATTTATATATACACACAGATACTCACCGGCCACTTTATTAGGTACACCTTGCTAGCCAGTATAGTCTTTTGCTGCTGCAGCCCATTTGCTTCGAGGTTTGGCGTGTTGTGTGTTCAGAGATGGTATTCTGCATACCTTGGTTGTAACGAGTGGTTATTTGAGTTACTGTTACCTTTCTATCATCTTGGATCAGTCTGCCATTTCTCCTCTGCACTCTGACATCAACAAGGCATTATCATCCACATAACCGCCGCTCACTAAATATTTTCTCTTTTTTGGACCATTCTCTATAAACTCTAGAGATGGTTGCATGTGAAAATCCCAGTAGATCAGCAGTTTTTGAAATAGTCAGACCAGATCGTCTGGCACCAACAATCATGCCACGTTCAAAGTCACTTAAATCTCCTTTCTTCCCCATTCTGATGCTTGGTTTGAACTTCAGCAAGTCGTCTTTACCACATCTAGATGCTGAGTTGCTGCCATGTGATTTTCTGATTGACAATTTGTGTTACCAAGCAATTGAATGGGTGTACCTAATAAAGTGACAGGTGAGTGCATTTATTCATACATAAGTGGATAAATAAAATCCCATATGTGTTGTCAAAAAAACAGAAGAACCTCAGAATAGCATACAGGCATACAGAAATGTCTCCAAAACATAAACAATACATAAAATCCAAATGTGGACACGTGTCCAAAAATATAAATGGGTCTTAATGATCCTTTCTAATGATATCACCCAGTGAAAAAATACGAGACCAAGTCAAACTTGATCGGCAGTACTCCCTTCACTAAACTTAAGGAAAAGAAGTCACCAAATGTGCATACCATTCTTGTTAAAGGATATGTTCACCTTTATACAAAAAATATTATATGCACATTTTTTTGCAGCTAAAAAATGTTAATGTATTATTTTTTGTTGCAGGAGCCTGTGAACCATTGCGCCAGCGATCAGCAGATCTCTGGTGCCATGCAGTTCTCCTGCAGATCTGTCGGTATATCTGCTTGCCCATACGGGATGTGCAGGCAAGCAGATATATTGAAAGGAAGACTCAATGAGCTACCTCCATAATGCTGTGGTAGTTCATTGAGAACTACAAGCCAACAGCCGCTAAGGCTGTCAGGACTTGTAGTTTCCAATTCACAGAACACAGTGAATGAGTGATGAGGCCGGGCAGGTGGAGCTCCACACGGCCACGTTTTTAAAAAATTTGACAGCTGGTGAGGGGGAGCTGGGGGAGCGGGGGCCAGTCTGACCATAACATGTTACATGTTGTACCCTGAATATGGGTGTAACATGTTATGGAAGGTGAACAGCTTGAACAGCCCCACGGAAAGTGGCCAACCACAGCTTGAACACCACTAGCAGAGGTATTTCTCCACTGCCTACACCCAAGGTAGTTCCAGACTCCCGAGAGGATGGATGGATGATCACCACAGGAGAAAAAAAGGACAATTTAAATTGTCTATCTCTCTCAAGACAGGCAAACACACTTGAGAAGTATTAGCTGATGATCTACCCTTCCTGCAAGAAAACCGCCATCAGGTGTCAGGGAAGTGTATCCTTATCAGTATATAGTGCCCATTCAAAAAAGGTCATACATAGCATGATACTGCCAAATAAAATCAGCAAATCACAAAGTGTTTCCCCCCACCACTTTTTCTTAAGTGTGGTGAAGAGATCACTGTGGATCAGATTTGATTTGGCCTCATATACACTATATTTCCAAAAGCATTTGGGCATCTGCCTTTACATGCACATGAACTTTTATGGGCATCCCAGTCTTAATCTGTAGGGTTCGATATTGAGTTGGCTCACCCTTTGCAGGAATATAAGCTTCAACTCATATGGGACGGCTGTCTACAAGGTTTAGGAGTGTGTCTGTGGGAATGTTTGACCATTCTTCAAAAGTGCATTTGTGAAATTAGGCACTGATGTTGAATGAGAAGGCCTGGCTAGCAGTTTCTGCTCTAATTCATCCCAAAGGTGTTCTATGGGGTTGAGGACTGTGCAGGCCAGTCAAGTTCCTCCACCCCAAACTCGCCCATCCATGTCTTTATGGAGCTTGCTTTATGCACTGGTGCTCAGTCATGCTGGAACAGGAAGGGGCCATCCCCAAACTGTTCCCACAAAGTTGGGAGCATGGAATTGTCGAAAATGCCTTGGTATGCTGACACCTTAAGAGTTCCCTTTACTGGAACTAAGGGGCCAAGCCCCTTGAAAAACAACGTCACACCATAATCCCCCCTCCACCAAACTTTACACTTGACACAATGCAGTACTGTTCTCCTGGTAACCACAAAACCCAGACACGTCCATTGGATTGCTAGACAGAGAAGCGCGATTCGTCACTCCATAGAACATATCTCCACTGTTCTAGAGTCCAGTGGCGGTGTAGTTTACACCACTGCATCCGACGCTTTGCATTGCATTTGGTGATGTAAAGCTTGGATGTAGCTGCTTGGCCATGGAAATGGCCATGTTGTGCTAATCTAAAGGTTGCACAAAGTTTGTAGGTCTTTCGCTATTGACCTTGCAGACAGTTTTTGACTTCTGCGCACTGTACGCTTCAGCATGCGCTGACCTTGCTCTGTCATTTTATGTTGCCTACCACATTGTGGCTGAGTTGCTGTTTTTCCCAGTTGCTTCCACTTTGTTATACATCCCCTGGCAAAAAGTATGGAATCACCACTCTTGGAAAATGTTAATTCGATTGTTTAATTGTGTAGAAAAAAAACAATCACAGACATGTCTCATAACTATATTCATTTAACATTCCAACCTTCTGGCTTTAAGAAACACTTAAAAAAATAAAAAAGAAAGGAAACTGTAGTCAATTGCAACTGTTTTACAGATCAAGCAGAGGAAAAAATATGGAATCACTCAATTCTGAGGAAAATATTATAGAATCACCACATACTTTGCAGTTTTAAAATAAACATCTGCATCAGATTACATCTGCTAATTAGTCTGCAATTAAAAAAGAGTGCTTGCACACCTAGGGGAGTTGTGGCACCAAGCTGATTGACATAAATCCAGCACGAGAGATGTCAGTTGAAACAAAGGAGAGGAATATAAAACTTCTTCAAGAAGGTAAATCATCACGGAATGTTGCAAAAGATGTTGGTTGTTCCCAGTCAGCTGTGTCTAAAATCTGGACCAAGTACAAATAAATGGGAAGGCTGTAAAAGAGAAGCGTACTGATAGACCAAGGAAGACTTCATAGTGTCATGATAGAAAACTTAAAGCAATATGCCTTGAAAACAGAAAGTGCACAACAAAACAAATGAGGAACAAATTAGCAGAAACTGGAGTCAATGTCTGTGATCGAACTGTAAGACATCGCCTAAAGGAAATGAGATTTACATACAGAAAAGCCAAACAAAATCCATCATTAACACCTAAACAGAAAAACAAAACAAGGTTACAGTGGGCTAAAGAAAAGAAATCATGGACTGTGGATGACTGGATGAAAGTGATATTCACTGATGAATCACGAATCTGCACAAAATTACAGCTTTTTGGTAAAGCCCTTAATTCTACTGTTTTCAGAAAATGCAATGAGGCCTTTAAGGAAAAGAATACAGTCCTCACAGTCAAACATGGTGCAGGTTCACTGATGTTTTGGGTTTGCTCTGCTGCTTCAAGCACTGGATGTCTTGACCATATGCATGGCATTATGAAATCTAAAGACTACCAAAGAATTCTGGGGTGCAGTGTAGGCCCCAGTGTCAGAAAGTTGGGCCTCCGTCAGAGGTCATGGGTCTTACAGCAGAACAGTGACCCAAAGCACATGTCAAAAAGCAACCAGAAATGGTTTCAGATAAAGCGCTGGAGAGTACTGAACTGGCCAGCAATGAGTCCCGATCTCAATCTCTGTGGTGCACCTGTGGAGAGATCTCAAAACAGCAGTTGGGAAAAGGAACCCTTCCAATCTGAGAGACCTGGAACAGTTGGCAAAAGAAGAGTGGTCCAAAAATTCCAGTAGGGAGGTGTAAGAAACTCATTGAAGGCTACAGGAAGCGATTGATTTCCAGTTATCTTTTTCCAAGGGGTGTGCTATCAAATATTAAATTGACGGTGTCAATAATTTTGTCCAGTCCATTTTTGTGGTTTTGTGTGGAATGTGTCAGATTTGGCTTTTTGTTTCTCCACCAATACAAACAAAATAAATAAACATGAGAATGCCTAAACATTTGTAATTGCAACAATTTTCATAAATGCAAGGGTGCCAAACTTTTTGGCCATGACTGTACATGTGGGCAGCCAACAGTGGGGATCTGAGTATGGAGCCTTTGTGGACATTGCATGGAGCTGCTAGTGCAGCTTATGCTGGAGAACCTGCCATCTGTCACCTACACATTGAATTGGAACACTGGCTTCTGTATCGAGACTGCTGAACCAGAAAAGCCGGAACTGCAAGTGAGTGAGGTTTGCAGTGTTGTCTCCTCTGTTAGACAGACTGTTGAACAACCATCCTTGAAGCTGAGGAAACATACAGGGGCTATGTCTACAGGTGCAGGCATGGACCCATCCCTGGACTGGGAGGAAAGCTGGGTGAAGTGAGTGCTGCAGCAGATGGGGAGGCAGTAGAGAATCCTGCTGTTGTGGTAGCACCTGTTGCTGTCCCAGTGAAGGAGGGGACTGCTGAGGAGGTGAGAAGCCTGGAGTATGATCCAGGGTTCCCCAAGTTTCACCGAAAATTCAGTAAGGATGACCTAAGCAGAGGCATATCTACCGCAACGGCAAACAAGGCAAAGGTGTTTGCTTAGGCAACATTTTTCAGGGGGTCGGCTGTATCAGGCGGGTGATCCCTGAGGAAGTCATGTGATTAGTGACGCAACACGTTGGAATGGCATACGGAGCATGGTGACGTCACATCCGGCGTGGACGCCATATTGGTACACCCATACATGTACACCCAACAAAACCATGTGGTTTAAATGCTGATTATTCCTGTACGATATGTGAGTGGGCATTCTGGCTATACATTTTAACATTAAAGTGTTGAATTTATTACACTATGGGAGAATCTTTTTGTCTTTCTCCATTTTGGTTACTATGAGATGGCTGTATACAGTGGAGCACTTTAAGAGACCGGAAGACAGGAGTTTTACTGGTAAACGGGCTGATACCACCATCATTGCAGAGACCCAGGTAAAACCAGAGGCATCTTCAAGGCGCATTTGTTCAGTGCATTCTTCTAGCGCTTTGGCCCTGTGGGGTCTATGTGTGGAGGTGAGGGTGCAATCTAGCTGGTGACGGATTAATTTCCTGAGACCATCCGCATCTGCAATTTATAGACAGCTGATATCTGCATATGTTTTACATCTTTAGGACTTGTTCTTTACGTGGACTTTTTTCGTGGTCATTGTCATTTTTATGTTATTGGGATTGCTTGATCTTGGGGATTGTATTTACATACCATAGGCACCAGTTGTCTATATTATTTATGTTTTTCTCCCACTTATGGGATTGATCGGATTGGATGTCAGTATAGTGGGGCACGTTTTTTTTCCAGCAGTTTTTTTTTCCAGTAGTGTACTTGTATATGGAGGTACTTTATCATGGTTTAGTATTATCATTATTTCACAATTATTTATGGGAACCATTTAGGACCTTTTGGTGCATTTAGTTATTAGGGTCACTTATGTTGATGCCACCATTTGGGCATCTGGGAACTCACTTATATCACTTTTAGCCTTCCGCATTTAGGACGGCTTGAAATTATTAACTATCTATTGTGTTTTCATTCACTACTGACCTTTTCACCGAAAATTCAATGACGATGACGCAAGCAGAGGCATATCTACTGCAAGGCAAACAAGGCAAAGGCGTTTGCCTTGGGCAGCATTTTTCAGGGGGTCAGCTCTGTCGAGAGGGGGGACAGTTTCGGCTGTGCTCAGGCAGGGGGGTGGGCTTGGCTCAGCTGAAGGGGGGGTTCGAACCAGCAGTGAGGTAATGGCATCTTTTGTGAAACACAGCAACAGCGAAGACTGTCTGGGGAGGTGGGAGTACCTCAGGGTGCCTCGGGGAGGGTTACTGCTTTCCTTGGACTCCACTGTGGTGTGTGAATATATCATATCATCTACTATACAGCGAGGTGAGCAATGGAAAGCATTACAGGAGTCTTTTCTATTCCCTATGATGACCATGAATGATCATTACTAGAGAGTCATGTCTGCAGTCTCTGACCATCTCCTATATCATGTCTGCAGTCTCTGACCATCTTCTGTATCATGTCCGCAAACTCTGACCATCTCCTTTATGTATGTGGTCTCTGACCATCTCCTATAGTATGTCCACAGTCTCTGACCATCTCCTGTATCATGTCCGCAGTCTGTGACTATCTCCTGTATCATATCTGCAGTCTCCGACAGGCTCCTGTACCATGTCCGCAGTCTCTGACCATCTCCTGTATCATGTCCGCAATTTCTGACCATCTCCTGTATCATGTCCGCAATCTCTGACCATCTCCTGTATCATATCCGCAGTCTCTCACCATCTCCTGTATGTATGCAGTTTCTGACCATCTCCTGTTGTATGTCTGCAGTCTCTGACCATCTCCTGTATCATGTCTGCAGTCTCTGACCATCACTTGTAGTATGTCCGCAGTCTCTGACCATCTCTTGTAGTATGTTGGCAATCTCTGACCGTCTCCTGTATCATGTCCGCAGTCTGTGACCATCTCCTGTATCATGTCCACAGTCTCTGACCTTCTATAACATGTCCGCAGTCTCTGACCTTCTTCTGTATCATGTCCACAGTCTATGACCTTTGGTATCAGGTCTGTAGTCTCTGATCTTCTCCTGTATCATGTCCGCATTCTCTGACCTACTCCTGTATCCTGTCTGCAGTCTCTCACCTTCTCCTGTATCATGTCCGTAGTCTCTGACCATCTCCTGTATCATGTCCGCAAACTCTGACCATCTCCTGTATGTATGCAGTCTCTGACCAGCTCCTGTATTATGTCTGCAGTCTCTGACCATCTCCTGCATCATGTCTGTAGTCTCTGACCATCTCCTGTAGTTTGATATCTGCCAGATAAAGGGGTTAAGGACAAGCTTCCCTGGTTCTCTAGGACTCTAGGATATATATATATATATATATATATATATACAGTCATGGCCGAAATTGTTGGCACCCTTGATATTTCTCCAGGAAATCATGTATTTCTCACGAAACGTATTGCATTAACACATGTTTTGCTATACACATGTTTATTCCCTTTGTGTGTATTGGGACAAAACAAAAAAAGGGAGGAAAGAAAGCAAATTCGACATAATGTCACACAAACCTCCAAAAATGGGCTGGACAAAAGTATTGGCACCCTTTCACAACTGCGGATAAATAAGAATGTTACAAGCATGTGATGCTCCTGTAAACTCACCTGGGGCAAGTAACAGGTGTGGGCAATATAGAAATCACACCTGAAAGCAGATAAAAAGGAGAGACGTTCACTTAACCTTTGCATTGTGTGTCTGTCTGTGCCACACTAAGCATGGACAACAGAAAGAGGAGACGAGAACTGTCTGAGGACCTGAGAACCAAAATTGTGGCAAAATATCAACAATCTCAAGGTTACAAGTCCATCTCCAGAGAACTAGATTTGCCTTTGTCCACAGTGCGCAACATTATCAAGAAGTTTGCAACCCATGGCACTGTAGCTAATCTCCCTGGTCGTGGACGGATGAGGAAAATTGATGAAAGATTGCAACGCAGAATAGTCCGGATGGTGGATAAGCAGCCCCAAACATGTTCCAAAGACATTCAAGCTGTCCTGCAGGCTCAGGGAGCATCAGTGTCAGCGCGAACTATCCGTCGACATTTAAATGAAATGAAACGCTATGGCAGGAGACCCAGGAGGACCCCACTGCTGACACAGAGACATAAAAAAGCAAGACTACAGTTTGCCAAAATGTACTTGAGTAAGCCAAAAGCCTTCTGGGAAAACGTCTTGTGGACAGATGAGACCAAGATAGAGCTTTTCGGTAAAGCACATCATTCTACTGTTTACCGAAAACGGAATGAGGCCTACAAAGAACAAAACACAGTACCTACGGTAAAATATGGTGGAGGTTCAATGATGTTTTGGGGTTGTTTTGCTGCCTCTGGCACTGGGTGCCTTGACTGTGTGCAAGGCATCATGAAATCTGAGGATTACCAAAGGATTTTGGGTCGCACTGTAGGGCCCAGTGTCAGAAAGCTGGGTTTGCGTCCAAGATCCTGGGTCTTCCAGCAGGACAATGACCCCAAACATACGTCAAAAAGCACTCAGAAATGGATGGCAAAGAAGCGCTGGAGAGTTCTGAAGTGGCCAGCAATGAGCCCAGATCTAAATCCCATTGAACACCTGTGGAGAGATCTTAAAATTGCTGTTGGGAAAAGGTGTCCTTCCAATAAGAGAGACCTGGAGCTGTTTGCAAAGGAAGAGTGGTCCAAAATTCCGGGTGAGAGGTGTCAGAAGCTTATTGATGGTTATAGGAAGCGACTGATTTCAGTTATGTTTTCCAAAGGGTGTGCAACCAAATATTAAGTTAAGGGTGCCAATACTTTTGTCCAGCCCATTTTTGGGGTTTTGTGTGACATTATGTCATATTTGCTTTTCTGCCTCTGTTTTATATTTGTTCCAATACATACAAAGGGAATAAACATGTGTATAGCAAAACATGTGTTAATGCAATACCTTTTTTGTGTGAAATACTTGATTTTCAGGAAAAATATCAAGGGTGCCAACAATTTCGGCCATGACTGTATATACAGTGAGGAACAGAAGTATTTGAACACCCTGCGATTTTGCAAGTTCTCCCACTTAGAAACCATGGAGGGGTCTGAAATTTACATTGTAGGTGCATTCTCACTCTGAGAGACAGAATTTAAAAAACATTTCAGGAAATCACATTGTATGATTTTTAAAAAATGTATTTGTCTTGCACTGCTGAACATAAGTATTTGAACACCTAAGAAACAGCAAGAATTCTGGCTCTCAAAGACCTGTTACTGTGCCTTTAAAAAGTCCACCTCTACTCCACTCATTATTCTAACTTAGTAGCACCTGTCGGAGCTCTTTAAAGACACCTGTCGACCCCACAGTCTGTCAGACGCCAACTACTACCATGGGCAAGACCAAAGAGCTGCCAAAAAACACCAGAGACAAAATTGTGAACCTCCAAAAGGCTGGAAAGGGATACGGGGCAATTGCCAAGCAGCTTGGTGAAAATCGATCAACTGATGGAGCAATTGTTAGAAAATGGAAGAGGCTAAAGACGACTGTCAGTCTCCCTCGGACTGGGGCTCCATGCAAGATCTCACCTTGTAAGGTATCACTGATGATAAGAAAGGTGAGGAATCAGCCCAGAACTACAAGGGAGGAGCTGGTCAATGACATGAAGAGAGCTGGGACCACAGTTTCAAAGGTCACTGTCGGTAGAACACTACACCGTCATGGTTTCAAATCATGCATTTCACGGAAGGTTCCCCTGCTCAAGTCATCACATGTCCAGGCCCATCTGAAGTTTGCCAATGACCATCTGGATGATCCAGAGGAGCCATGGGAGAAAGTCATGTGGTCAGATAAGACCAAAGTAGAACTTTTTGCTCTAAACGTCACTCGTCGTGTTTGGAGGAAAAAGAAGGATGAGTTGCATCCCAAGAACACCATCCCTACTGTGAAGCATGGGGGTGGTAACATCATGCTTTGGGGGTGCTTTTCTGCGAAGCGGACAGGATGACTGCACTGTATTAAGGAGAGGATGAATGAGGCCATTTATTGTGAGATTTTGAGCAACAACCTCCTTCCCTCAGTCAGAGCATTGAAGATGGGTCATGGTTGGGTCTTCCAACATGACAACGACCCGAAGCACACAGCCAGGATAACCAAGGAGTGGCTCCGTAAGAAGCATATCAAGGTTCTGGAGTGGCCTAGCCAGTCTCCAGACCTAAATCCAATAGAACATCTTTGGAGGGAGCTGAAACTCCGTGTTGCTCAGCGACAGCCCTGAAATCTGACAGATCTAGAGGAGATCTGTGTGGAGGAGTGGGCCAAAATCCCTGTTGAAGTGTGTGCAAACCTGGTCAAGAACTACAGGAAACGTTTGACCTCTGTAATTGCAAACAAAGGCTTCCGAAACCAAATATTAACACTGATTTTCTCAGGTGTTCAAATACTTATAGAGAGAAAACACAGGTGGCGCACACACCTAGTGCATTATCCAAGGTTTATTGTAGGAATTAAATCATAAAAACATACTCACAGACAAAGCATGTATCTAAAAAGCATAGAAAAATGACAATGGCCACAACGACGGGCAAGGTGTTCTCACAGTCAGTGCGCTATCCGGTTCAAATACTTATGTTCAGCAGTGCATGACAAATAAAATCTTTAAAAATCACACAATGTGATTTCCTGAATTTTATTTTAAATTCTGCCTCTCAGAGTGGGAATGTACCTACAATGTGAATTTCAGACCCGTCCATGATTTCTAAGTGGGAGAACTTGCAAAATCGCAGGGTGTTCAAATACTTCTGTTCTTCACTGTTTATATATATATATATATATATATATATATATATATATATATATATATAAAATTTTTAATGTGTGTTTTATTATTTCCTTTCTCATTTATTTTTAAGATTTTATTAAAATTTGTATTATTTATTTTAATATTTCACTATTTTCATCACTGCAATTTATCACTACAATGTAAGTTATTATATCTTTCACTGGATGTTAGTGCTGTACTAAATGAGGTATCTATATTCAGGATCTTCATAAATTTAAAGTTTACAATATGGTAGCTTTCTTGAAGGAGCACTTCTAGTTAGAGCATTCAGAGATTAGACCTAATGATATATAAATATTTTTTTAATGAAAGTAAAAAGGAAAGGTAAAAGAAAATATTTCCGGAAAGAATCATTGCAGAATAGATATATTGTATGCACAGTAAAAGAAAAAGGCTTAAAAGTGAGAAAGTTCTTAAGTAAAGTCTCCTGGTCTTAGATTCTTAGAAAAGTGTCTAATTGGTTTGCAGAGTCAGTCCAATCTGGTCCAATTTTATTTATTTATTTATTTATTGTATTTATTACAGGTACTTATTTAGCACCATATGCAGCGCTTTACATATAGTATATATTGTACATCCACATCAATCCCTGCCCAAAAGGAGTTTACAATCTAAGATCCCGAACTCACATTCATACATACACATTTGATAAACAATACATTATTAAGCAGAATGAGAATACAATTTATTAGAAACAAAATATGATATTAATATTATGTATGTTTTGCTTAGGAGATCTGATATGTTTTATTCGTTTCCTGCATTGTAATATTAGGTGTGTTTAGTGTAACTGGCATCTTCCCATACATTAGTGTAACCTCTTGTAAGTCCCATGAGGCATTATGGAAAATGAACCAGAGTTGAGGGCTTGGGATGTATGAAAGTTCAGCTCTATTAAAAAAAAAAGTCCACAGATGTGTATTGCTCACTAGACAGTTTATGACATGACTTTATTAGGAGGTTTTGGAGACCCTGCTAATGAAGGATTATGACATCTAGCTTGAACTGTTTTACTGGGGTTTTATGATTCCTCTACCTTTTGTTAAATGTGTGTTAATCTGGCCATGTTTCCAATTGTGTCACATTCTATGAATGCATAGCAAAGAAATGAGATTTAAATCAGATCATGTTTGTTACCAACTTGTGACTTTTGGGAAAATGGAGGTCGGCATTGTGTTTGGTACAACCCCCCCCATTTGCTTCACACAGTTTGGGATTTGTCAGACCTCTTTATCAAAAAGTCTTCCTCCACACTGCAAGAGTAAAAAGCTCATTTAGGTCTAAGATACTTGGAAGAAGCACTCTTACTCACCTGATATCTGATCCACCAGAAGCCAGAGCTCACCTCTTCTCCCTTACGCTGCAGTAGTGCATGGTTCGTAGGTGTCCCCACATCCAAAACATAGCTATGGAGCCTGCATTATACATAATGATATCAGACGACTTGCAGCCTCCAGTGTGTAGGGGAGAAAAGACTGCTGGGACTGATCTAGCAGCATGGAAGAAGTCTGCTGTAGTAAGGAATCAACTAAGTACAACGGCATTTTCCAGTCCCCAAGACTGAATGAACATCAAACCCATGCAGTGTGGGGGCAGACCAGCTCCAAGGGAGGATTTTTGTTCTTCCCAGAGTTCAGCTTTAACCTTAGAGTGGAGACCAAAGTCAGGGAAGTTGTGCCCTTGGTAACAAAGCAAAATGAAGACCAGAGGGCCAAATACAGATAACTTTGTTGGTTAGAAAAGGAAAAAGAACACACCAAAAGAGTTCATGCTTGTAGTTGACAGGTCTCCACCACTTGGCGACCGCCCTATAACAGTTTTACTGCTACAGGACAGTCACTCTGTGCAGAATCACGTGTATATATATATTCATGATTCTGCATCACCGGGGAGGGGGGGGGGGCGCACGTGCGTTATCCTACCCATGCTGTCATTGGCTCCTGTAGATGTCAATCACTGGGTCTCAGCCAGTGATTCATGGCCAGGGTTAGGCAGAGCAACTGACAGGACTGAGATCTGTGAGTGTAAACAACACAGATTTCTCACCTGTCAGTGGGGACTTGCTGATTTGTATCTCTCTGCTAAGCAGTAGAACACCACAAAGTACATAGTTAAATCACTCCCTAATACACACTGAACCTTTGATCGCCCTAGATGTTAAACACTGCTTAAATTTGACCAGGCTGAGATTTTCAATGTTTTGTCAAAGCACATAATGTAGAAAACAGTGCAATCTTCCCAGAGTCCAGAAACCACAATTTTTCATAAATATGGACAGAGATGGAATTTACTTAAATTACCATTTTGAAAATTTACTGGCAGTGTGATAACTCTTTAATTCTGATACCGCATAACCAAACCTATGCTTTATTTTCACCAATATTTTTTTTTTTATTTCAGTGGAAATTAACTTGACAGGAGATTATTATCTTGGTGGCGGTGCCTTAGATACAGAATACAAAGCAAGCAGGATACATTTTCACTGGGGAAAATGCAATGCTACTTCAGACGGTTCAGAGCACAGTTTGGAAGGACAAAAATTCCCCTTGGAGGTAATGCATTATATTCCTATTCTTGTTGTGACAGAGTTTGTGTGTCTAAAATAAACCTAAGTAGGAAATGTCATTGAAAGTTGTAGCTGAAGTGTTCCAACAGAAACAAATGTAATTATAGGGTCTTGTTCATGTAATGGTTAATGACCATACCAAGCTTCCCACAAATTTCCAGTATGATAAAATGCTCAGTGCCATGTGGCATATTTGGAGCCCAAGTAAAGCCTAGCCTAAGTATCAGTGATTAGAAACTAAACTTAAAGATATTTGTCACTTTAAGCAGTGTAAAGCAAGCAGCCACTCCCATGCCTATATAGCTGCCTGACTCACTCTATACTATCTGTATTTTGGAATATGTAAAGGGATATTTATGGAGGGTCACCTGTTATTCATGCAATTATTTCTGCAGTATAATAGCACTGTTGCAACAATGCAAAGATGCCTCTGAGGGCTCATGTACACTGCAGCTGATAAACTCACGTTTAGCACCTGTTCAGCTTTTTTTTCAGCAACCCCTGAAGTCACCCTAATGTTTTCCTATGTGTCCATGTACACATCTTCGTTTACTGTTGTTTACAGGCATTTGAGTTTACAGTCGTTTTTTTGAATGCAGAAAACTTGCATTCAGCAGTCTATTTTAACAGCGTTTCAAACGCAAAATGCTTGTAAATGCGGCAAATCGCGCTTATAAGCGTTTGCAAATTTTTTTTTAACTCTTCCAGTTCCCGATGCTGTCCAGAGCCTTTTTTCATCATAAAAAATGCATGCAAAGCATTTTCAAGGTGCACAGATGGACAAAACACTGCCCACAGGATGTTCCTACCAAGCTTGTCACACATTGGAATGACCAATTCACACCTCAGACCTCTCCCACCCTTGGAAACAAAAGATATGTTAATGACCATTCACACCTTAAATACCTCATGAAGACCCCCTGCCAGATTGCCTTAATCACTCACTCCAGCAGACACCTTCCCACCCTTGAAAACAAAAGAAATGTTAAGGAGCGACTCACACCTAAGCTAATCTCAACACATACTGCTGTCTCTGCTTCTACTCTCTAAATTTCTCTGAAACAGTCTGAAACAGTTAATAATTTACCACTTTTCAGTGCATTCTGAGCATTTGGGAGGTTCTCCTGTGCTTATCTTTAAAAAACGCACATAAACATACATAAACACGCATAAATGGGTTATGCAATCGCGGCTAAACAGGCAGTCAGTTTGCATCCTTCAGAAGTGTCCCATGTACATGGGGCCTTAGAACACTGCAATGGAACCTTTATCCCACTATTGTTTACGTTGGTTTAGCAGACACAACATTTCCATTCAATCCTAAAATGTAAGAATAAAAGTTGAAGGCAGACTATTTAACTGCAGTTGACATCTGCTGTTCACACTTTATTATGCTTAAAAATGTTCAGCCCTTCTAAGTTTCTTTTTAACACTAGAACATATTACAGCCAGAAAACTGACCACGCTGAGATGGATGTGATACCATGCCTAGTGTGGTCAGTTTGAATAAGAAAAGCAGGTGGACTGGCAGGATAACTCGGTATTTATATGTGAACCCTTACATTGTAAAACAACCCATTCAGTTTAAAATAGAAATGAAAAAAAACACATTTGTATACATATGTATATACAAAAAATAAACATAACTTTTTTTTCTTTTTTTTCTATAAGTGATCCTACAATCTATGTTCTCAGCTACATAAAGGGCTTGGAGAGGTGGGGGTGGAGAAACAGCAGGACACTGATCTTCCCAGTGAATGGCTGTGCAGGGAGACATGTCAACACAAGTCTGATCATTGGAGGACAGGCAAGTTGTGCTCCTAGCACAGCCAGAAAACTGACCACGCTGAGATGTGATAACATGCCTAGTGTTGTCAGTTTGAACAAGAAAAGCAGGGTAACTAGGTATTTCACACAAGAGACGCAATACAAAGAGAAAAAGATTTTTTTTTTAATACAGGTACATGGTAAAACAGACACATATCAGGAATATGAAATGTTGGGGTGCCATATTGTTTGAATGAAAACAAGATAAAATTAAATGAAAACAGAAAGAATACAGATTATGTTTATTCTGACTCCAACTGTTGTCGTAGTGACTTATCCCTTGCTGAGAACTCTATGCCTGGCCTGTATATGCAGATACAATCACTGTCTCTATCAGATAGATATCAGTCTTTATCAGATAGCTGAACTCACCAAATACCATTTCTCATCCAAGAAGATCTTCTATTGATTGCAGCAGGTTAACAGCAGACAACAAGATGTGGCAGTTGATTGAAAAGACAGTATTTGCAGATCAAAACATTGTAATGCATTTCCCCATGTGAACAGATTAACATGTGGCTGTGAGACATGCAGCTATCTTTATCCCATAAAGTACAGGTGTCAAACTGGCGGCCCTCTGGCTGTTGCAGAACTTGCAAGGCTGACAGTTACAAGCATGACTCCCACAGGCAAAAGCATGATGGGACTTGTAGTTCCACAACAGCCGGAGGTCCGTCAGTTTGACACCCCTGCCATAAAGTATTGAAAGAAGATGGAGGACATGCATCACAAAAATGGGAGGGAACACAGAAAAATATAATGCCATAACCAAAATGACCACAAGATACCAGTATGTTAACCAACTATAATGAGGGCAATAAACAATGGCTTAAAGTGCTACTAACCCCAGGACCCTGCGTCCACTATATCTGGTGTCCCACAGTACACACAACATGGAAGTGCAATTATTTTAGTAAATATAAACTGCTAAATACCTTTTCTCATCAGCAGTTAGAGCAGTCTTGTGACTTCTATCAGTGTCCAGCCCAGCACTAGCTAAAGCTTATAGGAGGAGTTTTCTTTTTGCTCTAGGAGGATGGAAATCCCCTGACCTCTGCTGATCAGTGCTGATTGGCCCTGTGCTGATCACATGCACTCCACCAAGAAAAAAAAACCTCTCTAGCAATATACACCAAACTGAGCATGTGCATGCCTACGGTTCGGTCTGGAGATAAGTGGTGGTCACTTGAAAAAGGGCAGGAACAGAGAAGAAAGGATCAAACAGCCTTTTTACACAGTGCAGAGGATTAACCCCTTAGGTTCCACAGTGAGAATAACAAGCATGCTTTACTGCATATACAGACTGATTTTACTGTTGTGGTTTTAACACTGCAGGAAACAAATTCTCAATTCACAATAATACGAATGTTAACCATGGCTATGCATTGTATTATATTTTCACACAAATGTAACAGCACAATGTTTTTTATTGGTAATCAATTGGCTGCTATAAATAAAAATATGGATGTAACCTGTTGTGATGCAATATTATAAAATACAAATGAAAGTGAATGAATGTGAAAAAGAACCATAAATCAATCAGATACTGAAGAAAGAAACATAAATGTGCATACTTCTAAAGAAGCTGGCCATGAATTATGTCTTTGTTCAGTTTTAATAAAATATCCATCACTCCTTTGTCTGGGCAACATTTTTTTTATTTAATTAGACACATTGGTATGAGTATGTGTATAATGTAAGTGACCCACTCATTTAATTTATTTATTTATTCACTCAATTATTTACCGGTATATTTATTTTATTCACTTAATTATTTATAAACAAAATTTTTAATTACAGCACACATAAAACACACATGCTATATTAATATATTTGGTAATTTTCTCACTTAATATTAATACACCATAGTAGCTCACAAGAATCACATTTATTAATCACTGAACCCCCATAACTATAGTGACATTTCTTGGTAATTCAGATGACATTTTATTAGATCTTTGCAGTGAAATCAGGGCTTGTTTTATTCTTGGGGAGAAATAATGGTCTTTAGAATAAAATACTGACTTGTACAAATTTTCCAACATAGTTCCAATAACTGCCATCATGAACAATCTCTGAAATCCTATACTACCTGAACATTGCTAATAATATTCAAATTCATATCATGGGTACCAAGCAATGGATGGGCTGTGAGCAGCATTAAAGTGTAAATCTGTCCATGGCAACACTGCAGTTCTCATATTGACAACATTAAGGTGTCCGTTTATGACACACAGAATAGCTGCGATTCAGAGGATCACAGCTATTCTCTGGTCATTCACAGTTTATGACACCCAGGAGAACATGTTCAGCCCTTCACTGGAGATCTGTGTTCTCCCTCCAGATTCTCCAGCCCAGAGCTGGAGAATCGGAGGGACCGCAAACTAAGCAGAGATAATTTACCTCTGCTTAGTAAACTGATCTTTTACTGTAATCTTGCGAGATTATAGTAAAATCAGCTGTTTTCCAGCGTTTGTAGACCGTTCTCCCTTCGTTTGGAGAACTGATCTACATATGCTTCATAAACGGCATTCACAGGAGAACTGTGTCCTCCGAGAATGCCGGAGAACTGAGCAGCGATCTATTACTGCTGGTTCATAAATGGACACCTATATCAGCATAGATGAGACCCAATGCCAAGCTTTGCTTGCCATTATATGGATAAAGATGTTGTTATTCATATTCAAATATGATTAGTCACCTTAGAATGGCGCTGTGTATTTCTTGTTAAAACCCCCTACAAATGAATACAGATCTTGATTGCCTCTTGTTTGTAAGGGACAATGTAGGTGGCACTTAGTGAAAGGTTACCTTTCATGGCATTGCTATGATGCACTCCCTGGCCAATTGTATTGCAGTGTATAAGAATAGACTCTATGCTAATGCATGGTTACAACACTACCTGGTAATGCCTGTTCCATGTATAAAAAGCCCTCTTAATGTTGAGTGAATCACACAATAACATTAATAGAGGCCCTCAGCAGGTTCAGGATTTTTTGTCAATCACTTTAGTAAATAGGCTTCCTGCAGCTAGAAGTCCCATTTGTTTGGTAAGATTTTTGAAAACTATTTTTGCAGTAAAGATGTGGAAATCAATGTTTCATGTTAAATTTAACTGTTTCCATTCTATATTTCAATCATGGTTACAGATGCAGATCTTCTGCTTTAACACTAACCAGTTTGACAGTTTGGATGATGCAATAAAAGGAAATGGAAAAGTGAAAGCTTTATCTGTTTTATTTAAGGTAAGAGGCTCATTTTAATTATTTGATTTGTTCGTGTATGGGCTAAATGACATGACTAAGCTCGTGGTTTTTTTGGCATTAACCCTCTTCTGTTTGCAAGTTATTAAAATCAATATGTTGTAAAAGAAGAGACCACAACTAATTGTTAAATCAATCAGTACAGTTAGGGAAAAAGAATACTCGGGGTATAATTCTAAGGTGCGACACTAGAGCAGCCAACAACGGGAGGAAGGAGGTCCCATTTGCACTAAGCAGAGCTTTAGTTAGACCTGAAATTCTGTGCCCAGTTCTGGAGACCCTACTTGCAAAAAATAAATAGTGGTAAACAGAGAGAATTCAGAGACAGACAACAGAAACTGTGCAAGGTCTATCAGAAGAGACTGAACCCATATGGAAGAAAAATATATTTGAAATATATTTTAAAAATATTCTTCCCAAATATATTGAAATGCGTTTTTATTACAAAATACATGAAAAATATTTTTTTAATAGATTTCAAATATACTGTATGTCTTTAAAAATACAAATCTACATTTTTGGAATGCATTTACAAATTTATGTAAAAATATATGTTAAAATTACTTTTTTATATGTTCAAAAAAATCTGAAGAATATATTTAAATAATACATATTTTTTAAAAATAATAAAAAAAAAAAATATTATTATAACATATAAAAAATGCATTTCAACATGCAGTATATATATATATATATATATATATATATATATATAAAATGCATTTCAACATGCAGTGTATGTATGTATATATATATATATATATATATATATATATGTACCTTGTTTCCCCTAAAATAAGACCTACCCCGAAAATAAGACCTAGTGCTACTTTTGGGAATTGCTAAAGTATGAGACCTACCCCGAAAATAAGACCTAGTTGTGATCAGGGCTTTTTTTCAGCCTCAACATGGCGGAACACCATTCTGCTACCTCCGGCACTGGCCTTGCGCACACCCATATCTACTGTCTCTTATAAACACAGAAGCGGCTGAAGTGAGAGCACCATCTGCTCCCACAGAACCTCCCTACCTCGGTACTCTTTGTGGGACAGGGAAGGAACAGATATCTGTGGGTGCAGTATGCAGTGTGTTTAGGGGTGGGGCGGGGGCGGGCATCTCCTCCTGCAGCCTAATGCATGGAAGCCGATGCCCCAGGGGTGATCACCGGCCACAGGGAAGAGGCAGAGCGGTGAGTGAGTGCGCTTGGTGCACTGTGTGGGAAGATAGGACCCGAAATGGGAGTTACTATAGAGAGGGGCCAACTGCTGACAGCTGTGTTTTGCAAAGCTAACCATATGAGGGCAGTGGAGGGGGAGGGGGGGGTGCAAAGATGAGCTGCAGTCAGGTGTTGCAGAGGTAAATTGAGTCAGGTGAGTTGCAGACAGGGTGCATAGGTGAGCTGCGGCTGGGGGGGTGCAGAGGTGAGCTGAGTTGCAACCCACCTTTGCACCCCCCAGCCACAGCTCAGCTCTGCATCCCCTGGCCACAGCTCACCTCTGCATTCCCCATCTGCAACTCACCCCTTCACCCTGTCTGTTTCATCTCTGCACCCTGTCTGAAACTCATCTGTCAAGTCACCCCTGCAACACCTGACTGCAGCTCACAACTGTCATCAACCGGCCCTCTTTATAGTAACCCTCATCCACAACTGCCTGCATCTCACCTCTGCACCCACTGTCCACACCTGGACATTTAAAAAATAAGACCTACCCCGAAAATAAGACCTAGTGTGTTTTTTTGAGCCCCCAAAAAATAAGACAGTGTGTTATTTTCAGGGAAACACGGTATATATATATATATATATATATATATATATATACACTGCATGTTGAAATGCATTTTTTTATATATTACAAAATATATGAAAAATATTTTAAAAAATATATTTTTTTAAAATATTTTCTTCAGATTTTTTTTAACATATAAAAAAGTAATTTTAACATATATTTTTACATATATTTGTAAATGCATTCCAAAAATGTAGATTCATATTTTTAAAGACATACAGTATATTTGAAAACTATTGTTAAAAATATTTTTCATATATCTTGTAATAAAAATGCATTTCAACATACAGTGTATATATATATATATATATATATATATATATATATATATAATTATTTTTTTTTTTTTTTTTAAATATATTGAATATGGCCAAAATTGTAGTATTTCAAATATATGTCAATATATTTGGGAAGAATATTTTTAAAATATATTTTTCTTCCACGTGGGAAGGAAGCAAGATTTTCCTAAAATTCCCCTTATGCAATTCCATATCCTCTGAATGGTACATATCAGCTTTTGGGGGGGGGTGGCTTCTTCACAAAAGATGCTGGCCACTCATTCACCTCCTTGCTGCCTTTTGTAGGATGGGCTGGACGTTTACATTGTGTGACTAAACAAAGCTGCGCACATGCAGAGTTTAAATAGGCCAAAGTGTCCCCTAGGGGGCGCACAATTCAAATGTCCAACTAAGCCTGAAAACAGCAGGACTGGGGGGAGGAGCCCCACAAAAGCTGGCTGTGTACTGGGGGGACATATGCCATTTATAAGAGCAGGAGCGCTGGTATGTACTATTCAGAGTATATGGAAATGCAAAGGGAAGAATCTTGCCAAAAGTGAACTTATACTATAAGTACACTAAGGGGAGGTTTACTAAAACTTAAGAGTGCAAAATCTGGGGTAGCTGTGCATGGCAGCCAATCAGCTTCTAACTTCAACTTGTTCAGTTAAGCTTTGACAATAAAACCTGGAAGCTGATTGGTTTCTATGCAGAGCTGCACCAGATTTTGCACTCTCCAGTTTTTGTAAATCCCACCCTAAGGGTATAAATAAGGTTCAAGAGGGCAGTATTTTCAGTATGAAGATGAAGAATACTGGTTCATGACTTCATACTAGCAGGAGGACAGTTTAAAACTAATCTTGAGAAATACTACTTTACCACAAGAGTAGCTGAGTTTTAGATCAGACTTTCAGCAGAGGGGGTGGGGTAAATTTACTAAAAGCAAATAGGTTTCTATACAGTATATTTCTGTAAGATTAAAATTACCTGCTTAGTTTAGCTGTGCCGTAGACAAAATGCTCCCTGTAGAAAATATTTGTATGTAAATTGTAACATAACTTATTCTGATTGCCTAGCACTGGCTACCAGATCATGATTGACAATGAAGGCAGCCAATCAGAAGCAAGCATCCTGTAATTTACATCTTTGACCATGGCACTAGTGACCTACTGTTGATTTTGGAAACATTCTTCTTTGTGACAAGATTTTGAAATCACTAGTCTCATTTTGTGAGCTCCATGTTGCTTACTATAAGTTTCTTTCAAGAAATCACTAAAGCAGTAATGGGTCCCTACACATTTTATGTCACTTTCTAAAAATGTAAATACAGATCAGGGCACTGTCTATTACTTACCCTATCCATACAGTGGCACAGCAGATATCATTTTCTGCCAATTGCATTTATGTTGTTTTAAAGTATATGTAAACTTTAACAATAAATGTATCTTATTTTCTCATATTTGGTTTGTTAAATATACCATTGAAAACATTTATATTATATCTGTTTGACAAGTGCAAAGAAAATGCTGTTTATTGAGCTGGAAAACTTGTGAGCTGATAACGTCTTGTGCTTTCTGACTCTGCATGGTTATCAGTTGGCATCAGTTCTCAGCAATGTCTGTGGACTAGAAAACACCTTTCCTGTTATGGAGAAGAGCGGGATGTGTTATGTAGTCCTAACACAATCCATGTCCTCAGATGACAAAGCTGTTTAGTATGAGTGTCCCCTAGGACAGGAAGTTTGTCACTGGCAGGAATACCAGGGTAACATAAATGATAAAAGTGTGAAAAAGGAATACAAATACAGATATCACATCTATGGAATGGCAAACTGCAATACTGTCACTTGTTGTTGGGTTTAAATGCACCAAATAGCCATGCTGGATTGCTTTTAAAAGCAGTTGGAGGTGGTTCCCCCATCCAGTCACCTTCTGCCTCCTTCCTGGGCTCTTCTGTCATACTGGGGAACCCCGAGACTGCATCCGGTGGTAATGCCGGCTGACCATAGAGATGATCAGGGACTGGGACAGTCCCTTTCATCTTCATGGTCTAAGACAGCCTGTTTCAATCAGGGTGCCTTCAGGTTTCTTCAGAGGTGCCTAGGCAAAATGTCTAAAAATTGCCCAAAAATTTTAAACAAACCAGCAGGTGGATCAAGCCTGCCTTTTATTTACACAAAGCCACAGGTTTTCATTGTGCACCATTACAACTTTCTAGCCGATGAAAACATAAAAAACCAATAATGTCATCAATTGATGAGAAGGACATTGTGCACCTGCACAGTATCCTTGCTTGCCCCTCTCATTCAGAACTGGGGTCACATTAGCTGACTGAGTGAAAGTGAGGGAGAAGAGAAACAATGGAATACTATTCAGTACCAGTGTGTAAAGATGTGTTTGCTTTGGAAGAATAAACCAACTCTGATGTTGGGTGTCCCACATGTGCAAATGTTGCTGCCTTCTGTAAAACTATTAAGTTAATTTTTTATATTTTGTAATTGGTGCCTCAAAATTGTGCAGAATTTTAAAGGGTGCCCCGAGATTGTGCAGAATCTTAACCATTTGGCAAACGTGCCATAGCTGAATGATGGCTATAGTAAGGTTTCTAATTCTGGGAGAGCATCATATGATGTCCTCCCAGAACGTGCCCTCCTGCGCGACCTTAGCATCACGCAGCTGGCGTTCTCCATTATCGTTGTCTATCAATGCCCATCAGTGTCGCCTATCAGTGTCCATCAGTGCAGCCTCATCAATGCACATCAGTGAAGGAGAAAAATTACCTGTTTGCTAAATTTTATAATAGAAACAAAGAAAAACTTTTTTGAATTTGTTTTATTTATAGCGCAAAAAAACAAAACACCCAGCAGCGATTAAATACCACCAATAGAAAGCTATATCTGTGTGAAAAAAATTATTAAAAATTTCATATGGGTACATTGTTGCATGACCGTGCAATTGTCATTCAAAGTGCGACAGTGCTGAAAGCTGAAAATTGGCCTCGGCAGGAAGGGGGTATAAGTGCCTGGTAGGCAAGTGGGGTGCCCCGAGATTGTGCAGAATTTTAAAGGGTGCATTGACTAAACAAAGGTTGAGAGACAGTGGTATAAGAAATCGGATTCGTCACTTCCAGTTTTGCTGGTTGTAAACAAACCATTACTGGCTTGAAAAGAGCATTGGATCATTCTGATCTTTGTTTACAAATGGCAGAGGATCCAAAGGGCAGAGGAGAGATCTGGGGTCTCTCAGTAAAAAGTACCTGTGACTGTAAATATTAAAAAAAAAAGATTAACAAAACGTTAAAATATTTTAAAGCACCCCTATTCTTCCGTGATCGCGTGCAAAGGCAAACGCACGCATCCGTCCCATGTTGGTACGTAAACAATCGCACCATAGATGTGAGGTATCATTGGGAACATCAGATCGAGAGCAATAATTCTAGCACCAGACCTCCTGTGTAAATCTAGGGTGGTAACCTGTAAAGGCTTGTAAATGTCACCTATGGATAATATAATGTACATAGTTTGTCACCGTTCCATGGATATGCGCAATTTTAAAGCATGATGTTTGGTATCTCTTGACTTGGCATAAAAAAATTTAAATTAAGATTCAAATAAGGTGAATTTTTTTTTCAAAATACATTAGAAAAACCGCTGCACAACTAACCTGTGATATAAAAAATTGCAACACCCACCATTTTATTTTCTAGGGCCTCTGCTTTAAACAAATATATATATAATGTTTGGGGGTTTTAAGTAATTTTCTAGCAAAAATTACTGATTTTTACAAAAAGTGACACACAGGATTCACAAAAAATCATAGTGCGGGGCTCTGGAGTATTGTGTCTAAGTGGAAAAGACTGGGGTTTCAGTTTTCTCTAGATGTGATAATCCCAGATCCGGGTGTGAAGCTTGGAGACTTCAAAGAGATTTGGGTGGGATGTAGTCTCCAATTCTGTGTCCAGGTTTTTATTAGAGACCTGCAGAATGTGGGAGTGGGCAAATGTGCACACTCGTTATAAGCAAAGACTTGACCATAGTGTGGAGCTCCTGCTTGGACAGAGGTGGGTGCTCTACTCAATAGACAGCACTCTAGATTGGACAATAGATTCCTTATCCACAGGACTGAGAAAGTCAGGACAGCTAAAGTGAAAGCTGAAGGAGAGTAGAGATGACTAGGCAAGTCCGGGGGACTGAAGGAGTCTCAGTCTTGAAGGACTGAGAAAACCCAGGGTCCCAGGAGAATACTGAAAGGCCAGGGGATGGGTCCGTGCAGTAGACTGCTGTAACTGTAGGCTTAGTGTGCCAGGAGAACCAAGAGAGCCAGGGGCTGGGTGTTATGGTCTGAGGGAGTAATTAGAGCAGTGCTGCTGCTGAAAATGGAGCCAGGTGGCTAAGCATTTTTTTGTGTTACCTGTTTTGCGAGTGAAAAACACCTACATAAGAACTTTACTTTCTGTATTAAAAGTGGGCTGGAAAGCCTTAAAAACCACAGTTCAAACTGGTGTGGACTCACTAAAATGCATATATATATATATATATATATATATATATATATATATATATATATATATTGTATATAGTGTAGTATATATACTGTATATAGTGTGTATGTACAGATATACACACACATAAAGACTTTGTGTATTAGCAACTAAAAACAAGTAGCATAGCGAATGCTTGCAGGAACATGTACAGCACGTCTTAATAAAAGTAAATAGGATTATTTCCTTCCATAATAAATGCTGTTTAAGCTGCGACTAGCATCAGCGGAAAACCATTTTGATAGCTGAAATCACTTTCAGATTACAAATAATGAGCCTAAAAGCCACAGAATTTGTGAGAAGAAATGTTGTACTGTTTCCATGACAATGATTCACCAAGTCTTGACAGATGACTAACTGAAGTCTGTGTAATATGTGCTGCAATATTATAGGCCTGTCCTGTATTTTGTGTCTCTAAAACACCCTAGGCTTTATTTATTTGGTTGTCTTTCACGGACAATGTCTGTGTTACTTTGCAGCATTCAATCAAATTAAACATGCAAAGGAAAAAAATGATAATTATGGTTCAAATCTGTATTCTAATTACATCTTGTGAGCAGTATAAAAAATTAAATAAAACAAACCAAAAAAATGAATAATGATTCTCCACCTAGTGATACTCGTATATCTTCTTGTATTAAATATAAATACAATTACTAAACATTAATGAATAATGCCTTCATAAACAATATTCCCATTAATTTACATGAATTTACATAGTCCTTCATAGTCTTGTGAACTATCCATCTGTGAATATTCCATCTATAAACTCAAGTGTGTGTGACACATCCCCCTGAGGAAGCCACGTGACCCTGTGGCATAACACATAGGGAAGGGGCTTGATGATGTCACAACGCTTGTGGTACCCGGTAGAATGGACTGACAGGAGAGGGAATTTTAACAAGCTGGTTATATCTGGTGTGATTGAGCACCAAAAGATTGTGAGTCGCTCATTTGTTTTTTATGTAAAAAAGGTGTTTTTAGAGATACAGCACTATGTTTTGCTTATCTTGATTCTGTATGCTGAGCGATGGAGTATGAAGGAGGAGATGTCTACAGTTGATCTGATCAACCCAGAAGTGGAATAATACTTCAGGATACACCTCTGCTAGGCCCATTTTATGAGCAAACATAGTATATGTGCGGTCAAAAGCTCCAGGTGATTGCACATCAGGTGTATTGATGGTGATGCACAATATTGAGAGACATATCAGAATGGATGTCACATCACTACCTTAAACTCCATCTTTCAAAAACTGAGCTTGTAATATTTCCTTCTCCCCGATCCCCCACTCACAACTTTACCATTAAGATCAACAGCACAACCATTGGTCCTTCCCCTCATGCCAGGGTGCTAGGCGTAATCCTAGACTCTGACCTCTCCTTTGGGCCCCACATCCACTCACTGGCTAAATCCTGCCGCCTCAACCACCGGAACATTTCCAAAATCCGCCCCTTCCTGACCAATGACACCACAAAACAACTTATCCACGCCTTGGTTATATCCCGCCTCGATTACTGCAACTCCCTCCTCACTGGTCTACCATTACACAGGCTATCCCCCCTTCAGTCTATTATGAATGCTGCTGCTAGACTCATACACCTTACCAACCGATCAGAGACTGCTGCACCTCTCTGCCAATCCCTTCACTGGCTTTCACTAACCCAACGTATAAAGTTCAAAATACTAATCACAGCTTACAAAGCCATCCACAACACTGCCCCTAGCTACATCACCAACCTCATCCACAGATACCGCCCAAATCGCCCACTCCGCTCCTCCCGATATATCTTCCTCTCTAGCTCCCTCATTGCCTCCTCCCCCGCTTGCCTCCAGGACTTCTCCAGAGCCTCTCCCATCCTCTGGAACTCCCTACCACAGCATGTCTGGTCAGCCCCCACCCTGTCTGCCTTTAGGCGATCTTTGAAAACTCACTTCTTCAGGGAAGCCTACCCCACCTCCACCTAAGAACTGTACTTGAATCACCTCGGCCAGATCATCCCTCACAGCTATCACCTTTTGTATCACCTCGCCCTTCCTTCTGTCCTGAAATGTATTGTAATTGTACCGTCTCCCTTATATTGTAAAGCGCTGCACAAACTGTTGGCGCTATATAAATCCTATATAATATAGATCACAGGAATATCACAGATGGATGGTTCACAAAATGGTTCTATGAAGGACTATGTAAATTAATGAGACTATTGTTTATGAAGGCATTATTCATTTATGTTTAAGAATTGTATTTATATTGTATACAAGAAGATATACAGTATCTTGGGGTAAGAATATTAGAAGTGTAAGCTCAGGACGTTTTTGTATTTCAAGGTTTGAATCTGATTGCTTGCTTTGGGGTAAGACAGAAATCTGTCTTAAGACAGACATCTTGATAAATGAATATCTCTAAAGATGTGTTATCTACAGTGTAAGTAGTTAACTTTAGGTGTATAAGTGAAGTTTATTGTTAGAGTATAAACTATAGGAACACAGTTTGCTACTTCAGGCACCACATCTTAATTCAGAGGATAGAACAAAAAATGCAAATAGATGGACTTTATGATGCCCCACATAACCCCAGAAAATGAAAGATAAACAGCTGTTTAAAAACATAAAGTTTTATTACATCATAATCTTAAAAAAGTTATAAAACACAGTGTATAGGCACAAACACAATAAATCCCCAATCCCGCCTTGCCTAAAATATCATGTAACTGGGTTATAGCACTGTTGATGTAAAAACCAGGGCCAGTAATGCAGGAAGAGGTGCAGCAGTGCGGTTGTTACAATTTAACATCTACTTTGCTATAACCGACAGTTACATGATATTTTAGGCCAGGCGGAATTGGTGCCGTATCTGGGGATTTATTATATTCATGCCTATACTCTGTGTTTTATAACTTTTTAATGTTATGATGCAACAAAACTTTGTGTTTTTAAACAATGGCTTATCTTCTTTATTTTTTCTGGGGATATGTTGGACACCATAAAATCCATATATTTGCTCCTTTTGCTCTATTATTGTTACAGTTTACATACACTTTAAAATCTGAAATTTTTTTTGTTTCATTTTTAGATTAAGATTGTCAACAAGGTTATTTATATTTTTTATTTATGCAGATATCTTTTGTTAGAACTGTCTGTGCTACCCTTTAACATCCAATCCCATTTAAACCTTTATTTTCTTGCATCTAAATGCTATCAGGCAATGCTGATAATTGTTGTGAAGACTTTATATATTTCACAAATGTTGTAGTTTCTATAGTTATTTTAAATGCATCAATACTATAAAATCAAATGAAAAGCAACACTATGAGCCAGTAAAATTATATAACACAATGTGAATTATTTAAGTGGAACTCCAGGGAAACCTGCCAAAGGGACTGTAGTTTTGTGTAGCCAGTCTTGTGATTTACAGACTTTTGCCATACTAAACAACCAGGGATATCAAACGTGTACTGTATGGTTCAGCTTTACTGCTTCCTGAACTGCCTCCCTGCTAACTGGATGGGAATGGTGGTGCTTACTTATTGTGCAATGGACAATTTTAAGTTGACTTAGGAAATGATTGGAAGTTGTCACCGAGCAATAAATATGTTCTTTCATTTGCAATGTACAAAAAAATTGTAGATAAAACATTAAATTATTATTATATATTATTATAAATTTATTTAGCAGTTTACCTCAGCTCAATTATAACCATGATGTTGGCAGCACTTTCTGTATCAGACATAATTATTAGCATACCACAAACATTATCAGTATTTCTACTGTAACTTGCTATTTAATAACGTACTTTCAGCCATGGCAATCACTTAGATTTCCATTTTTTTTATTATTTTTATTTTCCATATATTGAAAACAGATCAATGAAAGATGGTTTTTACTTGTTTGGTATTGAGATGTTGCACTAGCACAACATCGCTACTATCTTTAAGCTTTTATTTAAAGCTAAATTCTGATCAGTTGCTTGAAATATAGCACACAATTGGTTTGCACCATAAAATATGTTTCTTGCTGGTGGTGTACGTTTGTTGACATTGATACCAGATGCCAAGGGAACACACCACTCCCACTAGACACTGCAGCATCCAAAGGCCCATGGCTAAAGTTGGCCATATACTAGGAAAATTTGGTTTGAATTTGTTAGTTTTAAGAATGTTTATTCAATTCTCTAATTGTTGCTTGTTTTCAACCAACATGATGAGAAAACTTAGAGGAGCAGGATAGAAAATTCCCATTACACATTTCTAACAATGAATGTGGTTTTCATTTGGAAAAGTCAATTCACTCCAAAATCGATTGTTAAAAACATATGCTTTTTAAAGTACTTTTGAACATTTATCAAGTCATTGAATGTACTGATGAGAATTTTTGTACAAAGGTTTGTTAGAACATTTGTTTTAAAAATGTACTAGTTTGTGGCTAGCTTTACACTCCCAATGCTCATAGCAGGTTAAACAATGGAATTTGTAAGTTATATGTTTTGTTGTAAATTTAAAATAATATTGCTGTGCTGCAGATTGGTGAAGAAAACAAGAATTATGAAGCAATTATTGATGGTGTCGATAGAGTGCATCGCTTTGGTGAGTTCACTGTATTTTACTTAAAATTCTTTTTATTTTTGTCTTAATTATGATTTTCTTCTTTTCGTTTATATTTTGGGTTCTGGTATCTCTGTAGAGGGTCCCTGATAATTAGCAGTGGAATGGAAAGCGTTCTACTATCTTGACCAATGAATACACCTAACACCCATCCTTTAGGAACCCCTTCCATACATCATAAATATACTGAAATAAGCATACAGATTTCTTACTGTTATAATCTGAAACATTATTTATTAAAATTAAAGTATATCCAAAGACAAAACTTTTTTTTTTTTCGTTTTTGATTGGGGAAGGGTGAGACCCACTGTCAAGTTTCTATTGCTGTCTTTTTCACCATTGGGAAGATCCACTTTCTTTTCTCCTAATGCCCACTGTTACTGAGACAGAAATTTTGTGAAAATCCAACATTTCTGAGTTATCCCCAGAGCAAGGGTAATTCTTCCATAGGGGACAAGTGTGCCAATGACATCCAAGACAGGAATTCCTCTCCTTTTGGTAACATTTCTTCTCGTGCCCTGTTGGATCTCCAGGACAGTAAGGAAAGGAAAGGAAATCTCTCCAGCATGATCGACAGCAAAAAATAACCTGATAGGAGGTTTAACCCTTCCCCATTAAGTATGAAACGTAAAAAATTAATCTGCTCATTATCTTTATACAGGTAAAAAAGCTGAACTAGAACCATTTGTTTTGTTTGACCTCTTGCCAAGTTATACTGAAAAATATTATACCTATAATGGATCGCTAACAACTCCTCCATGTTCAGAGACAGTAGAATGGATTGTATTCAAGGACACAGTGACCATTTCATTATCTCAGGTATGTGTAAGGGTATTCTCTGTCCTAGCAGTTAGATCACAGTTGTTGAGATTGGATGACATATTTATGTATTTATTATAATATTGTATGGCAGGTATTCCTTGCCAAGAAAGTAGTAAAAACACAGCTGTGTAAAGATGTGCAAAACATGGATTGAAAATTGTCTGGTTCAGCAGGGACCAGCTAAATTTTTATTCGTGTATGGACAGGTTTGTTGAACACAAGTTGATCTATCCTTCTCGTGGCTATAGCCAGCAACACTGATCATTGTATTTTGACGGCAAGGAAGGCTCAAAAAAGCAAAGCCTTGATTCCCCCATCCATACATTAGATGTGGAGGGGGAATCCCTCCTGTTGTGATATTGTATTCTGACAGAGGGGAGCCTTAACCACCATCAGAATACAATACCACAGGGATGCCCCCATCCACATCTAATATGTAGATGGGGGAATCAAGGAATTTCTTTTTGTTCATCTTCTATGTATGGGCTGCCTAATACCTTGTTTAGTAACAGTATGCTAAACTGAAAGGACCCTGTCTATATATTTGAGGTTGGGTTTACAAAACCTAAACAGCTCTTTAAACTGATCGAATCATGTAAAGATTGTAAAACAAGTGAGGCAATCTGGAATAGCTAATCTATACATAAGGCAGTACAACAAATCTACAGCCATTAAAGTGTTCCTATTCCAAGACTGTTTTTAGGCAATAACAGAAATAAGTTTGTGTAGTTTTAATACAACCATTATAGTATATTTACTGAAGACCTAATACAAATATTGCTGAGAAAATAATTGCTTGATTCTACGATTTTACATTTCATTGTTAACAATATATATGTATGTATTTTATTTAATATGGGATGCTTGTTTTTTGGCAGTTGGAATACTTCTGTGAGATCTTGACAATGCAGCAATCTGGTTATGTAATGGTGATGGATTATTTGCAGAACAACTATAGACAGCAGCAGTATAAATTCTCTGGACAAGTCTTTGCATCCTATACTGGTACAGAGGAAATTCATGAGCCAGGTAATAATAGCTTCATATCTGAAATCATTCTTAAAGTTACTATTCCATTTAGTAACAGCTATCTTTGCAATTGAAATGGTTGTTTCTATTCAGGGACTCCTATTAATTTGCGTTATGATTATGCTCAGTGATGACACAAGCACTGCCTTACTTCATAAACTAGACCTGAGTGGTCATTTCAACCAATAATTTTATTAGTAACATAACCCTGCAGGTATTATCCTTTCAATCAGAATACACATGTATACCATTGTAGATCCCAAATATGTTCTTCTGATTAATTTCACAGGATTAAAGGTGAAAATGGAGCACTTCTGATTATTGTAGAATTGGTCCTTTACTCTTCCCCTCTAGAGCACCCAGCTTTCTAGCCAGAATTCTGACAGCTGTGAAACTGGTAATGTTCTGAGCCAAACGTTTCTGGGCTCGCAGAGATCAGGAAATGGTCAGTCCCTGAGCTCCTCTCGCTCACCTTCCTGACAGTGTTAGTTTTGGTCCCAGGCTCTTGGGAACCACTAAGCAAGGGGTCAAGGTGCGGTAATGGGGTTGGAGAAGGCCAACCCTTGAGTACAGTGAAAGTGATTGCTTGGATTTAAATCTGCCCAGATCACTTTTACACAAACTGAACAAAGTAGAAATGCTGAACTTGTTAAATAGTGAGTGTTATTTACTGAACAACGTATGCTTCATTTAGGTAGCCAGTAAGCAAGTAAATAGGTGAAAATTTGCTTGCCAGCATGTGACCAGTTTTTGGTTTTGTTTAATATTTTTTTTGCAAGTCTTGTTAATATAAAAAAAGTGTGCATCTGACATCATTAAAATATAGTAGGCTGGCTCGACAAGCATATGGAATCCAATCCCCCCCCCCCCCCTCCCTTTTGTTCTGTTAATTTTAGCCCCAATGCCCTAGCATCAGACAGGCACTTTATGAGTAGAGCCAATCTCTTAAAGTGGAACTTTACCCATAACAACTTGATAAAAAAATGTTCTCTAGCAAAGAACATACATTCCACATTAAAAAATTATGCTATCAAGATTAGTAGGTGCTGAAAATTGCCTCCAACATTGTTCCTGTTTCTCATGATGGAGGCTGCCATTTTGCTGTAGCCCAGAGCTCCTGAGCAGCAGTAATTGTGCACAGTGTCAAAAATAGAGATCAACTGAGCATCTGCAAAGCAGGGTGAGACAGAGTATTACTGGACTTTAAACAGTATAGGCACTTATTTGTAATGTTTTACATAGCTATACCTGCAAAAGAGGACAACCTGAAGTGATCAAGCAGGATATGATTTTCTGAATAAAGTTCCACTTTAAGCCTAGGTTCACACAATTACGGGCCATGAAGCCTGCATTTGCATGGGTATGGCAGCCCATGCATTTGCGGGATGGTCTTTTTAACCATGCGGTTCCCGCAAACGCAGAATGAATGGCAGCCCCGCGCGTCTTTTAAGAACAGTGCGTTTTAGCTGAGGGTGGTTGCAGGTGTGGGAAAAGGTGCACCAGCAATCAGCCCGCAGACTGAACCGTGGCCTAATACTTTCCTGCACTGCAGAGATAGTGTGAAAAACTTCAATCTCTTGCCAAAAAGAAAAGGTATTGAGACATACAGTTGTGTTCAAAATAATAGCAGTGTGTTGAAAAAAGCGAATAAAGCTCAAAATCCTTCAAATAGCTTTTATTTCCATACACACAAATGCATTGGGAACACTACACATTCTATTCCAAATCAAAACATGAAGAAAAATATATCAAACTTGTGTTGTTCCTCTAAAAAAATTGAAGAAAAGTGAATATTAGACTGTTCAAAAAATAGCAGTGTTTGTATTTTTCTTTACAAACTCAAACATTCACTATATAAACTGAAAAATGTTTGAAGATTTTGCTTTCCTTTGAATCACTTAATTAATATTTAGTTGTATAAGCACTGTTTCTGAGAACTGCTGTACATCTGTGTTGTATGGAGTCAACCAACTTCTGGCACCTGTGAACATGTATTCCAGCCCAGGATGATTGGACTACATTCCACAGTGTTCTCTATTTCTTGGTTTTGCCTCAGAAACTGCATATTCGATGTCACCCCACAAATTTTCTATTGGATTAAGATCCGGGGATTGGGCTGGCCACTCCATAACGTCAATCTTGTTGGTCTGGAACCAAGATGTTGCACGTTTACTGGTGTGTTTGGGGTCGTTGTCTTGTTGGAACACCCATTTCAAGAGCATTTCCTCTTCAGCATAAGGCAGCATGACCTCTTCAAGTATTCTGATGTATTCAAACTGATCCATGATCCCTGGTATGCGATAAATAGGCCCGACACCGTAGTATGAGAAACATCCCCATATCATGATGCTTGCGCAACCATGCTTCACTGTCTTCACAGTGTACTGTGGCTTGAATTTAGTGTTTGGGGGTTGTCTGACAAACTGTCTCCGGCCACTAGACCCAAAAAGGACAATCTTACTTTCATCAGTCCACAAAATGTTGCGCCATTTCTCTTTAGGCCAGTCAATGTGCTCTTTGGCAAATTGTAACCTCTTCGTCACGTCTTTTTTTCAACAGTGGGACTTTGCGGGGGCTTCTTGTAGATAGCTTGGCTTCACATAGGCATCTTCTAATTGTAACAGTACTCACAGGTAACTTTAGACCTTCTTTGATCTTCCTGGAGCTGATTGTTGGTTGAGTCCTTGCCATTTTGGCTATTCTTCTATCCATTCAAATGGTAGTTTTTCGCTTTCTTCCACGTCTTTCAGGTTTTGGTTGCCATTTTAAAGCATTTGCGATCATTTTAGCTGAGCAGTCTATCATTTTCTGCACTTCTTTATGTTTTCCCCTCTCCAATCAACTTTTTAATCAAAGTACGCTGTTCTTCTGAATGATGTCTGGAACGACCCATTTTCCTCAGAATTTCAGAGAGAAATGCACTGTAACCAGCATTTACAACATTTGCTGCCTTCCTTCCTTCCTTAAATAAGGGCAATAATTGCCACCTGTTTTTCAAAGAATGAATGACCTCACTAATAGAACTCCACACTGCTATTATTTTGAACATGCCCCTTTCAATTAGTGATTCAATTACACAGAATCAGCAGCATGCATGTCATGACTGTTGGGTCTGTTGGATTTCTAGTATTCTACTACACCTGCTAGTAAATTATTTGCCATGTAGAAATATCATTTTTTCCAAAAACAGTGATTGATCAGGTTAGTGATGTCTGACTGCTATTATTTTGAACACAACTGTAAATGACTTCCACACTCGAGTTTTTACTATTAATTAAAGTGGTCCCTTGCATTAAGGTAAAAAAAGGTTTAGGCATGATAATCACCCACTCACCCTGCCCCCCCCCCCCTTCATACTTGCCTGAGCCCTCATTCGATCCAACACTGTGCATTGTCTCCTGCTGTTGTCAATCCAGTGACAAGCGAACGGGGGGGGCGTTGCTCAAGAGCGAGCACACAGGTGGGCTCCGATAGGAAGCATTTTCCTATGGGGTACCACAGAGAAGAGGAGGATCTCAGAGCATCAGTGGGGGACCTCAGAGCCACTCTGTACAATTCCATTTCACAGAGCAGGTAAATATAAAACTGTTTGTTATTAGAAAAAAAAATGTGTGTGCTTGCAATCACTTTAAACAGGTTGTAAAGGCTTGTCTTTTTGTTATTAAAATAATAAATGGGTTCAAGCTTGCCTGCTCTGTGCAATAGTATTGCACAGAGCAGCCCCAATCCTCTTCTGTGGTCCTCTGTCGGTGCTCTAGTCTCCTCCTCTTCTCCGTGTGCCACCATAGGAATCCTGAGCCCTGCTGTGTGTGTTTGACAAACACAGCACAGCTCAGTCCTGCACCCTGCTGTCTGCTAACTGGATTTGATTGATTCCTCTGTAGTCTCTGTGTTCTGTGGGAGAGGGGAGAGTGTGTGAGGACTCAGGAAAGTATATGAGGTGGGGGGGGGGGGGGCATGCTACTACTGGGACAATTTTTACCTTAATGCAGGGAATGTATTAAGGTAAAACACGTTTTCCCTTTAGAACCACTTTAAATAGGAAATGATAGCAATAATACAACAGTTAAATGTCCCCTTCTGGTTAGCAATCATTTATATATGATTCAGAGCCATAATACCACATAAGGAGCTTAACCAACTTTACATTAAAAAGGTCATAGAGCAAGAGTGCAGTAATCTGCTCTTTAGATTAAGTGGAGGGATAATGTGCTAGTTTCTGGGGGTAAATGAAATACTTGTATTTATTTATTATTTCAGTATGGTGGCACAGTGAAAATGTAAAATAAAAAAGCAGAGGTCTTTATATAACATCTGCTGCTTCAAAACCTGATTGTACTGGGCATTTTGACAGGAGGATACAAATGGGGGTAACATCAGCATTTTCAAGCTCAGTTCTAATTGCCCAGCTTTGTGACAGGTTCTGACGTCCCCTCTCCCTTTCTTATATGCTTATGTTAAACCTATAAAAAATGGTACCATTTAGGCACTTGTACATAATATAAGTAATATAACTAGTACAAATATATGAGATTAAAAATTTCCTACCACCATTTTCAAAACCTGTACTGAAATGTGCAGCAGATTCGGGTAGATCTAATAGCACCACTTTTACAAAGTGGAGTTACATCTACGCTAAAAAGAATTATATCCACTTCGTAGATAACGAAAATGGAGGTAATTAAGACCAACTCCAGATTGGCACAGAGAGACAGGCAGAGACCTGTCTCTGTGCACTGTGCTTCTACCCCCGCCCTACCTGTCAACTAACTTTTAGCATCCAGTGATCTCTCCAACAGGTCTGTTCTTTCCCAATAATTGACAGCAGGCAGTGGATGGATTCTATAGCCAATAGCAGGTTGTCTATTGTCTATGGAATCCACCCACTGCATGCTGTCAGTCACAAGGGGATAGGATCTGATGGGGAACTACTGTCTGTGAATCCCCATCAGATGCTGTCTACTCAGATACAAAATTCCTTGGCTGCTTCCTTTGCAGTTCTAAAAGGTCATGCAACTGAATGCAGAAAGCCAAAAAGAAGGCCGATGCCAGACAATGTAAAAAAAGTCTTTCAAAATACGCTATGTCTTTTAGGAACATCCACCATTCGCCTTGTTCACCAATGACTATGATACCATAGCACACTTTCTTTAACCAAAAACAATCTATCACCATCAGAGCCAATTGTTTTTAGTGATTCCCAGGTCAAAGATTTCCAGTCCACAAATGCGAATCTACACATTCAATGCAGTGTGCTAGTATAAGTGGGAGTGGTATGCATATTTGTAGTGGTATACATATTTGTAGTGGTATACGTATTTGTAATTTGTTATATTAGTGGATCAGCCAAAGATCAGGCATAAATCTGCAGTTGATAATCATTTAGCTTCAAATGATCCAAGATGTCAAACCCAGCAAAGTCAGTTTACTCATTTCTATTAGGCAACCTCTATTAGTAAAAAGCTAGAAAAACATTTTACAGGTTTAAACATTCCAGCCTAACCCCTTATGAGTCAGATGGCTGACATCTTCAGATCTCTGAATGCCAGTCATTCCACTTGTTACAACTTGGTATATTTGACAGCACTGAGCACAAACTCACTGGTACTATTTTCAATAAAAAGAGCACAAACTGAGTGTCGTGCATGATATGTTTTAATTTGTTCAAATAGCTAAGTTATATGGGCAATTTTAATCAATTGCTACTTAGAGGTTTACCCACTTGCAGGCAGTCAAGTCATTAGAATGGAGCTACACCAGAGATTTTTATTAGCTCATTTCTGCTACTAAAATAGCAGTTAATTGCTGGGAGTATTAATTGAATGCAAAGCAGATTGGATGAATGACTATCTATGGTGTAAACTATACAAGCAGCATGCAGTAGCAGTAGATCAATCACACATGATTAGAGCATTACTTAATCATTGAAGACTGATTACTACTACTTGCTACTTGTATAGCTTACTCCATAGGGAGCCATTTGTTCCATCTGTGTAATATTCAACTGCTAGCAATCTAAACTGTGTAATTTTTCTGCTAAAAATTTCCTGTGTAGCTCTATCCTAAAGAGCTGACTACCCACAACAGAGGACAAGTACTGTATTAAGAGATTAACCCTTTCGCTGTCAGAGCCATTTTTGCAGACATGTTTCAAAAATCATTTTAGGCCTGAAGATTACGCAAAACCCCCAAACATTATATACAGTGAGGAACAGAAGTATTTGAACACCCTGCGATTTTGCAAGTTCTCCCACTTAGAAATCATGGAGGGGTCTGAAATTCACATTATAGGTGCATTCCCACTCTGAGAGACATAATTTTTTAAAAAAAATCAGGAAATCACATTGTATGATTTTTAAAGAATTTATTTGTCTTGCACTGCTGAACATAAGTATTTGAACACCTGAGAAACAGCAAGAATTCTGGCTCTCAAAGAGCTGTTACTGTGCCTTTAAAAAGTCCACCTCTACTCCACTCATTAATCTAACTTTGTAGCACCTGTCTGAGCTCTTTAAAGACACCTGTCCACCCCACAGTCAGTCAGACGCCAACTACTACCATGGCCAAGACTAAAGAGCTGGCAAAAGACCTCCAGAGACAAAATTGTGGACCTCCAACAGGCTGGAAAGGGCTACAGGGCAATTGCCAAGCAGCTTGGTGAAAATAGATCAACTGTTGGAGCAATTGTTAGAAAATGGAAGAGGCTAAAGACGGCTGTCAGTCTCCCTCGGACTGGGGCTTCATGCAAGATCTCACCTCGTGGGGTATCACTGATGATAAGAAAGGTTAGGAATCAGCCCAGAACTACAAGGGAGAAGCTGGTCAATGAGATGAAGAGAGCTGGGACCACAGTTTCAAAGGTCACTGTTGGTAGAACACTACGCCGTCATGGTTTCAAATCATGCATTGCACGGAAGGTTCCCCTGCTCAAGTCATCACATGTCCAGGCCCGTCTGAAGTTTGCCAATGACCATCTGGATGATCCAGAGGAGGCACGAGAGAAAGTCATGTGGTCAGATAAGACCAAAGTAGAACTGTTTGGTCTAAACTTCACTCGTCGTGTTTGGAGGAAAAAAGGAAGAGTTGCATCCCAAGAACACCATCCCTAATGTGAAGCATTGGGGTGGGAACATCATGCTTTGGGGTGCTTTTCTGCAAAGGGGACAGGACTACTGCACTGTATTAAGGAGAGGATGAATGGGGCCATTTATTGTGAGATTTTGAGCAACAACCTCCTTCGCTCAGTCAGAGCATTGAAGATGGGTCATGGCTGGGTCTTCCAACATGACAACGACCCGAAGCACACAACCAGGATAACCAAGGAGTGGCTCCGTAAGAAGCATATCAAGGTTCTGGAGTGGCCTAGCCAGTCTCCAGACCTAAATCCAATAGAACATCTTTGGAGGGAGACGTAACTCCGTGTTGCTCAGCAACAGATCTAGAGGAGATCTGTGTGGAGGAGTGGGCCAAATTCCCTGTTGCAGTGTGTGCAAACCTGGTCAAGAACTACAGGAAACATTTGACCTCTAATTGCAAACAAAGGCTTCTTACCAAATATTAACAGTGATTTTCTCAGGTGCTCAAATACTTATGTTTTCAGCAGTGCAAGACAAATAAATTCTTTAAAAATCATACAATGTGATTTCCTGATTTTTTTTTAAATTCTGTCTCTCAGAGTGGGAATGCACCTACAATGTGAATTTCAGACCCCTCCATGATTTCTAAGTGGGAGAACTTGCAAAATCGCAGGGTGTTCAAATACTTCTGTTCCTCACTGTATTTCTGAAAGCAGACCATCCTAGAGAACAAAACATTGGTAGATTCAATTATCAATGTCACAAGATATTATTGCAAAGGTCTAGGAACTGCAAAATTTCAGCAAAAATCACACTAAATGCTCTAAGGATCTTATGCCTTTTTCCTGGAATATTTAGTCCCTTAACATTATAAGTAATAAAGTAATAAAATTAACCTCATCCATATCTCTTGTGTGTGTGTGTATATATATAAATATATATATAATTTTTTTTTTTTCTTTTCCTTTTCTATTTCTGATCTATTGGAATAGCATTTTACAAGAGACTAATTTATTACAGGAAGCAATTGTAAAGTTATACCCCAGGTATTATCCAACCTGGTATTATGCTGATTCACCAACTAAACGTGAGTGGTATAGCTAAAAATTTAAGATTTAACGTGGAGGATAGACTGGAGGATCCTGAGCGGCGTTTCTTGTTCTTGAGGGGGAGATTATAGGAAACCGAGTGTACATTGGCAATATATCTATTGCCCCAATAGAACTCCAGTGGCCTATCTGAAGAATATACTGGGAATGCTCCTGGATTTCAAAATGGGCAAATTAATTGTAGCAGGGGATTTTAATTCCTGCATGGACCCTCAGATATAACGTTGCATGTGCAGAGAGAAGGAAGTAGATGTCAGAAAGCTTTGCGAAGAATGCTATATCAATGTCAACTTGTAGATGTGTGGAGAATTAAATATCCCAGAGATAGAGACTATACGTTCTGCAGCACATGCGACGTATTCAAAAACAGACTATATATTGATAGAACATAGACTGTTGCAGTTGGTGGCTAATGTAAATATAGAAGTTACAACAATATCAGACCATGCACCTGTTATAATGAAGTTATTTTGGGGGAGAGAGCAGAATAAGATAAACATGTGAAAATTAAATGAGAGACTCCTTCAGGTTCATGAGACAGAATTGAGAATAAAAAGAGAAATAGAATAGTATTGCGAAAGAAATGAGACTGAAGGAGTTTCAATGGCACTGTGTGGGAAGCACATACGGCATATATCAGGGGAATTTTGATAGCGATCGGGGTAAAAAAAAAAAGGAACATCAAAAGAAAATTAATACGCTATTAAGGGAACTATATCAACTTGAACAGTTACATAAAAAGAGAGTAGCAATAGATATACAGCAGCAAATAATAGTCAGGTCCATAAATATTGGGACATCGACACAATTCTAACATTTTTTGGCTCTATACACCACCACAGTGGATTTGAAATGAAATGAGGGAGGCACATATGCAAACTGTTGTAATTCCTACACCGTTCACCTGATTTGGATGTAAATACCCTCTAATTAAAGCTGACAGTCTGCAGTTAAAGCACATCTTGTTCGTTTCATTTCAAATCCATTGTGGTGGTGTATAGAGCCAAAAATATTAGAATTGTGTCAATGTCCCAATATTTATGGACCTGACTGTAAATAAGAGAGAGGAATTATGTAATTTAGTGGAGGAAGAAACGAGGAGAACATTCAACATGATGGCAAGAGAGAGATATCGGTGGGGGAATAAACCTGGTAAATATTTAATGAGAGCACAGAGAAAGAAGAAATCTAGAAATTATATTGAGAAAATTAAGGATGATAACAGAGAACTGGTTTACTTGACCACTGATATCGCAGGTATCGAAGGTATTTAAAAAATATTATAGCAAACTATATGATGTAAACAGAAGAAGAAAGAACTAGACAGAGACGTATGTATTTAAGAGAGGTGAACCTACCGAGACTAAGGGGAGAATGGTTAAAATGTCTAGAAAAACAGATAATGCAGGAGGAAATCCAGGAGGCACTGAAGGGGACAGTCGCAGGGAGGAGCCCGGGGCCGGACGGGTATACAGTGAGATATTATGAAAAATTTAAAGAACAATTAGTCCCCAAATTGAGTGTATATATGAATGCATTAGGAGATGGGATGGAAATGAGGGAGGAGTCATTGCAAGCATATATTACAGTTATACAGTAAGAGGGGAAAGATGGGACCCAATGTGCCAGTTATAGGCCTATCTCACTGTTAAATACAGATAATAAATTATTATCTGTATACAAATAGGTTGAAAGACATAATGCCAGAGTGGATTCATTTAGACCAAGTGGGATTTGTCCCAGGGAGGGAGTGAAGAGACAATGGGTTAAGATCACTATTCCTTGCAAAAAAGTAAGAGGGAAAAGCCCCTACACTGATTTTATCAGTGAATGGAGAGAAGGCTTTCGACAGGGTAGATTGGGGCTTCATGATAGATACAATGGAGGTTCTGAGAATCGGACCCAAAATGAGAGAGTGGATAGGAAAGCTCTATAGTAAACCCTCAGCAGCAGTAAAGGTTACTGGTTCTTTGTCAGAGTTTTTCAAGATGCATAATGGGAGAAGACAGGGGTGTCCGCTTTCGGCCCTGTTGTTTGTTTTGTCGTTAGAACCCCTCTTGGCAACAGTAAGAAATAGTGTAGACATAAAAGGGATCCGGATAGGAGAGAGAGAACATAAAGTGGCAGCGTACACTAATGATATGCTGTTTTATGTTGTCAACCCTAGACTGACATTACCTAATTTAATGAAATTAATGAAATATTATGGAGAGCTGTAAAATTTAAAAATCAACCTGGCAAAATCAGAGGTCGTAAATGTTAATGTCCCGATAACAGAAAAAAAAAAGTCTGCAAAGAGAATTTCCTTCTCATGGAGGGAAAGAGAAATAAAATACTTAGGGAAAAACTGACATTGCCCTTAAACAACTTATATAACATCAACTACATCCCATTAATAAATGAGATTAAAGAGGGGCTGAGGAGACTACCGGTAGGACCACCTTCCTGGATAGGACAAATAAACCTGATAAAAATGATAATTTTCCTGAAAATCCTATATAAATTTCATATGTTACCTATACAGCTCCCGGGAGCCTATTTTAAAGTAATCAAAAAAATGATATTGAGATATATATGGGGAAATAAAAAACATAGAATAAGCTATGAAGTGTTATGTACAGTTGCAAGAAAAAGTATGTGAACCCCTTGGGATTACATGGAGTTTTGCATGAATTGGGCATAAAATATGCTCTGAACGTCATCTAAGTCACAACAATAGAAGAACACAGTCTGCTGAACATAATACTACACAAACATTAGATGTTGCCATGGTTTAATTGCACATAACATGTAAACATTCACAGTGCAGGGAGGAAAAAGTATGTGAGGCCCTAGCTTAATGAATTCTCCCAGAGCTAATTGGAGCCAGGAGGGAGCCAACCTTGACTCCAATCAGTGTGATGATATTGGATGTATTGCTGACAGCTGTCCTGCCCTTACAAAACACACACCTGTTTTGGGTTTACTGGTTTCAAGAAGCACTGTCTGATGTGAACTATGCCTCGCAGAAAAGAGCTCTTAGAAGACCTACGATCAAGAATTGTTGACTTGCATGAAGCTGGAAAGGGTTACAAAAGTATCTCCAAAAGCCTTGATGTTCATGTGTCCACGGTAAGACAGACTGTCTACAAATGGAGAAAGTTTAGCACTGTTGCTACTCTCCCTAGGCATGGTCCTCCTGTAAAAATGAGTGCAAGAGCACAGCGCAGAATGCTGCATGATGTAAAGAAGAATCCCAGAGTGTCAGCTAAAGACCTACAGAAATCTCTGGCACATGCTAACAGTTTTGTTGACACATCTACAATAAGGAAAACATTAAACAAGAATGGAGTACATGGGAGGACACCACGGAGGAAGCCATTGCTGTCCAAAAAGAATATTGCAGCACATTTGAAATTTGCAAAAGAGCACCTGGATGTTCCACAGCACTACTGGCAAAATATACTGTGGACAGATGAAACCAAGATTGAGTTGTTTGGGAAGAACACACAACACTATGTGTGCAGAAAAAAAGGCACAGCACACCAACATCAAAACCTCATCCCCACTGTAAAACATGGCGGAGGGAGCATCATGGTTTGGGGCTGCTTTGCTGCCTCAGGGCCTGGACGGATTGTTGTCATTGATGGGAAAATGAATTCCAGAGTTTATCAAGACATTTTGCAGGAAAATGTACGACCATCTGTCAGCCAACTGAAGCTCCGCAGAGGATGGGTGATGCAACAGGACAATGACCCAAAGCATACAAGTAATTCAACAAAATAATGGCTGCAACAGCACAGAATACGCCTTCTGGAGTAACCCAGTCAGAGTCCTGACCTCAACCCGATTGAAATGCTGTGGCATGACCTTAAGAGAGCGATTCACATCAGACATTCAAAGAATATTGCTACACTGAAACAGTTTTGTGAAGAGGAGTGGTGCAAAATTACTCCTGATCGTTGTGCAGGTCTGATCTGCAACTACAGGAAACGTTTGGCTGAGGTTATTGCTGCCACAGGAGGGTCAACCAGTTATTAAGTCCAAAGGTTCACATACTTTTTCCTCCCTGCACAGTGAATGTTTACATGTTATGTGCAATTAAACCATGGCAACATCTAATGTTTGTGTAGTATTATGTTCAGCAGACTGTGTTCTTCTATTGTTGTGACTTAGATGACGTTCAGAGCACATTTTATGCCCAATTCATGCAAAACTCCACGTAATCCCAAGGGGTTCACATAATTTTTCTTGCAACTGTAGAGATAAGGAGAATGGGGGTCTAGGTGTGCTTACTTTAAGAGATATTATTACTCAGTGTTACTCTCACATATTTTTGATTGGACACATAATGCACTAAGGAAAAGTTGTTTAAATATAGAGAACACATTAAGTGGGACACAATTGGATAGAATAGTATGGTTGCCACATCAATATAATTTGTTAGCAGAAAGTACAAGCACTTATACACGAAATGTAATTAGGGTTTGGGATATAATTCACAAACAAATGGGTTGGGAGTTTAATTCTATGTTGATGCCATTGGTGGATACAGATTTTTCCCACCAGGGAGGGAAAATGTCTTGGGTAAATGGATAAGAAAAGGGAATGCACAGTTAAAGGATATAATGAATGGAGGCATTGTTTTTTATGTTAGATGAGTGGAGATATTTTCCATTAAGACATTTTGTTGCAATGCTCCCTAAGCCCTTAAGATCAATGATGGATCTGAATCCATAATTTGAACAATTATTCAACATAAAATATGGAAACACGGTACTTCTCAGATCTATAAAATCCTTATCGTAGTAACAGAAGTTATTCCCCCTTTGTATACAGAGAAATGGGAAAGGGAACTCGGAATTTTGTTTGATGAGCAACAGAAAAAGAAAATATTTAGATTAGCACATGGGGCTGTAGATATGATGGTGGTTGAAATTAATTATAAACGTTTAGCTAGGTGGCGTGTTACACCGATTATGGCACATAAGAAACAAATAGATAAATCACCTTTGTGTTGGAGGGGATGCGTGATGAAGGGCACAATGGCACATATATGGTGGGAGTGTCCCAAAATCCAGGGGTATTGGAGAGAAATAACTTATCAAATTAAGGAGATAACTAGGGAAAATGTCCTGAAAGATCCAGGTGCATGTTTATTTCATAAAACTGAGACTACAGTAGAAAAATATAAGAACTCGATGATATGACTATGTGTACAGGATGGAGGAACTCTACCACATGGAAGAAGATAGAATGGAGAGATTTAGAAAAAGGTGGGAGAAATGAGATGAGTTTAAAAAGAGTAATTAAAAAAGTAAATAAATCCATTGAAATGGGAGAAAAAGAGAATAGATAAGAAAGGAAGAAGGAGAAGGATGTTTTGAGAAGGTCGATGAATGGGGAGCTATAGGAAAATGAACTGGGAGTGGATTGTGTGAGGGGTGGGAGGGGTAGGTATGGGGGGGAAGGTTTTTAGGATAAAGGTATGTAAGGAAATTGTTTTTGTTAAGATTATGAACATTTATTGATGTAAAGCGAAATATTGAAAATGTATTAAAATATTTATTAAAAAAAAGTGAAGTGAATTTTAGGAGAAACAAACACAATAAATTACCCAAATGTTTGGTCAAATATAAAAGAAGAGGTTGTGCTGAGTAAATAGATACCCAGCATGCAGGGGCGGACTGACCATTTGGAAACTCGGGCACTGCCCGAGGGCCCGGGGTCAGTAGGGGGCCCCATGAGATGCCCCTGGTACCTTTTTCATGGGCTTTTTTGAGTTTGGGCAAGGGCACAGGGGTCCCATGATCCCCTATTGCCCGGGGGCCCCATGAGTTGTCAGTCCGCCCCTGCCAGCATGCCAAACCTTAAATATGTGTGCGCCTATGAAATTATGTCAAAGTTCAGTACCCTATATTTTCTGTAGACGAAACTTCAAAAACCCCTATAGGTCATCAGTTTAGCATTACGGAGGAGGTCTGGTGCTAGAATTATTACTCTCGCTCTGGTGTGTGGGCGATATGTAACATGTGTATCGCAATTTGACGATTTCACATGTAGGTGCCCCTAAGTATGTGTTTACATTCGTACATGCGTATATGTGGGGGTGGGCCTCAAAATGATTTTAGGGGGGTGTTATGTGCTTGAGTGTAACTTTATTTTTTTAACTAAAAAAATTATTTTTACTCTTTTTTTTTTCGTCACTTAGGGAACACAAAGTCCCCTATGTGATGAGTTTTTGGTGACAGGTTCTCTTTATTGAGACATGCGAGGTCTAAAAGACCCCGCATGTCTCCTCTCTGATCCATTAGCTGTATTGCAATGCAAGCCGCATTGCAATACATCTTTCTCTGGCTGTTCTAGCCGGGAAAGTGACACCGGTGACCTGGAAGTGATGTCATGGACACACAGGTCACACAAAGAAAAGGAGGAGAGCGGACATGTTTCTGCTCTCCTCTCTCCCCTGCACCCGCCAAGCCCGTGGAGGGGGGGCACCATTGTGAGGGGCTGTGGAAGCAATCAGCAGCAGCGGACCTGGCAGTGAAAGATTTCAAGTGGGTCTAAAGCCTTATGGTTATGCATAGAATGCATTAGGTAAAAACCTTCTGTGCTGCTGGAACCCCTCAGCCTCCTGACACACGCACCTTATAGTAACCTGAGCCCAATCCCTATCCAGTGATGTGCATAAGAGCAGCGGCTCTCAATACTGTCTCCTTCTTTGCTGTGCAGATTGATAGCAGTGGAAGCCATTGGTGCCTACTGCTGTCAATTATGAGCTGTGGCAACGGAGTAGGGGCTGGGCAGAGCCATTCGGCTTGTGTCAATGGACGTACACAGGGCATCTCAGGAGCAAGCCTTCACGTATGCTCCTGTAGAAAGCGGCTTTCTATGGGGCACTCGCCAAACAGGAGGAGCCTGGAACACTGGTGGGGGATCCCCAGAAGAGGAGGATCAGACCCGCTTTGTGCAAAGCCATTGCACAGAGCAGGTAATGACATACTTTACATAATATTACATTACATTATATGATATTATTATTTTAATTTTAAAAAAACAGAAGTTTATTATTACTATTACTTAAGTAGCTTACCCCTAACAGCTCATTTCACCACAAGCTTTTAAAAGATCCATTTTCACATTCTCCCAGTTCAAAGCTATACTGATGCATAAAGTTTTACCAAAAATGTAAAACAAACCTCTACAATTAAGACAATTAGAGGACGTTATGGAAGAATGAGAAGACACAAAAGGTTAGACAGATAACACTTGTGTAGGCTGTGGAATGATGAGGGGAGAGTCAAAAAGGTGTGACTGGTCATAATAGTATTTCTTTAGAAAATAGAAATTGACATTGAGGCCATTATATTTGTGTCAAATGGTTCCCTTTTCTGTACAGTTGTGAAATTCTCATTAAGAACCAAGACATAGTCTCCAAGGAGTGGTCTGATTGTGATAAATAGTATCCCACAAGTTCACAGCAATCGTGCTTGTGTCCAGTTACTGTGTATCTGAGTTGATGTGTATGTTTTTGTCCTGTTTCTCCAATGTGGCATCCCTGGCTTTATTTATTTACATTATATGAAATTCACCATAATACTAGAACTTGTAATATATAAAATGAAAAGTCCCTGTTGCATGTCTAAGACTTGCTGATGGATTGCAAGGCCTGAGACTGACCTGTAAGGGAACAGATGTATTTACAGTTGAAGTACGCATGTAATGTCTTTTGCCAAAGGATTTGTCATTTTGGCCAGCCACTTTTGTAATTCCGCCAGATAGTACTTCCAGTAGAGTGACACCTTCCCACCCTGAGCCTGCTGATTGGACGTAAAGGAGCAGAAGCATATAAGGAGGATTCAAAGCATTTGGAACACATTTCTGGTGGTGTGCTCCCTTTAACATCCTGTGCCAAAATAATGAAAGCCTTGCAACAGTTATGAGGGAACTAGTCTAACAGAGTTCCCCATCCAACTACCCTACGACAACACTGCCAACTCAACTCCACAGCCAACGTGCCTGTTGGGTGGGCAGAGCCTGATGGAAAACTCTGAAAGTCTAGTTCCTCATCAGGCCTCTGTGCCTTGTGATTTACAGCAAATGGCTGTGGGCAGATTCCCTAACTGCTGTTGGTCTGAATAGAGAATATGGAATCACCCATGACACTGTCATCCAGTGTTAATCACATGCAAGGGAAACTAGTCCCTCAAAGTTCCCCATCAGGCGCCGACCAACTCACAACAAAACTCCTTGGCCATGCACCTGTCTGTGTGACAGGTACAGCAACTGGGCAAGAAGCCCAGTATGGACACTCCGACTTAAATGTTGGCCTGCTTCTGACAGGTACATGAATCAGTCGCAAGCATTGCTGATTGTGATCCTGATGCCCCACCGATCTGTACAACACATGTCTACAACACTCCTTATAAATTCCTGGGACAGTGCTTGCTTCGGCAGCACATATACTAAAATTGAAACAACACAGAGAAGATTAGCATGGCCCCTGCGCAAGGATGACACGCAAATTTGTGAAGCGTCCCATATTCATTGGCGCTCTGATCTGGAAAGAAGTTTAAAAATAAATAAATAAATTCCTGGGACAGAGTAGTCTCTCCTCACTCTGCTTCCTCCTTCTTTTAGCACATTTCTTGTCATGTGCATTTAACAGAGGCTCTTTGGCTTCTAGCGTTGCCCTCCCACTAGCTGAAGTGCTACTGTGCAAGGGATGAGAGGAGGCTGATATACAGTTGTGTTCAAAATAATAGCAGTCAGACATCACTAACCTGATCAATCACTGTTTTTGGTAGAAATGATAATTCTACATGGCAAATAATTTACTAGTAGTAGAGTAATAGAAATCCAACAGACCCAACAGTCATGACATGCATGCTGCTGATTCTGTGTAATTGAATCACTAATTGAAAGGGGCATGTTCAAAATAATAGCAGTGTGGAGTTCTATTAGTGAGGTCATTCATTCTTTGAAAAACAGGTGGCAATTAGTGCCCTTATTTAAGGAAGGAAGGAAGGCAGCAAATGTTGTAAATGCTGGTTACAGTGCATTTCTCTCTGAAATTCTGAGGAAAATGGGTCGTTCCAGGCATTGTTCAGAGGAACAGCGTACCTTGTTTAAAAAGTTGATTGGAGAGGGGAAAACATATAAAGAAGTGCAGAAAATGATAGGCTGCTCAGCTAAAATGATCGTAAAAATGCTTTAAAATGGCAACCAAAACCTGAAAGACGTGGAAGAAAGCAAAAAACTACCATTCAAATGGATAGAAGAATAGCCAAAATGGCAAGGAGTCAGCCAACAATCAGCTCCAGGAAGATGAAAGAAGGTCTAAAGTTACCTGTGAGTACTGTTACAATTAGAAGATGCCTATGTGAAGCCAAGCTATCTACAAGAAGCCCCCGCAAAGTCCCACTGTTGAAAAAAAGACGTGCTGAAGAGGTTACAATTTGCCAAAGAGCACATTGACTGGCCTAAAGAGAAATGGCGCAACATTTTGTGGACTGATGAAAGTAAGATTGTTCTTTTTGGGTCTAGTGGCCGGAGACAGTTTGTCAGACGACCCCCAAACACTGAATTCAAGCCACAGTACACTGTGAAGACAGTGAAGCATGGTTGCGCAAGCATCATGATATGGTACTACGGTGTTGGGCCTATTTATCAGAAAGCAGGGATCATGGATCAGTTTGAATACATCAGAATACTTGAAGAGGTCATGCTACCTTATGCTGAAGAGGAAATGCCCTTGAAATGGGTGTTCCAACAAGACAACGACCCCAAACACACCAGTAAACGTGCAACATCTTGGTTCCAGACCAACAAGATTGACGTTATGGAGTGGCCAGCCCAATCCCTGGATCTTAATCCAATAGAAAACTTGTGGGGTGACATCAAAAATGCAGTTTCTCAGGCAAAACCAAGAAATAGAGAAGAACTGTGGAATGTAGTCCAATCGTCCTGGGCTGGAAAACCTGTTCACAGGTGACAGAAGTTGGTTGACTCCATGCAACACAGATGTACAGCAGTTCTCAGAAACAGTGCTTATACAACTAAATATTCATTAAGTGATTCAAAGGAAAGCAAAATCTTCAAACATTTTTCAGTTTATATAGTGAATGTTTGAGTTTGTAAAGAAGAATACAAACACTGCTATTTTTTTGAACAGTCTAATATTCACTTTTCTTCAATTTGTTTAGAGGAACAACACAAATTTGATATATTTTTCTTCATGTTTTGATTTGGAATAGAATGTTTAGTGTTCCCAATGTATTTGTGTGTATGGAAATAAAAGCTATTAGAAGGATTTTGAGCTTTATTCACTTTTTTCAACACACTGTTATTATTTTGAACACAACTGTAGGTATGGATACAACGCTAAAAGTATGTAAAAATAAATAATATTTTAAAAGGAATACAATACTGAATTGTATTGTTATACTGTATCTGACTTGAGTTCGGCTTTAATTTTGCTAGCGCCTCTCATAGCAAGTTTAGGATCTAACTAGTTTCTCTTTGTGTAAAAAAAAAACATTGTAGAATAGTATTTTTAAACATTTCTGTTAAAAAGTAAATAATTTACCCCAAACTCCAAGATCATATCAACCCCCTCTACTTTATTTTAGAATTTAAATACCAAGGTCACTCAAGGGTTACTTAGTCTTTAAAATGCCAGCCATGGAGTCTTAATTTGGTGTAGTATAGTAAAGGTTATTAAAGTTTATTCCCGCTAATCTTTGTAATCCAGATTTGTCAGAAATGTAAGCACTCAGAGCTAAAGATTTTCAGTTTTAAAACAGGGCTATACAGTCATGGCCGAAATTGTTGGCACCCTTGATATTTTTCCTGAAAATCAAGTATTTCACACAAAAAAGGTATTGCATTAACACATGTTTTGCTATACACATGTTTATTCCCTTTGTATGTATTGGAACAAATATAAAACAGAGGCAGAAAAGCAAATATGACATAATGTCACACAAAACCCCAAAAATGGGCTGGACAAAAGTATTGGCACCCTTAACTTAATATTTGGTTGCACACCCTTTGGAAAACATAACTGAAATCAGTCGCTTCCTATAACCATCAATAAGCTTCTGACACCTCTCACCCGGAATTTTGGACCACTCTTCCTTTGCAAACAGCTCCAGGTCTCTCTTATTGGAAGGACACCTTTTCCCAACAGCAATTTTAAGATCTCTCCACAGGTGTTCAATGGGATTTAGATCTGGGCTCATTGCTGGCCACTTCAGAACTCTCCAGCGCTTCTTTGCCATCCATTTCTGAGTGCTTTTTGACGTATGTTTGGGGTCATTGTCCTGCTGGAAGACCCAGGATCTTGGACGCAAACCCAGCTTTCTGACACTGGGCCCTACAGTGCGACCCAAAATCCTTTGGTAATCCTCAGATTTCATGATGCCTTGCACACAGTCAAGGCACCCAGTGCCAGAGGCAGCAAAACAACCCCAAAACATCATTGAACCTCCACCATATTTTACCGTAGGTACTGTGTTTTGTTCTTTGTAGGCCTCATTCCGTTTTCGGTAAACAGTAGAATGATGTGCTTTACCGAAAAGCTCTATCTTGGTCTCATCTGTCCACAAGACGTTTTCCCAGAAGGCTTTTGGCTTACTCAAGTACATTTTGGCAAACTGTAGTCTTGCTTTTTTATGTCTCTGTGTCAGCAGTGGGGTCCTCCTGGGTCTCCTGCCATAGCGTTTCATTTCATTTAAATGTCGACGGATAGTTCGCGCTGACACTGATGCTCCCTGAGCCTGCAGGACAGCTTGAATGTCTTTGGAACATGTTTGGGGCTGCTTATCCACCATCCGGACTATTCTGCGTTGCAATCTTTCATCAATTTTCCTCATCCGTCCACGACCAGGGAGATTAGCTACAGTGCCATGGGTTGCAAACTTCTTGATAATGTTGCGCACTGTGGACAAAGGCAAATCTAGTTCTCTGGAGATGGACTTGTAACCTTGAGATTGTTGATATTTTGCCACAATTTTGGTTCTCAGGTCCTCAGACAGTTCTCGTCTCCTCTTTCTGTTGTCCATGCTTAGTGTGGCACAGACAGACACACAATGCAAAGGTTAAGTGAACGTCTCTCCTTTTTATCTGCTTTCAGGTGTGATTTCTATATTGCCCACACCTGTTACTTGCCCCAGGTGAGTTTACAGGAGCATCACATGCTTGTAACATTCTTATTTATCCGCAGTTGTGAAAGGGTGCCAATACTTTTGTCCAGCCCATTTTTGGAGGTTTGTGTGACATTATGTCGAATTTGCTTTCTTTCCTCCCTTTTTTTGTTTTGTCCCAATACACACAAAGGGAATAAACATGTGTATAGCAAAACATGTGTTAATGCAATACGTTTCGTGAGAAATACATGATTTCCTGGAGAAATATCAAGGGTGCCAACAATTTCGGCCATGACTGTATATGTAGAAGAGTAAAACAGCATGCCAAGAGACCCTATATAATAGTTCTGAGATATGTGTATATATATAAGTAAGTAAACAAGTATATACAGTATATAAGTAAGTATATATATATATATATGTGTGTGTGTGTGTTTTACTTACTTTTGCTTACCTTTTTGATCTTTCAAATCCGCAGACGGTGCACACCTACTCTGCTCCCACTCCTTTACTTTCTATGTGAAGACAGAACAGCTAGTTGCTTCAAAGTAAGAGAAATCTTGCCTTAGGCAATTATCACCTGAACAAATGTCCACTTTGGGAGATTTCCCCCCTATACTTGTTCCAGTGATAAATCAAAATGATAGATCTTCCGTCATTTTCAATCGCATTGACAGTAGTTACCAGGACAAATATAGAGGATTAATTTTACCAGGGAGAATACAGACAGTAATAAAAAGACTTGGTAGTCATGTTGCTTTTTTCTCCACTGTGTCCTCATCCACCTTATGTAAATGTAGTATATGGCCTTGTAGTGCTGTTGTTATTATTGCATGCACTTTTTTTTATCCTCCAGTTTTGCCTGAGCAGTAGACAGGAGCCCTGGTTGTTTGTCATAAGTAGAGTGGAATGAAATGAAGCTGGTGATCCTATGTCATCCATAAGTGTATTCCTGTACTACAAAATGGCAAAGTACAGTTCTCTATAGATTTGCTGTAGCTTTGATAGCAAATGTTTGTCAGTTTGGGTAGTTTACTCTGTCTTTTGGTTTGACTGTGTACAATTGCAATCACAAGCCTTAGCAAACCTTTGAAATTTTGTTGGCGCAGACTGAACACCCTTGTGTGATAACAACTCTTCTAGATTCCACATCTTGTAAAAAAATGCTTTCAATTTCTCTGTGACAGTGAATTTGAATATATTTTTAGAGGTTCTGTCAAAATAATCTGCTGGAATAGCTCACAACCTAATCATAGTTTTCATTGAGTAACATCTAATGCAGCTTTTTTTTGGTTGTGCTATAACTTCTTTCAGATTAGATACATGATGCTGCAAGGAAAGCTGACATTTAACCACTTCAATACCAGGTACTTTTACCCCCTTTCCTGCCAAAGCCAGTTTTCAGCTTTCTGTTCTCTCACAGTTTGAATGACAATTGCTCGGTCCTGCAACACTGTATCCAAACAAAAATTTTATCTTTTTCTACACACAACTAGAGCTTTCTTTTGGTGGTATTTAATCATCATTGTTAAATAAACAAAAAAAAGTTTTTCTTTGTTTCTTTTATAAAATTTTATAATAAATATTTGTTCTTCATAAAGTTAGGCCAAGATGTATACTGCTACATTTCTTTGGTGAAAATAACACAAATTAGTGTATATTATTTAGTCTGTAGGAAAGTTAGAGTCCCCAAACTATGGTATACACAGTATCTGAAAATCAAAGAATTCTGATTTACTGATGGCTTATCTCATTTCCTGAGGCCTAAAAATGTCCAGACTATACAGATATCCCCCAAATTACCCCTTTTTGTTCAGTATTTAGTAAGAGGCATGGTGAGTTTTTTGATGTTGTCATTTTTGCCACACTTTTTTTGAAAATGAAGACAAAAAAAAAATTCCACCTTTTTTTTTTTTACATACTGTCACCAGTGCAGTGAAGCATCATCATATAACTGCTGTGGCGGTGATCAGGGACAATGACTGGTGACCAAGTGGGAAAAAAAATTATATATTTTTAAAAATATTTTTTCTTTTTTTTATTACATTTTTTCTTTTTACGATTTTTTTTAAAACACTGTGACCAGAGTAATATAATGTTACCATAGTATCATTGTACTACTCTGTAGAAGAGATCATTATTTTTTTTTCACACATTATGATTTCCTATAGCAGTGAATTCCACTGCTGTAGGCAAGCATTTAACTGAATTAAATCAATTCATTCAGTTTTTTGTTGTGATTAGCTCTGATTGGACACAGCTACTCACATAACACAGATGGGCTGTCATGTGATTACTGTGACCAATCACAGCTAGCAACACAATTGTTGTTGTGACAGATCTCACCGCAGCATGGCCCCATGGGCACACATGAGGTGGCGATCTGGGGGGACATCATATGATGCCCACCCAGGTCAATGAAAGTTCCACTCTACCGCCATTTTGTTATTGGCCGGGTGGGAACTGGTTAAGGATTTCCTAAATTAGAGCATTTTAATCATGCTTGAGCAACATAATCGGTTCTAGACGTGTGCGATTTGGTTCATTCAGATTAGTTTTTCGGACAAAAAATTACATTTTCAGAGATTTGAATGTATCCAAATTTCTAAATGGGCATAGTAACAAATCTGAATAAATCTAAAAAAAATTGTAAAAAATGTTTTTGGATTCATTTGGATCATTCACATTCAATGAGATGCTAAGGACCGGGCAGCCGTCGCATCCTTAACAGCCATGACTCATCTGCTGCAGGCAGAATTCCCTGACAGCAGAATGTAAACAAAAGAAGAGCCAGTGAAAAAAAAAATCCATATGGGGCCCCCCCCCCAAAATCCATACCAGACCCTTAGGTTTGGTATGGATTTTTAGGTGGAACCACACGCCAAAATTAAAAAAAAAATGCCATCAGGTCCCCCTCAAAATCCATACCAGACCCTTATCTGAGCATGCAGCCTGGCAGGCCAGGAAATGTGGGGGGGAGTGAGCACACCCCCTGAACCCTACCAGGCTACATGCCCTTAACATGGGGGTTCTCCTCTTCTCCCAAGCAACCCCCCGTTGCTGAGGGCATGTAACCTGGTATGGTTCAGGAGAGGGAAGCACTTGCTCATCCCCCCCCCACTCCTGCCACTTGTTTTGTTTTCATTCTGCTTACAGTGGGGAATCCCCCTGACAGCAGATGAGTACCGGTTGTTAAGGATGCGGCAGATGCTCACTCCTTAACAACCAGGCTATTCCAAATTAAACAAACCGAATACTAAAAATATGAAATGAATTCCAAAAACAAATAAGGTCCATTACCAATGCATCCTAAACAAATTCTTCAATTAGCGAATGCATCCGAAAATGATACAAAATTTCCTGTTCATGCACATGTCTAATGGGTTCTAGCAAAACCAACTGCTTTCTTAATCAGCCTCTTGGTTTTTTGTTCCAAACAGAATACTGTGCATTTCAAATCTGTCAAAAAGTAGTACAAAATGATGTTAAAAGCACACCACACATTCTTATGTACATTGCCCTCACACTGTCCCAGTCCATGCTGGGTAATTGTATACCAGCCAACTGCAATATCTGTTAGGGCTTCAGTGCTTCAAAGAGTTAAAGATATCCAGCTGTGTAATGCAGTGCTTTATTCACTTGGTATCTGGGTAGGACAGGGTTTGTTTGCTGCATCTTAAATGTGTATTCATTATCTATAGTAATAGACCTTAAATGTAACATAAATAGAATAGCCTATTAGAGTGGCACCCGGTGTTCCCCATGTTTCAGTAAGTTAGTCATCGGTGCATATATGCGTATATTAGTGCAAAGTGACATGTCAGAAAATGTCAAAGATCACTCCAGGTTGTAAGAGTCAGTTTGTCATTGTATATTTCTAAGTTCAGCAGGCAGGGTGAGCACTAAGAATGGACAGGTCTGAAAATATTCCCGGTTTAACAAGTATTGTGTGGCTCTTCTGATAATGGATGTTGACTAAACCAGAGCCAGGGCGTCATTCATGCCTCCAGACATGTTCTCAGTATTATTACAGTACACAGACTCGCAGAATGTCTTCACTGTGTCTAGTCATAGAACTTTCTCTAAGTAACTGTTCACATTATTTTTCCATAAAACAAGGGCAGCTTGCAATCATTATTTAATTAATATGATTAACTCAATAAGACGTATTATTGTATAATAGCAATACAAATCATTTTGTACTGCATAAGAGGTTTTTCTTAACATAAATATCATATTCATGTGTATTAATACAGTAAAAACCATGTTTATTATATTTATTGTACAGGATTCCAGGGATGTGTTCTGGATGGTAGATAGGTGTCCCCTTTGTATGGGTTGTGGTCTCTTTAAGTGCGAATGAGACATTTTTTGGAGTGCTCAGGGGCTCTCATTCATGCAGTGCGAGGGGTTCCAGGGTGATTCAGTTAGAAAAGAGAAAACTGATTTACAGTTTTCTTGGGATTGGTAAGTCCTGACATCTATTTTTGTCCCACATGGAGGGTCCCCTTTTTTCTGGGGGTCAGGGGCCCTTGTAATGTTGGATCTGTACACCATATCTTAGATGTTATATATTGTGCTTGTTGCAAAATAAAAATTTTTGAGGTTAGCTTATAGGTGTGCAGCCTTTTTTCTTTGTTTTTTTGCTGGTTGGTTAGGTGGCACCCTTCCACATATTCTGGTGGCTCCTCAATTAAAAGTGATTGATTGTGGACTTCCCAGCTTTCCTCTCCCCCTTTCCCCCCCTTTGTGACAAGTCCTGACATGGGACCTAAGATTCAGAGGCATGGACAGAATTGTGGGTGAGAAAGAACCTCCAACCCTGACTATGGGTGTCTTGGGCCTGTACGGGTTTACCCATTTGTGAGAGAGGGCTGTAAAGGGAAGGAAGCAGTCACTGGGTATCCAGGAGGTGTGAGATGAAGCAACACCTGCTTGTGAAGAAGAACTGTATGCTCTTCATTGCTGGCTATGATGACATTTTCTGTGGGACCCTGAAGCAAGCAGGGTCTTTATAGCTCTGTTAAGAGATGTGTTATTGGTGGTAAGCCAAACTTTTATTTGGGGCTGGAGTGTATGGACTGCTTGTGTATGCTGAAGAAAAGCCATTTTTGTTTTTGAGAGAATTTATATATCACAGACACTGTTTAATCATTTTACACTTTTCTTTATCTCACTTTTTTATTATTTTATATTTTTCTTAAATTTAATTTATTTTTCTGGATATTTTTGATTGTTCACAAGTTTTTTACTGTTTGGTTATACCGTCATGCACAGGTACAGGATATTATTGGTTGAGGAATCACTTATTTGGTGGGATACAAAAATACATTTTTTGTTTTTATGTTTAGCACAGCACCTATTACTATAATTTATGGCATAAAAGCTGTTGACCATATAGATAAGAGGGGATACAGGTTTTTGGTGCAAGCAGTTTTTCCTAATGATATTATTTATGTTTGCTTGTATGGAAAAATAAAATACTCTTCGCTTTTACAAAGTTGCCTGGCTAGTGTTCCAATGTAATGAAAAACCATTCTGAAGTAATAAAAACCATTTTGAAGCAAAAGACTGATATTCAAGGCCATTACTGGCTTTGTATGTCGTAGGTCAGTGTGGCAAAGGCACTGCAAGCCACTGAAAGAGGTTTTGAGGAGGTGGGAAGTGATTAAAGCCCTGGTTGAGGCCACAGTGGCCCAGCAGTAGGTCTTCAGGGAAGCCATCTACCATCATGAAGAGGCCCAGGCATGCCAGGAGTAGACTTTGGCTCTATTGATACAGGCTCAGCAGACCCAGGCAGTGCAACTGAAGGCTCAGAAGGAGTTTGTGCAGGCCTGTTGAAGGTGGTTGTTGCCCCTAGCAATACAGTTAGAGTGAATGTAAGCCATTTTTTTTGCAAAACTCAGTCCCCATGATGATATGGTGCCTTCCTAGATTTCAATGCAAGGCCGAGAAAGAGGGATGGTTTCAGGACAAGTGGGCCATCCTCATCATCCTGTTACGAGAACTGCAGAAGGCCTAACATGGCCTACAAGTGTCTGATGCCAAAGATTATGCAAAACTCAAGGGGAAATCTTAGCCCTCATGTGGTGACAGTTGCTGTCCAAGTGCATCGGATGGATTGCTGAAAATATCTTGTTTAGTCACCGTGGTGTCAGATGCACGGCCTGTTACAGTTAGCCATGAAATGGTTGCAGTTGGAGAAATTAATGGAACCTCAGATTGTGGAGAGTGTCATCACCGACCACTACCAAAGGGTGCTGCTTAGTGAGCTTCAGTGTTGGGTCAGACACAGGGAATCCCAAACAAAGGGCTGACTGGTGGAGATGGTGGAGCAGTACACCATGCTCTGGGGTCAGTCAGCAGGGCAGAGGATCTGGGAGCTCCGGTGGAGGACCCAAGAAGAGGAGAAACCATTGCAGAAAGCAGGTAAGTATAACATGTCTGTTATTAAACTATTAAATTAAAAAATACGAATCTTTACTATTACTTTAAGCTTACACAGACAAATTTGATTTATTTGATAAAGCTCAACTCTGGTCTGATTACAAAATATTAAATGTAGGTTCCCACCATTCCCACCACCCCCCCCCCCCCCCTGTTGATGCAGAATATAATGCTTGTTTCCTCTGTGGAATATCTAAAAGAGAGGTAACACTTGTCTCCTGCATTTTACAGGATGACATCAATGATAGGGGAAGTAACATGACTAGAGAAGAGGAGCCACTTCGCTGGACTGCCTGTTAGTGCTGGAATCAACAGAAGTCTGTCTGGTTCCTGGAGTAAAACAAGTATTTCTGCCTATTAGAGCCCCTTTGGGCTAGAGCAGAATTATATCTTGCATACATGGCCAGCCCAAAGCTGGTCATTACAGCAGGACTAAACTCTCTCAATCTTTTAATTTTTGTTTTTGTTTTTTTTTACTTCAGCTACTTCTTGGTTTCTGGCCTAGGCCAAAATGATGTCATATATCCCAGGAGTCTTCATGAGCATTTTACATAGTTACATAGTTAGTGTGGCTGAAAAAAGACAGAAGTCCATCCAGTTCAACCATAAAAAAAAGTTATAATCATACACCCACAGTTGATCCAGAGGAAGGCAAAAAACCCAGCAGAGCATGATCCAATTTGCTCCTGCAGGGGAAAAAAATCCTTTCTGATCCCCCAAGAGGCATTTTTCTCTTTCATCTGGAGGAATGGAGGAGGGGCTGTAGGTCAGCTAAGCACACCCTCCTTTCTACATGCCTGAGCTAAGGGCAGATGGATTCCAGGAAGTAAATACTACATGAGTCATCTGCTCTTATTCAGGATGGCCAGAACTAGAAATGCTAGGGAGGTGTTTGTCAAAGTGATGTTGCAACAAAATAAATCATGGATGGATGGTTGAGTTTACTTTGAATATAAAAATTAGTTAAATAACATTTTCAGTTAGTGGTTCTCAGATACAAGTAAAATACTTTTCGATAGAGTAAGTGAGATTTATAACGTTTTCTTCTGACTTTGAAAGTCAAATTACAATCATAATTATTAAAATGTTTTCATTTGATACTTTGGGGGTTTTCTGCATTCTGTACAATATTGAATTATTGAAAAAATTAATGAAAATAAATAGTTAATGTGATTTATTCCACATGTTACAACACTGTAGAAGATAATTAAAATCTGTCTGTCATGTCTTTTTAAACTGACTTTAGGAAAAGTCATTAAAAATGAATGTACATATGTAAAGGTCTTCAAATCTTAGTTCAATTGTATATCTGAAAAAATGGATCAACCCGGAGATGTATATGAAGGGTCTGTTGAAAAAATTATTGGAATTTAAAAAAGGGCGCTTGATAGTAGCAGGAGACCTAAATTTTTGTATGGATCCACAAAAGGATAATACCTCTTCCGTGCAAAGAGAGGGGAGTAGGTCTCTGAGAGCTTTGAAAAAAGTGATGCATGAATATCAACTAGTGGACATCTGGAGAATAACGCATATGAAAGACAGAGACTATACCTTCTTCTCTAATGCACATGAGATATACTCGAGATTAGATTACATCTTAATAGACCATCAACTTATAGATCATCTGGTTAAAATTGACATAGAGACAAGGACGTTCTCGGATCACGCCCCGGTCGTAATGAAAATGGGATGGGGAAGAAGGTGGACTGGAGGATTAGGGTGGAGGTTAAATGAGGCTCTTCTTCTGGATGAGGATTTAGCTCAGAAAATCGAGAAAGAGATTAACCATTAGCCGCCCGGCCAATGGCCGTTTGGCGGCTTCAAAACTGCTTCTGCACTCCGGGTGCACGCCATTTGGCGTGCTCCCGCACATGCGCCGTTTGCGCTAATGCAGAGCGGCGCAGCGGCTCGATCTGTCACCAGCCGTGTACCTCGGACACGGCCGATGACAGATCTGAGTACCGGCCCCCGTTGCAGGTACCATGTGACCTGCTGTGACCAATCACAGCAGGTCACATGACAGTTGTATACAATGGATGGCTTCATTCATGATGCCATCCATTGTATACTAGTGCCTAGCTGTGAATGGTCACAGCTAATCACATTCACATGTCATGTGATTAGCTGTGACCAAATCACAGCTAAGCACAAAAAAAAAAAAAGCTGAATGAATCCATTTCATTCAGGTAAATGCTTGCTTATAGCAAAGTATTTCTTTGCTATAAGCAAATTGTGTAAAAAAAAAAAAAAAAAAATGCTGATCACTTCCCCAAAGTAGTACAATGTTACTATGGTAACATTGTACTACTTTGGTCTTAGTAAAATATGAAAAAAAATGAAAAAAAAAATAAAAAAAAGTAATAAAAAATTAAAAATAATAAAAAAAATAAAAAAATATATATATATATTTTTTTTCATACTGTCACCAGTCAGTGTCCCTGTTCACCGCCATGCCAGTTATATGATGACGCTGTACTGCACTGGTGACAGTATGTAAAAAAAAAATAGTGAAAATAATTTTTTTAATTTTTTCATTTTCCGAAAAATGATGACAAAAAAAATACAACTTCAAAAAACTCGCCATGCCTCTTATAAAGTACGTCGGACTGTCTACTCTGCAAAAAGGGGTCATTTGGGGGATATCTGTACTATTCTGAAATTCTTAGACCTCAAGAAATTAGATTGGCCGTCAGTACTTCAGGATTGATCAATAATCAGATCTATACCATAGTTTGTGAACTCTATAACTTTCCTACAAACTAAATAATACATCCTAATTTGGGTTATTTTCACCAAAGACATGTAACAGAATACATCTCGGCCTAAATTTATGAAGAACAATTATTTATTTGTAAACTTTTATAACAGAAACAAAGAAAAACGTGTTTTTTTTTCAAAATTTTCAGTCTTTTTTTGTTAATTTAGCAAAAAATAAAAACCCCAGCGGTGATTAAATACCACCAAAAGAAAGCTCTAGTTGTGTGAAGAAAATGCTAAAATTTTAGTTTGGGTACAATGTTGTATGACCGCGCAATTGTCATTCAAAGTGTGAGAGCGCTGAAACGTGAAAAATGGCCTGGGCAGGAAGGTGTAAAATTGCACGGTATTGAAATGGTTAAGGTATACTTTAAGGAGAACGAAACAGAGGAAGTATCGATAGCTACAGTCTGGGAAAGCCACAAGGTATTCATAAGAGGAATCTTGATTGCGGCAGGAGCAAGGAAGAAAAAGGAAAGAAGAGAGAGGGTCAGTGGGCTTTTAAAAGAAATATTGGACTTGGAGCAGATCCATAAGAAGAAAATAACAAAAGACACAAGACAGAAGTTATTGGACAAAAAAGATGAGCTAGAGAGGTTGATGGATGAGGAGAAGAGAAGAGTATACAACAGGGTTTTGAACGAGAGATATAGATGGGGAGACAGACCAGGAAGATATCTAATGAGAGCTTTGAATAAAAAGAAAAATAGGAACTATATAGAAAAGATAAAAAGTTCAAAGGGGGAGTTGGTCCACTCAACTAAAGAGATTATTAAAGTGTTTACGGAGTATTACAAAAAGTTATATAATATTAGTCCCCAAGGTCCTCTAAAAGAAGCTCAAGAGGGAAGTAATGAAAAAAAAGATGATATACTTAAAAAATGCGGGATTACCAAAACTAAGTGAAGCACAGTTGAACTCCTTAGACGCAGAAATTTCCCAGGAAGAAATTAAAACAGCATTAAGAGGCACAGGGGGGGGGAAAAGCCCAGGCCCGGATGGCTATACAGTTAAGTACTATAAGAAATTTAGTGAAGTACTGTTACCCAAGTTGGAGAAATATATGAATGCTCTGGGAGGTGGGATGGAAGTGAGGAGAGAATCCCTACAGGCCCATGTAGTACTTATTCACAAGGAGGGAAAAGATCCATCTCAGTGCTCCAGCTATAGACCTATCTCATTATTGAACACAGATACTAAACTGTATGCAAAGGTGTTAGCAAACAGGTTGAAAGATCTAATGCCTGAATGGATCCATGGAGACCAAGTGGGCTTTGTACCAGGGAGAGAAGGTAGAGATAACGGCTTGAGAACCCTGATGCTTATTCAGAAAAGTAGAAAAGGGAAAGCCCCGGTGGTGCTCTTGTCAATTGATGCAGAGAAGGCATTTGATAGAGTGGACTGGGGCTTTATGATGGACAACTTAAAAGTGCTGGGGATAGGTGATAGAATGCGAGAGTGGATAAGTAAATTATATAGGGAGCCTACTGCAATCATCACGGTAAATGGGGAGAGATCAGAACCCATTGGAATGTCGAATGGTACAAGTCAGGGCTGCCCACTGTCCCCTTTACTATATGTGTTGTCACTCGAACCTCTGTTGTCAATAATAAGGAACAGTGGATCGGTAAAGGGAATTCAGATAGAAACCATAGAACATAGAGTAGCGGCCTTTGCGAACGACTTATTGTTCTATGTGGGGAATCCCCGAATAACTCTCCCAAATATAATGAAGATTCTGAAGGAGTACGGTGAACTATCAAATTTAAAAATTAATCCAACGAAAACAGAGATCCTGAATATTAATATATCAAAGAATGAAAAAGAAAAACTACAAAAAGAATTCCCCTTTATATGGAGAGAAAAAGAGATAAAATACCTAGGAATAAAACTCACTGCCTCATCTAAGCATTTGTATAGATTAAACTATATCTCTTTGATAAATGAGATCAGGGAAGATTTAAAAAGACTAGAAGGAGGAAACCCATCCTGGATAGGACATATAAACCTAGTCAAAATGGTAATTATGCCTAAAATACTGTATAGATTTCAAATGGTACCAATTAAAATTCCAGAGGCCTTCTTTAAGATAATGAAAAAAATGTTAACAAGATGCATATGGAAGAATAAAAAACCTAGAATAGCATATGAAACATTGAGTAGGACTAAAGAGAAAGGGGGATTGGGTCTACCAGATGTCAAGAGATACTATAAAGCAGTGGTTTTAGCAAGAATATATGACTGGACATTTAACCATAAGGGGAAAAGCTGGGTAACAATTGAAAATGATCTTAGTGGCATTAGATTGAGTCAGATGATATGGATTCCACCACAGTTTAGAGGAATTAAAGAAAGCACAAGTATTTACACTTTAAATGTTTTAAGGGTATGGGACAATTTACACAAAAACATGAAATGGGAATTTAATTCTATACTAATGCCTCTCACAAACACTGAGTACTTTCCCCCGGGAAAGAATAAGATATCAGGGAGATGGTTTAGAAAGGAGGATACCCAACTGAGAGATGTTTTGGTGGAGGGAGAATTGAGATCACTTAAAGATTTAATAGAGAAGAAGGGAGATATTTTTATTAGAATAAATGAGTGGAAATATCATCAATTGAAATGTTTTATTGGAAATCTACCGAAACCCCTGAGATTAAAACAGGAGTGGAATATGTTTGAAAGGTTGTTAGAAACACGAAGGGATGGGAAGCACGGTATTTCAAAAGTGTATAGAATACTCACAGAATTAGACACAAACACAAAGTTAATTTTTATAACAAAATGGGAAAGGGATATGGGAGTTGGGTTTGATGAGGATAAACAGAGAAAGATGTTTAGATTGATACACGATAATGTTAGTATGAGAGAGGTTGAGATTAATTATAAGTGTGTGACACGATGGCACATTACACCGAGTGTAGAGCACAAGATGAATGGGGAAAATTCAAATATGTGTTGGAGAGGATGTGGAGAGATAGGCACGGTGTTTCACATATGGTGGGAATGTCCGAAAATCCAGGTTTTTTGGAAGATAATAGTCAAATTGATTGAAGAAATAACTGAAATTGACATAGGGTTAGACCCGACGACGTGCCTCCTACACAATGTGGAGACATCTGTAAATAAATATAAAGACTCAGGTATATGGTACTTCTTGAATGCGGCGAAAGGGTTGATACCCAAGTTTTGGCAGAAATCTGAGGTACCGAAGGAGGAAGACTGGATTAATAGAGTAAACCAGATAGGTAGAATGGAAAGATCATACCATATGCAGGAAGATAGGATGAGAGTTTATTATAGGAGATGGGAAAAGTGGGAAAAAGCAGGATTGAAAGAGAAATATAGGAAAATATGAACTAGTATGTTAGCAAAAAATTAATAAGCCTCGAGAGACTAGAATGGGCTAGAGTCTGCAGAGGGGGAGGAGGGGGGATGAGGGGCGGGAAGGGGGGGTAGTGGGATGGGAAAGAAAAGAGTTTTTAGTAGGGGAAAGGTAGAAATGTTATAAATGTCTATTTGTATGAGAATTATTCCCCTTTTTGGGTATTTGTATTAACATGAAAAATTTAATAAATATTTAAATATAAAAAAAAAAAAAAACTCTAGGTATGATTAGTTTTTTTTTACAGAAAATATTGGATTGGGATTTAAGGACTTTTTCCAATATGTAGAGTAGTTTCTATAAAATGGTATATTGTTCTTATACTATGCAAGAGCTAATGGTGGGAGTATAAAGGAATCGGGGCATATGGTTGAGGGTTTTTTTAATTTATTTGTTGTGAATGAGCATCTAAGGGAAGGGCTTTTTCAAATGAAACATAGCAGATACAATGGTTAGCACTTACTTAGAGCTCTGGGCCCTGGTTTGGAGTACCAACAGGGATACTGTCCAAATGTGCTTGTGTGTTTCTTTAACATATAAGCAAGTTAATAGGTATGTGAACGAATAGGCCAGATTTGGTATACCTGTAGATTGTAAGCTCCTTCTGTGGGCAAGAGTTGTTCTAGTTGTTCGATTCTATGTAAACTGCTGCATAGCATGTCAGACAATTCTAATTTTCCATCAATATTCCCTAAGAGCCTGGAGTCCTTTTTACAATGCCTTGCAATACTATAAATCTGTTGTTATACAGTGCCATCTAGTGTCTAAAATGTAGATTACAGATTGCACTAAAATCAATTTTACATAATGTTTCTCCACACTGCTTATTGGCTGAATAAAATCAAATATATAGTAGAGTGTATTTGTACACTTTAAATTAGATTGTAGGGAATCTGTTCTCTTTAAAAGAGCTTTATGTTGATGTTGTATAAAACTGAGAAATATATATTTGTACTGAACTTACTGTATCTTATTTATTGCAACGGAAAACCTTTGCATGGTATTAGACGTATGCATTTTTTTTTAAATTTCTGCCATATCTTAAAAAAATGTTTACCTTAGTTTCAATCAGCTTAAGAAATAATTTGTGTATTAATATGTTCATGTTTAAACAATGATATATTATTGTTATTAATCAGGATTTATATAGTGCCAACAGTTTGCTCACAACTTGACAATATAAAGGCAGACAATACAGCAATGATACAGTTCAATACAAGAGGCTTAGGGCCCTGCTCCTGGCAGTTACAATTCTTACAATCTAACAGGGAGGGGCTAGGGGAACAAAAGGTAATAACTGTGGGTAATGAACTGATGGGAGAAATGGAAGATTTGATTATTAGCTGTAGGCAGGATAGGCTTCCCTGAAGAGACAGGTTTTCAGGGATCACCTAAATGTGGACAGAGTAGGTGATGGCCTGACAGATTGGGGTAGAGAATCCCAAAGGATGGAAGAAGCTCTGGAGAAGTCTCTCTGGAGACGAGCATGAGGAGAAGACCAGGGAACTAGAGAGCAGGAGGTCTTGGGAGGAGTGGAGAGGATGGTTTGGGTGATATTTGGAGTATTTGTTTGCTGCTTGGAGGGATAGGTGGTCGAAGACAAGGACACTTTGAACATGATGAGGTGGTGATCAGAGAGACAAAAGGGGGTGTTGGTGAAGTAGTAGGGAGTGCAGAGATGGGAGAAAACAAGGTCTAAGATATTCCCATCAGAGTGAGTGGAGGACTGTGTCGATTGTGTTGGGGCATAAGATGCAGTTAGGTTAAAAAGTTGGGATGTAACTGGGCTGTTAACATTAATGGGGATGTTAAAATCTCCAAGAATGATAGTGGGTACTTCAGAGGAGAGAAAGTAGGGTAGCCAGGCAGATATGGCATCAAAAAAGCACGACACTGGTCCAGGAGGCCAATAGATCACTGCAATCCTCCGAGAAATAGGAAAAACAGATGAATACAGTGAGTCCCGAAAGAAGAGAAGGATAGAGGGAGAGGAAGGACTTGAAAATGCTCAGTGGGGATAGAAGCTAACCAATTTCAGCTACTTTCAGACCACTGGGTCTGGGTGAGTGAGTCCAGTGGAGGCCTCCATAGGAAAGTGCTGTGGGAGAAGCAGAATTTGATGCTTGAAGCCAGGTTTCTGTAATTGTGTAGGTGAAGGGAGTGGGAGATAAAAAAGGTCATGGACAGAGATGAGCTTGTTACAGTCAGAACGGGCATTCCAGAATGCACATGAAAACAGGGGGGGTGTTAGGGAGCAGGGGTATCCAGATTAAGCTGAGGGGATTGTGGCTATTCCAGGAGGAAGGAGGGTGCCTGGTGTGGGGGTGAGATACTGGAGGACCAGGGTTCGGGGAGATGTCCCCAGAAGTTAGGAGAAGGAGGGCAAGAAGGGTAAGATGGGAGAGGGATGTATATGAGTACATATGCCTTCCTGTTCTGGTGTTTGGGTCAGCAGGTAGGTTAAGTTTTAGCAGGAGAAGATGAGAACAGTAGTAGGGAGATGGTAGCAGTGAGGGTGACATGTACAAGCTTTGGGGTGGAGCAGAGGGGTAAAGAAATTCGATTTTGACTACAGAGGATACTAATATAAGAAGGAAGTGTAGAGGGGGTATATTAAAAAGTAGGTGTAGTAGGAATCAGGCTTGTAGGAGATGCTTTCAAATGTGTTTGCATGCAGTCAGTCCAGAGTGGAGCAGAGTTCTTTGTTGTAGCTTTTTGCTTCTTTAGGAAAAATGCCCTATCTGTGACTGTGCCCCCTGTCTAAATTGTAATGTTATCACTTTACTTCTTAAATCCAAATCACCTAAATTGTAAGCTCCAAGGAGCAGGGCCCTCGAACCCCTCGTTTACTGAATCGTATTGTTACTGTATTGTCTCGTGTACTGTCTCCCATTATAATGTTATAATGTACAGCTCTGAGCAAACTGTTGGTGCTATAAAAAATCCTGTATAATAATATAATAATAATAATAATAATAATGTATGTTTATCTCTGTTTTCCTCTCTCCATCCATCCTAGTTTGCAGTTCAGAACCAGAAGACGTCCAGGCCGAAGCACAAAATAGCACAAGCCTTCTCATTACCTGGAAAAGACCTCGGGTTGTGTATGATGCAGTGATTGAGAGATATGTAGTCTATTATCAACAACTACAGGGGGAAGATCAAACAAAACATGAATATCTAACAGATGGCTACCAGGATTTAGTAAGTTCATTTTGGATAAAAAAATAAATTCTTAAAATTCTGAAACATAGAAATCAAAGTAAATCATTGCTTTTTTTTAAATAAATATACAGTTGTGCTCAAAAGTACCCTGGCAAACATTTTGCATTTTTGGCATTGATATTGAAAATATGACTGGTTATGCCAAAAAGCTGTCTTTTTTTAAGGGTAGTAATCATATGAAGCCATTTATTATGACATAGCCTGGTTTTTGTTTTCACAGTGGCATGATCCAAATAAAGTGAAAGGTGATTGCTTTTTAAGCAGTGTCATTTATTTTATTTTTAAAGTTTACACAATATATTGTAAATTGATTTTTGAATTTAGAAGGTCCTGCTCTTACTGCGTGGTTGTTGGCAGCCTGTGTATGACTAACGAAGCCAGATGGTCCTGTCTTTGCTAGGACAGAGAAAGGGGGTATGCCTTTCCTCTAAGCCTTGCAACAGTCTGTTAATCTAATCTAGCTATTCAGTACTGCTGGGGAAAATGAGCCTGCAAATAGCTACTGCTGCTACATGAACCTAACAACTTGCTGGCTACAAGTGATAAGTATTAAATGTTTAATATGAAAATATTTACTAATTCATATTTACGCAATAACAAAATCTAAAACTGCATTTAGTAATTTAGTACTAAAAACAATAAGTTAATAAAAATATGACTTTTAAAAGTTATAATTTCTCTTTAAAAGATAAGTTTGCCTTTTAGAACATGTTACATGTTACACCCTAACATATAACATATAACATATTCTTGTTCTGCTTCTCTTCTCTTCACTGCTTCCATCAGTGTGACAGTGAGCAGGGGTTCTTCTCCCTATACCAGCTGTCAGATTTTTTTTCACACAGCCACATCATTCAGTCACAGGAATCTGTGAATGAAAAACTACAAGTCTCTTCCAACACCACAGCTGAAACATTTGTAGTTTGAATGAACTGTGGGTGCACTGATCAGCACACTTGTAGTGCTTTCCCACTGCCTAAAGCTCTGAAAATAACAGAGGTGCAAAAATATTGGCAAAAAGATGGCAACCACCCCAATTTATAACTGCCTTTGCAGTAAGGTGCACATGGAATGGCAATGCACATCTCAAATAAACAAAAATTTGCAGTACACTTACCAGCTAGCCTACAAACTAACTGAATTGACCCTATCAAACAATACATATTAAAACAGAGGATTTTGTTGCACACATTTGCAAATATACAATATGTGGAAACTGAAGTGCCTACGTCAGGGCTCCTCTGTATACTGTGGTCCTAGTTCTATAGTTTTGAGAGTCTTGAAGTTGGAGCATATTTAGCAGTGAATAAATTAAGGGCAGGTGTGCCTGAAGGGAGCCCACTCCTCCTTAACCGCTTGCCTTCTGTCCTATAGCAGAAATACTGCTACAGGGCAGCATGGCTGTGCAGAATCACGTATTATATTTATTTGATTTGTATATATATATTATATATATTTGATTTGTATTTGCATGTAGGGAGTACACGAGCACCGCCATACCCACGCACCCAAAGGCAGCTAGGGATGTCAATCACTGGGTCCCAGCCGAAGATTCCCCGCCAGCACCCGGCGATCGTCGGGGAAAGTTGGCTGGGTGAGAGACCTGTGTGTAAACAACACAGATATCTCTTCTGTCAGCATAGACATGCTGCTTTGTATTTCTCTGCACAGCAGATGAATACAAATCAGCATGTCTTCCTGGTAAAACACACACAGCACACAGTTAACCCTTTTATCACCCCAGATGTTAACCCCATCCTGCCCAGTGTCATTAGTACAGTGTCAGTACTTTTTATTAGCACTGATCACTGTATTGGTGTCACTGGGGATGTCAGTGGCAGTTAGTCAGTTCCCACCCAGTGTCAGAATACCCACCACAGTCCTGCTATAAGTCGCTGATCGCTGTCATTACTAGTAAAAAAATAAAAATAATAAAATTCCAGTATATATACCACCATTTGTAGACGCTATAACTTTCACGTAAACCAATTAGTTTACACACAGATTTTTTGTTATCATAGACATGCAGCAGAATACATTTTGGCCTACATTTATGGTGGAATTAGATTTTTTTTATTTTTTTTATTGGAAACGTTTTATAGCAAAAAGTCAAAAATATTTTTCTTTTTTTTCAAAATTGTTGGTCTTTTTTTGTTTATAGCGCAAAAAAAAAAACTGCAGAGGTGATCAAATACCACTGAAGGAAAGCTCTATTTGTGGGAAAAAAGGGACATAAATTTTATTAATGCACAGCGTTGCATGACCTTGCAATTTTCAGTTAAAATAAAAAAGCGCTGTATGGCACAAAATGGCCTGGTCAGGAAGGGATGTAAATCCTCTGAAGGACAAGTGGTTAAAGGCACAGGAACACATTGGACACCCAGGAAGAGCACAATGGCAGCTGAAGGCATCAGATGGCATCAGATGTGTCCCAAAAACAAAAAAAAAGGCAATAACCCCAATGTATAACTAGCCTTTGCACATGGTACACAAGGTTCACATGGTAGGGCAACACACATCACAAACAAATAAAAAATTCCCAAAACATTTACGAGCTAGCCTGCAAACAAACCAGATTGACCCTGTCTAACAATACATGCACAGTACTGTGTAAAAGTTTTAGGTGGGTGTGGGAGAGAAATGTGGCCAGAAGTGGTCTTCAGGAAAGAACTGTGGTCAAAATGCCATACCTCCAACGTGGAAACAAGGCTAAGCAACTCAACTATGCATGAAAACATAGGAACATGGATACAAAAAAAGGCAGCAGGTGCTCTGGACCGATGAGTGAAATTGTTTAATATTTGGCTGTAGCAGGAGGCAGTTTGCTCACAGAAGGGATGGAGAACGTTAAAATAATGAGTGTCTCAAGGCAACAGTGAAGCATGATGGAGGCTTGTTGCAAGCTTGGGGCTGCATTTCTGCAAATGGAGTTGGAAATTTGGTCAGGATCAATGTCCTCAATGCTGAGAAATACAGGCAGATAGTTATTCATTATGCCACACCATCAGGGAGGCATGTGATTGGCCTCACATTTATTGTGCAGCAAGACAATCACCCAAAACATAAAGCCAATGTCCTTAAGAACAATCTTCAGCATAAAGGAAAAACAAGGAGTCCTGGAAGTGATGGTTTGGCTCCCACAGAGCCCTGATATCAACATCATTGAGTCTGTCTGGGATTACATGAAGAGATCAAAGGATTTGAGGCAGCCTACATCCACTGAAGACCTGTGGTTAGTTCTCCAAGATATTTGGAACAACCTACCTGTTGAGTTCCTTCAAAAACTGTGTGCAAGTGTACCTAGAAAAATGTATGCTATTTTGAAGCCAAAGGGTGGTCACAGCAATTATTGATTTGATTTGGATTTCTCTTCTGCTCATTCACTTTCCATTTTGTTAATGTTAAAAATAAACTATTGCCACTCCTACTTCTGAAAGCATTCATAATTTACAGCATTTTTTTTTCCGAAAACGTTTGCACAGTAGTGTATATATATATCATTCAGTCTTACTACGGTTACAGGTATAATGAAAAAACACTAGTCAACGATTTTTAACACATTTCATGTGACAGATTATAATAATAAAAACAATAATTATTATTGTTATTATATTCTATTTGTTAAACTTTCTGTGAAAAGAAAACTGTGGCCTTGTATATGAAATTGTCAACCTAAACACATATGGGGTTTATTTACTAAAGCTGGAGAGTGCAAAATCAGGCTCAATTCTGCATAGAAACCAATCAGCTTCCAGGTTTTATTGCCAAAGCCTAATTGAATACACTGAGGCTAGAAGCTAATTGGTTTCTATGCATAAGTGAGCCTGATTTTGCACTCTCTAGCTTTAGTAAATAAACACTAATGTGTCTTATCTAGAAGATTGTATATTTATCATAGACTTTGCAAAGCACATAATATAATTTTCTGAATGGTGAATATATTTTATACAACAATTTTCAGTCATTTCAATTATGTCGTCCTCTCTAATGTGTACAAGCCATACTGATTCTACTGATTTATATAACTATGAAATTGCATGACATTACAATGCTGTTTTATTTGCTTTCCATTGTAGGGTGCAATTTTATATAATGTAATGCCAAACACAAGTTATGTCCTCCAAGTTGTGGCAATGTGCACCAATAGCCTTTATGGAAAACGCAGTGACCAGGTGGTTGTTGACATGATGCTGGATGGGCCAGGTATGTTTTGTAACATTTCTATAACAATTGTTTATACTGAAGTCTTTTGTATGATCATGCTATCTGTTTTGTTGGATAATATTTTATTGCTTTACTTTTCAACACAAACCATGTACAAATGCAGTGTATTGAATTCTTAGATTACAGAGATGACAGAAATTCCCCACATCTAATAAAGTTCTAGAGTAGAAAAAATATAGATTTAGAAATCACATCTGATAATCATTTCAATTGAAATATGTTGAGGTTTTAGTTACTATAATACTTGAAGTGTACTTTTTGGCAAAATATAAAAAGACATACATGATGCAGCATGAGCAGTAAACTAGATAACTGTTCCCACCTCTAATAAGTTTCTAGGTTCAATTTGTTTTTATAGATTTAGAAATATTAGGACATCTGATATTTTTTGATTGAAATATATTACGTTTTTGATTCATATAATACTGGAACTATGGGAAAAATATAAAATGATATATGCAGTATAATATCGCATGTCAATAGCATTAACACAGCAGTTTTTGCTTTTCCAAACCCCCCTGTAACATAGTTTTAAAGCCTGCAGACCCTGCCAGTGAATCTGTTATTTGTTTACTTTCTTAAATTGTGTGACAATGCTGTTTGTGCTGCAGTCTTAGATGGACATGTAGTTTTAAATGGACTTCAGTAGGTGGCAAACAAATGAAAACCTAATTCCAGGTAATACCTTTTCAGAAGATATAACATCTTTTTTTTTCTTTTTGGAAAAAAATTGAAACTATATGAATAAAAGCTGACTGTTGTAAGAACCCCTGTCAGAGTGGATTGGTTTGTCCAAACCCCTGAAACTCCCATTTTGCTGGACAGCTTGGTATGCATGTAAATATGGAGGAATAATAAATAAAAGGCATCTGAAATGAAATAGTAGAAAACGTAGATTACAAAAAAGTAATTTATTCATTTCAGTTATTGGCCACATACATGCATTTACCAGAATATACTATTTTTGCTATAGTGGTCCCTTAGTTAACTCAAAAACTGTTAGGCCTTACCTGGCCTAAAATGCTTTTAACATGCAGTGCAGTAAATTGTAGTGCCTTCAAATACCTGTATTAGAGACCAGACCCAGGCTGCAAATAAGACTTCCACTTCCAGCTTGAGCTTAAGCCCCTCCCTCCTGGTGTCCCCATCCCTGTCATAGAACTATCAAATATTAAATGACGGAGATGGGGCTTAGTGTACTGTAAAGGGGGAGTTTGACTTAAACTTGACTAAGATAGATGTCAAGGCTTCTTGTACATCCTGAGCCATTGATCCAAGGTGCTCCACAAAGAAGCAGGGAACAACTGAAAGATCAACTCACAAACTTGCAGGTAGCACAAGGTGCCTGAAGTTCAGTTATGTTGTTGCCTTAATGTTTTAGTTCATCCCATATTATAGGATGCACTATTCCTTTAGTCTATAATGTAAAGTCTAGTGAGGTACATGTACAGTAGTATGTACCCATCACAAATTTAGCAAGTGGTTGTGAGCCATTCAATATTAAATTATTATATATTTGTGATTCACATAAAATATTTGGCTAAATTTTGTGTTGAATATTGCCAGTATTGTGACCAGCTCTTATATTAACATGCAATTTTCCGATGATGCAGGTACTTATGGAATACCATTAATATTATATGTGGCTAGGCGATTGTTTAGTATGTAACATGTAAATATGGTATTGAATAATAATGCATAGAGGATATTAAGTCTATAAATGTGAATTCAAATGTAGCATACAATAAGGAATGGAACCTATGTTGTTCTATTACTTTGTATTGCATTTGCTAAAATGTATCACTTTGACAACTGTTACTGTGGTTGTTATTTGCTTCATAATATTAATCATTTTGTGTGTTCATAAAGTTACCAACGCCATTAGATTCAGTTGTATCTCATCAGCCATAATAATCATATTCATAACATTTTATGTGACATTATAACATTAATCCATTAATATACTGTGAATCTAAGAATTATGTCATAATTGGTTGCATAAATTACTTATTTTCTGCCTCACTTCAAAGCAGTGTTCTATCCATTCTTTTCGCTTTCTTCTCAGTCACTACAAAAAGGTGCTTAATGGTTCTATGCAATGTGTAAATTTGTCTAATTCATTTATGTTTTGGCGAATTTGCTTACTATGTTGTTTGCATTACCTTTATTATCTTATGAATATATTCTTCTTAAAATAAATGTAAGATTTAAAGGACAGCCACAATAGACAAAAAAAATCAACTAGCCCAAATTAAATGACAAATTTTTGCAAAGGGTCTCTTCCAGATTACACATGAATTAACTAGCTTCACCAAAATTGCACATGGAAAATAAAACCAAGAGTTCTTGGAACCTGTGTGGTCTATTGTATGCAGCTATTTAAGAACTAAACACTGACCCTTTTATACATTGCTAGCTAATCCTACTGTATGTATGTTGTAACAATTAACATTCACATGGTTTTTGTGTTTTTGTGTGAATTTCATTTACACCTTTTTTGTTGTTCATGGTGTAGTTTGCGTACATTTCATTATGAATGTATTTTTTTCATACCATTATTGTTATTTCCCATGTAGATATAAATCATGTAATAATTTGTTTGAAATGTAAACGCACTGTACTGTAGCTTGTCTAATTGATACTAAGCATGGCTATATGAAGTGTTAAAGAGCACTGTACTACCACCACTCCATAGGGATTTAGCATAATTCATTTAAGGTTTTTAGGCTGGCAGATAAATACATGATAAACATGTATCTGCTAAATAAGTGAAACTCCGAACAATTCAACACCACTATATGCGAAGGTAAGACGTTTTCTGCTTACTCTTTGTATGATTATTTCATGGATGCATGAAATTATTTTAGGAATGGTTTACCAAAAATTTACATAGTTAAATTAAAATACAATGTTAGAGAATGTGTATGACCAAGATTGGCCTCCAAGAATGCAAAAGGCTGACATACACACTAATGTTCCATAATCCTAAAATAAATAGCTATTTTGGAAGGTTCTTCAATATATGAAGGGTAAGCAAGATTATTACTTTACCCTGGTGGTTCTGTCTTCAGTAAACACTATAAATAATATATTGACGTAAGCATGCCATTTTATGTTAGAAGAAAAAAACTAAGCATGCCTGACTCATTCTGTTCATATTTTAACAAGCCATGTATGGTTGTGTAGCCACAACCTTATATCTAAATTACATATTGAATACATAAAATATACAAACATTTAAATGTATTCATTCTATCTTAAAAAGTTTGAAGCAACATGCTTAATACAGTTGATCTTGATATTGATCATCGGTATCCCATTCCGTTTTTTATGCTACCTTCAACTTATTCCTAAATGAAGCATCATTTAGAAAAAAAGCATCAGGAAGGTTCTTAGCTGACTTATTTTTTTATTATTATCATAAGTGTAGTGCTACCCTCTTAAGGGCTGCTGGATTTGTTTTGGGCCCCCCAAGCTCTGCATGGCTATTAAACACGCATTTTCCATATTTGCACATCCAGAGTCAGTAAACAATCCTTGAGCTGTGTTTTTTTAGTTGTTTTTTTATTAAGAGGTTAACAACTTCATGGGGTCTAGGGATATATGGGATGCACAGGAACTGTAAACTTGAAGAAAAACTTCTTACTCACTATACAATTCATTTTACTATATAAGAAAAATTGGATCCAAAAATAGCAACTGTCTCTGTTAAAGAGCACTGAATTCCCCATATTATACCTCATTAGACCCCAGGTGAATCCTCCTCTTCACCCAGCTGCACTGAGGGTATCCCTGGGCAAGGGATTCCAAGATCTAGCAGTTAAATAGTCCTGGATGAGAACTAGTTAGGTCTTGCACCAGACCGCTCTCTCCCTTTATCTGGCCCAGGGGTGTAGGAGTACTCACACTGTCCTGTCCTGTCAGTGTGGTGGGTTGGTAGGCTTTCAGGCCTTTCCCTGGGATGGCTCCTTCCCTACTGCACAGGATGTCCTCCCTAAGAGACTTGGCACAGTGGAGGTCCTTCTTTCCAGTATCCTGCCTGGATGTAGGCTCCCCTCCCAGGCTCCGCACTCCAGCCTTCTCTCAATCCATCATACACCTGACTCCCTTGCTGCTCAGGCTCTGCCAAATTTAAGGCATTTCTTTTGTCAGCATGCCTGGCCTCTGCTTGGGGATTTGCCAAGCTCCCTCAAACATGCAAAGCTGGGCCTCCTCCCCTCCACTGCCCCTCTTCCAGAAAGTTCTCTGAGTTTCTGGAAGGGTGGGATGGCTCCAGAAGCCCTGACCTATTGAGCCTCCCAGCCTGTCCTGAGGTGAACAGCTGACTCACCCCCAGGCTGACTCATCGCTGCTACTCAGCCTTTATCTAAAACAACAAAGCCTAGCTTCCTAGAGGGCACTACATAAGGATTCTCCCTGAAGTAGGAATCACTACAGTAACTGAAGCTAAACTTGTTAAACATCATGTAGTTTTGTACCATTAACAGACTTATTCAGCTGTGATGTTAATTGACATTCCTTTTTTTGCTATATATTTTTTTCTTTTTTCAGGAAATGACCCATATATTGATGTAACTGAAACAGAAGAGGAAATAGAGGTAATATATTATACAGATATATCACTGATCGGGCATTCCAAAATAGGTGCACCACATTATAGAAAATTTATTAAAGCTGTTGTAAAAGCAGAAGGTTTTTTACCTTCATCCATTCTATTCATGAAGGTAAAAACCTTCTGTGTGCAGCAGCTCCCCAAGCCCCCCAATACTTACGTGAGCCCCATTGTGATCCAAAGATGTGAACGACTGCCTCGGCTGTCCCAGTTCTCTGCCTACTCATTGGCTGAGACAGCAAGCGGGAGCTATTGGCTCCCACTGCTCTCAATCACATCCAGTCAGCCAATGAGGAGAGAGGGGGCAGGGACAAGCCGTGGCTCCATGTGTGAATGGACACACAGAGTAGTGGGTGCCCCCATAGCAAGCTGATTGCTGTGAGGGCACCTGACAGACAGGAGGAGCCAGGAGAGCCTGCGGGGGACCCGAGAAGAGGAGGATTCGGGCTGCTCTGTGCAAAACAGTTAAGTATAGACATGTTTGTTATTTTACAAAAAGAAAAGAACCTTTAGAATCACTTTAAGTAATGAAAGAAAGACTTATTCCACCAAACTGTGAAACTTCAACTTTATGTGGTATTGCAAACTTTTATCTATTCACAGTAATTACTCTCATGTTGTATTTACACAAAGCAAAAAATTTGAAATAAAGTTTTTCTTAGTTGCTATTATAAAATTTTGAAAACAGGTAAATCTTCTCCTTCGCTGATGTGCATTGATGAGGCTGCACTGATAGGCAGCACTGATGGGCATTGATAGCCTGCACTGATGAGGTGGCACTGGTGGGCACTGATGAGGAGGCACTGATGCTGCTGCACTGATATGCAACAATGATGGGCACTGATACACGGCACTGATAGGTGGCGCTGATAGGCGACACTCATGGGCAGCACTGACTGATAGCACTGACTGGCGGCACTGATGGGTGGCACTGCTTGGCACCAATGGGTGACACTGTTGGGCACTGATGGGTGGCACTGCTAGTTACTGATGGGCAACACTGCTGGGCACTGATGGGTGGCACTGATAAACAGTGTCCTGATAATCAGTGCCCTGATTATCAGTGCAGATCTGCTCCGTGAAAGGCTGCTGTGATTGGCGTTTTACCTTGACATGTGATGAGCTGTGTCCATAGGACACACCGATCGCTGACAGCGTTGGGTGCGCGCCGATGGGGGCTCGTGGGGGGCGCGTTCTGGGAGGACATCATATGACGCCGTCCTAGAACTGGACAACCACAGTGTAGCAATCTTTCAGCTATAGCATGGTTGTAAAGCGGTTAAAGAGGTGGAAATCTACCTGAACAGCATGGGGGAAGTCAAAGATCCCCGGTCACAGTGTCAGCCAGTGTCACCTCCTCACAGCTGATTTAAACCTCTAATTGCAGTACTACCGTGTCATAGTCATATGCATTGCATGGCAATCATGGGTTTAAATCTGGTGGTGAGGAGGCAACATACCACCTCCTCATCACCTGTCAAACACACTCAGATCGCTTTGCAGAGGAGCAGCTGTTTCTGCTGCACTTGTGAATGAGCCCTTAGTTTTATCAGACAGCGGCACCCTTAGGGCTCTTTCCTATGTAAAGTTGGGGTATGGTAAAACCCTGCAGTTGAGTCATGGTTTTACTGCTCCCAATCCCTATCCTCTTTAACTGCTGAGGCACCAGCCAAAGGTGTACACATGCCGCAGCAGGAATTACACCCTGTGTTGCTTTTAGTGGGTGCTACCACCTGTCAGTCGAGACCCATTCAAGTAAATGGGGCCACTTTGCAAGCACCCCACAACTGCATACTTCTGCAGGGTCCAAGGGATTAAAGCAGGTGGTGAGAAAGTAACACACCGCTGCCTGTTTAACCCTTTATTTGCTGTACTGCACAAGATTACAGGGCACTTGCAGAGCGGCCTCGTTTACTTGAATGGGTCATGCTTGGCAGGTGCTACACCCACCAACCATGACAGGATGTAGGAGCCAGCACTACAGAGGATACATCAACTTATGCAGTTCTTACTCCCTACTGTAACCTCAACTTTACAAAAAAGTCCCTCTGCATTGCACTCTGTTTGATACTCTGGGATGGGGGGTCAGCAAGCCCTGACTGTGATCTACCACTCACCTGGCCAAGATCTACTGGTAGATCATGATCTACTGGTTGCTGACCCCTATTTTAGACCACAGATATACTATATTCAATCTAAAACATTTTTTTTAATTAGCCATGTTTTCATTCCTAACATTGCTGATGATCCTGCCAGCAAGCTGCTTATGGGTGCACTTACTTTAGATGGCTGACAATGCTCAGGTATGAGCAATAGGATGTGCTAATGCAAACCTATTCAAAATGTTCCACCATTGGCACAATGTACCATCCACCACCAGCTCTCTCATTAATGCTCACCCATCTAATGCCACCCCTTTCTATTAGTGATTGGCTGTCCTAGAATTAGGTACAACTGCAGTGTTGATCACTACCCAAAGAATGTCCCCTTCACTGCAAAGGTTTTACATATACCTCCTGCTACTGGTCATTAGAGATGCACAGAAAAGTAACTTACAGGCATTGACACAAACAATCCACCTAGCCCCACAGTTTGTGAGAGGATAACTTGAGAAAGGGGGAATACGCCCTGGAAACACGTGTTATCGTGGCAACCCGCTGTGTGAAGTGTGGGAGTGACTTATGATTCACCCTGTCAGAGGGACGTCGGGTTTACCTCTCCTTAGAGCCCCTGAGGGGTTTAGCAGATGCCAGGAGCTGGAATGCTCTGTCTTGCAAGTCTCCTAGTAATAGAGGAAGGATTCTACTGGCGTGTACCAGGTTGTGTCTCTGACCCAGACTATAGCCATACATATGTGACAGGCTGTAAAAGACACTCACCACTGCCTGGGTCATGTGAGTGCATATTTGTTTTAATTATTACATGTAAAATAAAAGTTTTTATTGCACTAATGGTGCTCTTCCCTTGTGCTCCCTTTTGTCAAATAGAGCCCACCTCATTTCCTGGCTGAAGGTCATGCAGCATCATCTAACTCATCCCTCTCAAGTCATATTGTCCCCGGCAATCCTCTTTCATTCATTGGATTACAGGTGTTTTGATCATGGAGGCTCAGCATTACAAGTGGGCATTACCTAGGACAGTTCAAAGCAAATCCAGTCTGACTAGGAATGCCCACTCCTCATGACTGACACCCAGTCATAAAGACATTTTGACATTTGCACAAATCCTACAAAGAGACAGCTAACTTTAAGGCCAATGACTTCTGAGAGGAGTACCAAGGCAGGGTGCTGTGACATTTCAGCAAGCTATGTAAAGCATCCTGCATCCCCCTGCCACCAACCATGATCTGCCTGCATTGCATACAGAAGCATGGAGACCCACTGATGCAGTCAGTGTACTGTAATAGGGTATGTAATGAAAACTGAAAGATTTCATTGACCTGTTGAAAGGAGGAACAGAGGAAGGGAATACAAAGAAAATTAAACTTTAGCTTTAAGTTGAGAATGAGTTATTCCATAGTTTCTGCAGCTGCGGAGGTCAGTAAGGACTTGTTTTAAAGCTTATTTAAACTTGATAAGAATATGTAAATTTTTGACAGTCCACAAGTAGAAAGTAGAAACTTTTTTCTTATTAGCAAAATGCCAATAACACATTTTTCGGTCGATACATTCCGGCTGCTGATATATAGGTGCATCCCTAATTACTCTGTACACAAATAAACATTTTGTGTTTATTTGTGTACAGAGTAATTAGGGATGCACCTATATATTATTGCTAATAAGAAAAAAGTTGCTGATAATGGCCACCGAACACCTGCAATTTTGCCATGATTCTACCCATGATTTTACCAATTTTACCACGTTTATTAGGACACGTGACTCAAAAAAATGCATCAAAATGCAATGTGTGCTTTTTTGATGGGTTTTCCATGCATTTCAAGCCTAGTTCACACCAATGTAGTTTGCATTTTGTCTGTTTTGCAGTGCTTTTTTGCATGCGTGTTTTTGACACTTTTTTTATGCGTTTTGCGCTTTTTGAATTTTTTTTTCTTTGGCTAACTTGTTGCTGGGCAGACTAAAAACACAAAGCGCACCAAAAACGCGACAAATGTGTGAAAACGTGTCAAAAATGCACTACATGCTTTTTCTGCAGCGTCTCCATTGAAGTCTAATAAACCAAAACCGCAATATTTTGCATTTAAAAATGTCCCTGACCCTTTCCAAAAATGCAGCAGCTCTAATAGATGTGAATGTGTCCCATAGGAAACCATGTTAAATGGACTGTAGTGCGTTTCTGAAAAAACTCATTGGTTTGAACCAGGCCTCAATGGGGAGGTGCTTTTTGGTGCGTTTTTTTTTTTTAACTCACCAAATATGCACCAAAAATGTGGCAATCAGGAATTTTAACACCGCAAGGGAAGCGCAATGGACCAGTGTGAACACATACATTGATTTAAAGGGATGCATTATTATTATACAGGATTTATATAGCGCCAACAATTTGCGTATCGCTTTACAAAATGAAGGTAGACATAACAGTTACAATACAATTTGGTACAAGAGGAAACAGAGGGCCCTGCTCGTTAGAGCTTACAATCTAGGAGGAAGATTTTTCTTGAGCTTTTCTTGTGCCTTTTTTAACCCAAAGTGTTAATGCAAAAACTGCTCAGTGCGAGAGCAGCCTATTGGCTAAAAGGTGCTGAAATTAGATTAATATTCATTTAAATTCATGATATTAATTACAAAGTTGAATATAATAAAATTACATATAAAAAATATATATTTTTTTTTAAAAAACTGTCCATTTCGGTTTAGATTTTTGGCCAAATTTATCCTGAATTTTTGGTTTTGGTTTCAGTCCAAGAATTTTCATTTCAGTGCACCACTAAGAGTAATGAATGGTTATGTCCCCTGTCTTATTATTATTGTTATTATTATTTTTTTTCCCATCTGTGTCCTACTAAGGCTCTATTCACACACATCAAAGTCGCATGACAAGTTGCAGCCCATTCTTTTCAGTGACCCCAATTACTTTGATGCTACTTTTGAAGCGACTTTGGTCAAGAGAATATAAAGTCAGATCAAAGTCACTCCAAAAGTCACCTTTAATTTGTTCTCCAAAGTCACACTGGAAATCATGTGATGTTGGAGACACGCTAATGTGAATGGAGCCTTACTGTCCCATAGCTACAACAGTAAGTGAGAAGATATTCCTCCAAAGGGAGGAAAATTCCATGTTGTTACCAGGGTCAACAGTGTCCCATTTGGAAGATTTCCCCTCCTTTCCTGTTCTGGTAACAACAAATGTGGGTTTTTATTTTATTTTCAGTCTCTTTGACATTGGTCACCAGGATAAATAGAGAGTGTGATTCTTCCTAAAAGGGACACAGATAGCTTTAAAAACTTGACTGGTTTTCTAATCCCTGTCCACTCTATGCAAAACTTTCTAATTTAATGCTTAAAATAACTCTGGTCACAAAAGAGAAAATTAATTTTAATAGAAGAAGATAAAGGCATTATACATGTTATGTTACATTTTACCTATAAATACATGTATGGATATATATTTTCTTTGAAAGAATCATGAAATCTTTGTGTTCCTTTGCAGGACAACGATGAGGACATACAAGGAAAATCGGATAACATGCATGAATTAACTTCACGCACAACTATTACCAAAAATCAATTGCAAGAACAAGGGACCCAAGAACCAACTGTTCATAATTTGGAAGAATATAAGTTATATAAAGCAACACCAGAAACTTTGCAGCTACATGAGCGTGATAGTCTTAAGAATTTGTTGTATCCTACTTTACAAGCTACATCCAAAACATATGTTGCTACAACTTCTGATATGCATAAGGAAGTTTTGAAAACCAGTGAACAAAGGGAAGATGATGAAGACAAAAGAAACACAGAGCTAAAAAGCAGGGTTGACATATTGATGCTTAATGACTCCGTCACTACCAAATCACCCTCAGCAAATGATGTCCAGACCAGTGCTAGTAATGATCTACTACTGACGACAACCAGCTGGAAAAAGAGGGTTTTAATGCCTACCCGGAGACCTCAGAATGTTATTAGTGACACTTCTGTCACTACTTTGACTACTTTTTCTACAGCATTTACATCAGATGAGACATCTCCAACAGATCCAGTTTCCTCACGAGCTCCAGAAGAACATACCAGTGAAAACATCCAGTCTAGCATCTATGAAGTCAATAAAAGCACACTGCGTGATGAGAAATATGAAGCATTTAATGCTACTTCCCAACCTGAAGTTCCTTCTGATGAGAGGAGGCTAGACATGAGTTCTGTTACTACATCTGAGATTGCATTGTCATCCTCATCACAACCACCACTGTCCTCTTTTCCAAGCAAAGAAGATCTAAAGCCATCTGCTATTCTTCCTGAAATAATGAAACCCTACTTTTCAACTTCTACTTTTTCCCCAGTTGAAACATTTCAGCCTATCTCCCCAAGCTTTGGACAACAAGGCTCTGCTTCACCGAGTGAGGTATTCGCTCAGACAACACAACCAATGTTTAATGGTGAGATACGTCTTCAACCCTCCTACACTAGTGAAGTTATTCCTCTAGTTACCCCCTTGTTGTCTGATACTCAGTTCCTAAAAGCTACCCCTGCTGCTTCAGATATTGGTCCGACCCTGCATGTCACTCCTGTATTTCCCAATGTTGATGTATCATTCGAACCTTCCTTGTCTTCCAATGATGGCATACGTGTGCACACATTTTCCTCTGCTTTCTCCGCTAGTAAAGTGTTTCGCCATCATGCAGTATCTGAAATGCTTTCACAAGTCACGCAGACGGTTGCAACTGATACACTTTCTTTGCATGTTTCTTTGGCCTTGCCTGATACCAGTGTTTTAGTTCAGCCAAGCCAAACACATCATTCTGATGTGACACCACATCAGACTGCTCATGCTGCTTCTGGGATGTTAACATTTGATCATGGGGGTGACACCTTTAATAATGTTCTGTTTATTTCACAACTTGAAACACCAAGCACTGATTTAAAGATGCATGCACTTTCTGTGGTGTCTGAACCTGCTTATTCTTTGTCTAATAATACGGCTTCCACAGAATCCTTTGCTGTTACCTCTGACTCATCGGTGTTCTTGCATGATTCTGTGGGGGTGTTTCACCAGGGTACCTTAATAACAAAGCTTAGCACTGAACTGTATCTTAAGCCAAGTACTGTAATAACACCAGAGGATGTTTTACTTCAGCCTACACACTCCACGATTCAGGATGGGGAGAACTCAGAAACATTCTCTGGTAGTGGGTTCTTTTTTGATGGGATAGATGGTTTGAAAAGCCATAATGAGACCTCAGCTGCAACAATAGTTGATGTTAAATTTACCACACTTGATCTTAATCAAAGCAAGCCAATTACCACAAGTCTTAAAGTAAATGACACTGGATCTCAGACTACCTCCACTTATGGTGAAATAGCTCCAGGTGCAAATCATGAAGTCATGACAGACCTTTCTTCATCCAGTGTAATTAGGGACACTCAGACCTCACCTGACATCCACTCAGTGTCTTTACCCACTGTCAGGAAATTTGATGCTGACATTAATGCAATGTCAGAAAATCTGCTACTTGTTGAGCCAGTGAATTTTGTAACAACAACCTCTGGTGATATATTGCTTAGAGCTATGCTTGCTGCAGCCTCAAAAACTGTCTCTGCTTCTACTGATATGCTTCTTTTGCCAACTCAGGAAATCTTACATGAAACATCAGAAAAAGCCACCAATGAATCACTGACACAAATGGCCTCACGGCTGCCTAATACTAGCATTGCTTTGGCTGTGCCCAGTGTTGGAGAGTTGAATGAAACATCCAGTTACCATCACATAGGCGCTAACACTGGCTCTCTGCTGCTGCTGCCTTCCTCTGTTGGTGCTACTGCTGAGTCTTTGTTGCATTCTACATATGTTCAGTCTGTTTATAATTCTTTGTCCCCAAGTTCTGTTGAGCCTGCATACACACAGCAAACAATGTCAGTCTTGCATGAAAATGTCATTGAACCTCATTTTTTCACTAATGTAAATTCAGATGAAATTGTATCATTGTCACATGATGATGGCATAACTGTTCAGCCTGTAGATACTGTGCCTTTTTTATTTTCTGCAAAATCTCATGCGGTTTCTACTCCAGTGCTGCCTGTCAATACCCAACAAGATGCTACCCTTTATTACCATACTCCACCATATGCTTATCCTACGCATGGCATTTCTGTTGTGTCTTCACAATATTCTAAAGGCAGTGTGTTATCCACCTCTGCACTTGATACTGAAGCTAAAGATTCTGTTCTCCGTCATATTATTTTACCAAATGTATATGTTTCTGTTACAGCTGATTCTCCAAACAGTGAGAGTCCTAGCACATTATCAGTGTTAACTGCTACATCTCAAACACCAACTGATGTGTTGTCTACTGTCAGCTCTGATACCAAAACGGGCTCTTCTGTAGTGGATGATGGTTATCTTGTTGTAGCTAGTACAGATTCCACATCACATACAGAAACCCAAGAAAGTGTGGTAGCTGATGTTAGTAGTTATATACAGCCCGTATCGGTGAAGAATAATTTGAACTTGAGTGAACTCAGTGAGACAGCAGAAGAAGGAAGTGCCTTGTCAACAGCTGCATCGGACATTCAAATAAGTGCAGACCTTGAAGAAAGAAGCTTTTCTACAACCCCAAGCACTGAACCTAAGAAGCAGAGTGACATGACTTTACTGGAGACCCGCATCCAGACGGAGTACATGGCCGTGGAAAATACATCTGAGTCAAATTCTTGGGCAGTACTGACTAGTGATGAAGAAAGCGGTTCGGGTCAAAGTACCTCAGATAGTCTTAGTGATAATGAGACTTCTACAGATTTCAATTTTTCTGACCTTATTGACAGAGACAAAGACTTTGAGGTTGCAGTTGAACCAGGTAAAGCAGATTTAACGCCTGGATCTGAAATGTCAACACTTCCATCTGTAACTAGTGATCGTTCAACAGTAGCCAACGTGTCTGAGGCAGGTTAGTGGTGAAGAAAATAGGGTTATAATATTGCCTCATATATAATGAAATTATTATTATATGTTTTTTTTGTGAAACATTGGCAATATTCTGATTTTTAATGTAGTATGAAAACAGTGTTTTTAAAATTAGAGAAAAGAGTATGTGCTTGGAATGAGTGGCACATTTTGAAGTCATTCAAGTTTGTAGAAACTTTTAAATAAGTACAAGTTAACAGATCCTTTCAAGCCAGCAGTCTAGACATGTCCCTGGTAAGTCTGATTTTCTTTTTTGGATGACTGCAGGATTTTAGATACAGTATTGTTTTTGAGTTAGATAGTTTTTTTTGGCAATGTAACTGATGTCATAAAATAAATCATAATATTAAACTTGACCAGATACGATGATTCCTAACATAGCTTGCGCTTCTTTTAATTACTTTGGTTATGGATGCACTAGCTTCAGCAAAACTCTTCTGTGTTCTTGCAACTGGGTCTTCTTGCTTTGCTATCCTTTGCTTCTGGATTCTAATCAAATAAACGCATTAAACAATGTAACAAACAATGCAACCAATTGTTACATATGAATGCATGCAGCATGCCCTGATATAATAGTGGATTTTCGGAAACACTCAAAGGTGCTTCCCCAGGCATAGGGGTATATATATATTCAAAATCGGGGGACTGTAGGGTAATACATTCATAAAATGTCATATCTTATATATAAACTTAGCCCACAGTTGGCCAATTTACTCACTGATTCACAAACGTTTGTAGTGTTTTTTAAAGGTGTCATCAACCCTCTTTGGCATCAAGTGGCATTGACTAATCAACACATATGATATAGATTTCTGGTTATATTATCAAATGCTGGAAGAGTAAAAAGTAAAGTTGATGCCCAGAGTAACTAAGCTGTTTTCATCGTTTGATTTCTGTACATGTGACTAGTTTCTTTGGGCATCACTGCCACTTTTTTCTCCAGTTGGTATGCATGAGCTTCATTGTTACTAGAAGTGTTTGGATGGTGTTTACATTATTACATACTGTAGTAACCACCTTACTAAGGCAACTATGGAATTTAATGTTGATATATATTACATATGTTTAATTTTGGAAATGTTTCCTAACTTTTTGCATAATTTAAAATGAGACAGATGTATTGTCAAATTTACAGCCCATGTGATCTGTACAGAGGACGCACACCAACACATGCACATACATATGAAGTGTTATATAGCACTGGATACATAGTAATGCCCATACATTGTTTCACCATTACAGCTCTCGCTTCCTCTGGCTTATCTGGCTATATTTCATAATGGTGCTGATATTGTGGTTTGTTCAGCTCTTTGCTGTTCAAAATCTCCACTTGTATACCTGTAAGTTCTATAGAATGCAAATGTTATCCTTGTATAGCACATATACCAGTGTTTCTTCCTCCTGTCAATAGCAAGACTAGTTAACTTTCCCAGCTAGTTTAATTTCTACCTTTCAATTATGAAATATCAAGTGAAATCCACCTGTCCCACGATTCAGTTGTGTACTCACCACTGCTGGTTTCACCAGCTGCCCTCACTCCCCAATGCCAGCATCCTAAGTGTGGGCACCCGGCAGTGACAGCTTGTGGCTTTACAGCTGGGTGCCCACTGTGCATGCTTGAGTAGTGCTGCACCTTGTGAATGGTCCTGTAGACTTCTAGGACCTATCAGGTGTCCCAGAAGACTACAGGGAGACATGGGGGGAGGACAACTTTCACTTCTGATTGCCTAGGCGGTCACAGCGGAGCTGGGAACGAGTACCTATCAAAATCGGGTACCCGCTAACCCCCCCTCCCTCCCCAAAGGTGCCAATTCCTAACACTGAGCAGGGGACCGGTACTTAAAGCGAAACTTCCCCTTTTGGATGGAGCTCCGCTTTAAGAAAAAGATATAGGTTTCCATTGCTTACCACTTTCTAAAATGCTAGCTGACTGTCACTGTCTGGTTTCAATACTTCCGAGTTACAGACCCAGAACAAGCATACGATCAATAGAAATTAGGGAGAAGTCAGAACACCTCATCTTTATACTTTCTCAAGTCAGTAAAAATTATTAAATCCACAGCAATCAGCATAGTAGCCAGTAACTAGCATTTTCAGAAGGAAAGTTCAGCTGATACAGCCTTCATATTTTTGATATATGGCTTATGAATGGATCTTGCAGTAAAATTGGTAGCATCTCTAAATCTAACCATGATACCTGTACCTATCTAAAAAGTAATTAGGTAATACTGTAGAATGCAAACTATGTTTATGAAAATCATATTCACTTTACATGACGTATTTGCCACATGCTAAGTCAATCAGTTGGACGGGCTGTCTGCTTTTAAAGAAAGCTCATCAGCCATTGTAAAGGCTGTATATGTTCATGTACACACACGTGCACATACATTTTCTTCCAACAGACATACATGTTCACTTTTATGAAATGTTTTAACCTGCTCTACTGGGAGGGGGACTAGGCTAGGTGATTTTTCTGACAAAGAAGAACATGCACTTTAAGTGGTAAGCTACACAGAATTAATATAATAGGTTTACCCACATTTATTGCATTAAAGTTTTCCAAATAACACTGAAAAATATATATTTAATAAATATATAGTGTATATACTGTGTAACAGGGTGAGCTCAAAAACAGTCCTTGAGTTCCAAAAGATATATAATGTAACTTTATTGGAATATTATTACACATGGGGCCAAACTTGCATCAACTCATAAAGTTTCATGTGGTATCGGTTGGTGACTTTGGCCAGTAATGGTTTGTCCCTCAAAGATAAATGGGTCATACATAGTCCACTCTGATATAGCACAAAACACATTAATTTTTGGAGAGTCACGTTCAACCTCCAGGGTGGTATGCGGATTCTCGCTCACCCATATCCTCACATTGTGCCTGTTGACCTTTCCACTTAAGTGGACAGTTGCCTCATCACTGAAAATGATCTTTGACAGCAAGTTATCATCATTTTCCATTAATGCCAGGAGATGCTGTGTGGTGAGCACCATGTTGGATTTCACTGCCCTCTGGCAGTGGGAGGTGTGCACGAAGATTATACAGGAAAAAAAGAAATTTTTGACTTACTGTTTCTGCGGTCACCATATTTACTGTATTTGTAAACATACTCCAATAAGTTTTGATTTTATAACTACTTGAAATCAAGGAGTGTTTTTTGCTCACCCTGTATATGTAGTTAATCATGGATTTGAAGTACACCTGTACTTGGTATAAGATAATTTAGCTATGTGTCAATATGTTTAGCAGGCACCCTAAGGGCCATTTCACTTTCAACATAAACAGCTAAGTGCAAGGCCTGGGCTCTGTCACATGGAAGGCAGAGGAGAGCTGGCTTAGCCATATAAAAGTCATTAAACCCACAGGTAACACTGTGAAGTTAGGTGCAGGCACCTAAGGAGACTTGCTACAGACAGCAAATTATGTACAATGTACATGTTTACTTGAAGGGTCCATGCGCAAAAATGGCAGTTCCCTTGGCAGATGGCTGACTGATAGACCAATTTATTTTTAACTCTGGAAGATTATTATCACAAGTATGCAGTTTGACTGACATTTTGTATTATAATTAAGTCCACTATATTTACCTACCTAGAGCCAATAGTTCAAGATCCATTTTGTGCAGTTCACATATCTTTCCTCCAATACAGTTATATTCTGGTTGGCTTAAACCATTGGAAAAATCCATATGTAAATGGATAGAAAACTGGCTAAAAGATCGTATTCAGAGAGTAGTGGTTAATGATTCATACTCTGAATGGTCTAATATATTTATAAACAATATAGGGCCTGGGATTAAAAATACCATTTCAGGCTTTGCAGATGACACCAAGCTGTGCAGTGGAATAACATCCTTACAGGATGTCTTCAATTTACAAGCCAACCTCAATGCACTGTTTAATTGGGCAACTATGTGGCAAATGAGGTTTAATGTTGATAAATGTAAGGTTATACACTTGGGGGCTAAGAATATGCATGCATCATACATACTAGGGGGAGTACAATTGGGGGAATCAATGGTGGAAAAGGATCTGGGAGTTCTGGTAGGTCACAAGCTTAATAATGGCATGTAATGCCAAGCTGCAAGCAAAATCCTCTCCTGTATTAAGAGGTATAGACTCCAGAGAGAGAGAGATATCATATTACCCCTGTACAAATCATTAGTAATACCTCATCTGGAATATGCAGTTCAGTTTTGGGCACCAATTCACAAAAAGAACACTGGGGAACTGGAGAAAGTATAGAGAAGAGCAACCAAACTGATAAGAGGCATGGAGGAGATTAGCTATGAGGAAATATTAGAGGAACTGAATTTATTCTCTCTTGAGAAGAGGAGATTAAGGGGGGAAATGATCAACATGTATAAATACATCAGTGGTTCATATAGTGAACTCGGTGTAGAGTTATTCACCCTGAGGTCATCACAGAGGACTCTTTACACCTAGAGGAAAAGAAATTTAATCTCCAAACATGGAAAGGTTTCTTCATAGTAAGAGCTGTGAAACTGTCGAATACACTTCCTCAAGAGTTGGTTCTGGCCAGCTCAGTGGATTGCTTCAAAAAAGGCCTGGATTATTTCATGGACACACAGAATATAACTGGATACTAACATGTATAGGTAAAGTTGATCCAGGGAATATCAGATTGCCTCTCAGGGGATCAGGAAGGAATTTTTTACCCTGCAGGAACAAATTAGATCATGCTTTGCTGTTTTTTTTTCTTTCCTCTGGATCAACTGTGGGTATAGGATTATAACTTTTTTTTTGTTATGGTTGAACTGGATGGACATTTGTCTTTTTTCAGCCAGACTAATTATGTAACTATATAAAACAGAAAGTCCTCACCAACAAATTCATGACAAAAAACAGTTTAGGGAGCAAATCTTAAAAAGTCACAATTGGGCTTATGCAGGAACTTGAATATTAACATTTAAAATAAAACTAAAGACAAAACTTTTTGTTTTGTTTTGGGTAGAGCAAATTGGGATTAGAACACTGGTCGGGTTTTTATTACCCTCTGTGCCCCCATTTGCCCTCTCTTTGGAGAAATTTCCTCTCACTTTCTGTTGTGGCTATGTGACAAAAAGTGAAGGGAAATCACAGATGGCACCCTCAGAACATAGAAACTGTGGGATTTATTCACTAAAGTAGCAGTGAATGTTAAATTGGCAAAGTTCAAAGTGTATTTCACTTTGCAAAACAAATGTTTTAAATCCTAACTCCAGGTTTACTATGACTTTAAATAGTTCATTTGAGTCAAGCTGACCTAAACAAATTATTTCCTTTAATAATTGATGCACCTGCTGGGAGTGCTGTACAACAACAAAATCGAGTCAAGCTGAGCGCTGCACAGCCATTCATAAGAAGTCTTGTATTCATTAATAAAATACAAGGCTCCCTATGCAAAGCTGAGCAGCTGTCAGCCAAGCTCGATTTTTTCTGGCAATGGGAGTGAAGTCTACCTAAATAATGCCTACTGTATCTTGTAAAATCAAATCTCCCTTTACATGGCATGCAAGTCCCCAAATCCTTACCGGAACACAGCACTATATGCTGTACATAATTGATGCTACATATAAATGCTACATAAAAAAAAAAACAAACGGGCAGACTCGATTGACCACTCGGTCTTTTTCTGCTGTCACTTTTCTATGTTTTTATGCTTATATAACACTCCCATTAAGAACATCTATTTTTAACCCTACGGACCTGATACCGGGGGGTTTTGTACACACTCCCAGCATAGCAGGTGCTGCCGGATAAGGGGGGGGGGGGGGTGAGCAGACATGCATCCATTCTGCTCGTCTTCTTGCTGGTGATGCGGAAGTGACATATAAAATGTCACTTCCGGGTCTCCCTGTCAGTGTCCCCGGCCGGGAAAGAATCTAATGCAGTGTGATTTGTACTGCATTAGATTCAGTACAGCACAGAGGAGGTATCCAGGGTCTTTTAGACCTTGGATGCCTTATTAAAGAGAACCTATCACTAAAAAAATCATCACAGAGAGTACTTTTTGTCCCCTATGTGTTGAAAAAAAAAAGGTACTACTTTTTTTTTAAATTGGAAACATTTTTACACCCGAGCACATAAATCCCCCTAAATAATTTTTTTACCCCCACTCCCATGTATACACGTGTAAGGACGTGTACACACTCGTCAGGGGCACCTACATATGAAAACATGGATATTCCTAGCACCAGACCTCCTCCGTAACGCTAAACTGATGACCTATGGGGGGGGGTGTTAAGTGTCACTTATGGAAAATGTCGGGTAATGAAGTTTGTCACCATTTCATGGGCTCATTCAAATTTAAGGTTTGACATGTTGGGTATCTATTTACTCAGTGCAACCTCATCTTTTATATGTAACCAAAAAATGGGTAATTTATTTCACTTGTGCCCCCCAAACCTTTACAGTAATATTGTGTGATCTAAAAAATTTAAACTACCACTATTTTGTTCTTTAGGGTGTTTGCTTTCAGAAAATATAAAAATTTTGGGGGCTTGTGCAATCTTCAGGCCTAAACTGATTTTTGAAACATGTATCCAAAAAACGCAAAAACTGCTCTGGCTCTGTGTTAGGTTTTAACCGCTTCTCCGCCGCCCTACAGCAGAAATACTGCTGCAGAATGGCAGGGCTGGGCAAAATCACGTATATATACATGATTTAAATTTCCAGGTAGGGGGTGCGTGCTTGCTGTCGTACTTGTGCCACCATTGGCAGCTACAGATGTCAATCACCAGGTTCTGGCCGGAGCTTCCCCACCGGCACCCGCCGATTGCCGAGAAACAGTATCAGGGGAGAGACCTGTGTGTAAACAACAGCAGCAGAGAAATATACAGCAACATGTTTCCCTTGTCAAACACCCACAGTAAAACAGCATACAGCACACAGTTAACCCTTTGATCTCCACAAATGTTAACCTCCTTCTTGTGCAGTGTCATTAGTACAGTGTCAGTGCTTTTTAGTAGCACTGATCATTGTATTAGTGCCACTGGGAATGCCATTGGCAGTTAGTCAGTTCCCACCCAGTGTCAGAATACCCGCCACAGTCCCGCAGTTCCACTATAATCGTCGCCATTACTAGTATAAAAAAAATAAAATTAAACATTCCAGTATATATACCGCCAATTGTAGACACTATAACTTTTACGTAAACCAATTAATTTACATGTATTGGGATTTTTTTTAAGCAAAGACATGTAGCAGAATAGATTTTGGTCTAAATTTATGACAAAATTTGATTTTTTTAAATGTTTTATAGCAAAAAGTAAAAAATTATTGTTTTTTTTTAAATTGTCAGTCTTTTTTTGCTTATAGTGCAAAAAATAAAAAGGTGATCAAATACCACTGAAAGAAAGCTCTATTTGTGGAGAAAAAAGGACATAAATTTAATTTATGTAGAAGTTGCATGACTACACAATTGTCAGTTAAAGCAATGCAGCACCATATCGGAAACAATGGCCTGGTCAGGAAGGGGGGTAAATCCTTTGGAGGGCAAGGGGTTAAATAAGTTAAACCTTCACTGTTCACTATTCAAAGTGGGTATTCAAAGTGTTCACTTTGAATACCCAATAATATGCAGGGAAAATTTACAAAAACCATGAATTTGCCAGCATATTAAGGTGTAATGAAAGTGGACACACTTGCAAAGTAAACAGCATCGACTCCTAGTAAATCAGTCCCAGTGGGAGAGGTCAGGCACTTGATACGGTACCAAATATTAAACTTCAGCAGACATCTGACCTATGCTATGTTCCCTTTAAAGGGCTATTTTTTTTTTACAGAAAAAATGAAAATGTGAATGCAAACCCTACCCACTCAGTTGATATCCCCGCATTTCTACCTCTGCAAGGCTTCTTGGATGGATTAGAGTGATTCTCTGTGCCGGCGCTGACCACTCAGAATCACTCTGTCATGAAAGCTTGGAGAAAGAAAGGGTAGAAGAGCAAGGATTGATGGGGACAAGAGCCTCTTCCCCACAACCCTGGGCAGTGATTGTAGGGATCTGCGGGCGGGGGGCTTATCAGAATCAGATCTCACCCCCCCATGTAAATGAGTATAAAAAATAAAAAATGGGCCAAACCTGCAGTTGGAGAGGAAGATCCTGGATAATTTATTCATGTGCACATTACAGTATATAAATGAGCATTCTAGCCATTAGAATGAGTTTACGCATATAGGCTTCTAAACGCTAGGTCTGTAAACGCACAGAGAATTATGCAGTAAAACAAGCGCCTTTTATGCTAGATTTTTCTGCCAGCTACTGGCAGATGTATACAGCATAGATAGGACTAACTGGTCCATGTGAATGAAGCTTAATAGGGAAAGTACTGAGATTTCAATAACTTTGTTGAACTTTGAAAATTAAATTTCCCATCAATGCTTACAAATATAGAGGTTAGGTATGGCTTGTTTTAAAATGCTTTTGCTGCTTACAGGATATATAAATATATGTTAGTTTGCAAGATCTGGGCACAATTCTACTTTAAGCACAGTTACAGTGTTTTATAGATATCATAAGATGTTTACTGATTGTTTCATGTATTGCCTGGAATTGCTCTTGAACACCTACACTGCAAGTTTCAGTACTGGATGCAATTAGCATTTTTCAGTATATGGCTGCAGCTGGACACCTTGTTTGTGTCTCAATTAGCTTAACCCCTTCTCTGTCATAATCTGTATATTGTTCTCAAGCATGATGCTCCTTGCTGGAAGTACATTGATAAATATCACCAGCCATAACGTTGCATGCAGGGCTGCTGTTAGAAACCACAGAGCCCCATACAGCCAACCTGACAGGGCCCCTCTCCATATAAACACAGTTTATGAATGAACACAGTGATTGATTGGTATTAAAAAAAAAATGATTGAGTGAACAAACAAGACTTCATTAAACTGACTGAACATTTGCTTTACTTAATGATTATTCACTTTGTTATGTGAACAGTCACTATCCCTTTAGTACAGGGGTACAAATTTCTAAACAAAGGGCTAATTTAGTGTCCTTAAGGAATATTGCCCCATTGTTGGGACCAGGGGAAGGAATAGTGTCCCATTGTTGGTGCCAATGGGAATAATAGTGCCCTACCATTGGTGTCATTGGTAGGAATAGTGCCTTATTGCTGGTATCAGTGATATGGATTATGCCCTGTTGCTGATGTCAGTGGTAGGAATAGTGCCCAAAGTGCCGGACAGAAGTAAGCAAAGGGTCACATCCAGCCCCCGGGCCACAAATTGGAGACCACTGTTTTAGTACATCAACACTTTATGTCTATTAAGTGTATTGATACTTACAGTATATTTGCTTTATGATTGAAACATTATTTAACCCCTTCCTGCCAAGTATCATTAGTACGGTGTCAGTGCTTTTTATTAGCACGGATCACTGTATTATTGTCATTGGGATGTCAGTGGAAGTTAGTCAGTTCCCCCCCCCCCCAGTGTCAGAATGCCTGCCACAGTCCTAAAAGTTGCTGATCATGGCCATTACTAGTATAAAAAAAACCCTAAAAATTCCAGTATATATACACCGGAATTTGTAGACGCTATAACTTTTAAGTAAACCAACAATTTGCATGTATTGAGATTTTTTTTTTAGCAAAGACATGTAGCAGAATACATCTTGGCCTAAATTTTATTACAAAATGTATATTTTTAAATTTTTTTACTGGATATGTTTTATAGCAAATAGTCAAAAATATTGGTTTTATTTTTCAAAATTGTCGGGTCTTTTTTGTTTATAGCGCAAAAAATAACAACTGCACAGGTGATCAAATACCACCAAAAGAAAGCTCTATTTGTGGGGAAAAAAGGACAAAAATGTCATTTATGTACAGCATTGCATGACCGCGTAATTGTCAGTTAATGTAATGCAGCGCCATATTGCAAGAAATGGCTTGGTCAGGAAAGAAAGTAAATCCTCTGGAGGGCAAGTGGTTAAAAATGTTAGTTAAAAAAAAAGGTTCCCAAAAGCATTAGACATTACCATGTCCATGCATATTTAGTCAACTTGTAAGAGAACTATTCTTTTTTCCTGAAAATGTTTATTTTTGTTAGTGAAAAAGCTGAGCTGTCAGGAATATTTAGTAGTATATTGCTGTATCCACTAGATGGTGCTGTCTGCCATACAATAACAATGTTATACTATTTACAGCCAAATCATGATAGGCTATCCTAAAGAAAAATATAACATACACTGTCTTTTGTATACATTAATACAATTTAATAATTTATAATTGTAAGTAAGAAAATTAAGTAAAAAAACTTCAATCATCAGCCACCTATTTAAGGTGATTTTTTTTTACAGATTGCTGCACAGATATAGAAAAGCTAGGAACGGTAGTTATAAAAAAAAAAGAGAGCAAAAAAAAAAAAAGATACAAGTGGTAGTTTTTGTTTTACTGACCACTGTAACATTGGTAATAAATGCTGATGTATGATGGGATACCTGGACTGTCTGTGGTTGTATACGTATATATAGGAATGAAGGGAACATGGGCAGACACCCTTTTTACTAAGGTAATGAAACAATTGGCTAAATACATCTTACATGGCTGACAGCTGGTTCCCCCTAAAAAGAAATGGCTGGTGGTACCAGTAGTAGTCTTATACTGCTCATACGGGTATCATCTCTTGATCTGATCTTTGCAGCCGATTCAAAAGATAGCTTTTGTACAGGTTTCCCTACTATCAAGCATCCAATAATATAGCAATCAGGGCAAGTTTTATCAGATTTCTGTATTGTCAGGTGCTTAATTAAAAACATTTTACTGTGTATTGCTTTGTATTTAAAGTTTGCAGTGGTGTCCATACGTGGCTTATACCTATTTATTTAAGTGAATCTAAGTGAATCTGTTTTTAAAAAGCAACCTATTCAAATATGTACTCTTAAATCTCCAAATCCCTTTTTTTCTCCTCTAATCTGACTTCCAGTGAGAGGGTGGCTATGTTGTTCTCTATGGTCCCTCTATATATTGAAACGTAGCCAGCTGAGATGGACTAGGGACCAGGGGCGGACTGACCATTTGGAAACTCGGGCACAGCCCGAGGGCCCGGGGTCAGTAAGGGGCCCCATGAGATGCCCCTGGTACCTTTTTCATAGGCTTTTTTGAGTTTTGGCAAGGACACAGGGGCCCCATGATCCCCTATTGCCCGGGGGCCCCATGAGTTGTCAGTCTGCCCCTGCTAGGGACTATGGGCTATGAGACTTGTAGTGAGCATAGAGCAATTCACATAACCGCAACAAACATTCACTGCTCATTTAAAGCAAATGGAAATTAGGAGGCAAAGGAGAGGTCATGGAGGATGTTACAAGGAGGCAAAAAACCACAGTAAGAAACAATTTCATGAAAAATAGATTACAGGGTCATTAAGTAGTAAATGTGTATGGGTTATATTTGGAATACAAGAATATTGTTAATTGTCACTCTAACAAATGTATTTCAGAGAAAGCTGTGAGAAAATTGGATTCTTCTATTATTTTTATGGAATTCAGTATGTCAGACTTCATGCTAGTATATCCAGTTCTTCCAATACCAATGGCCTTTAAAGGGAAACCATATTGGGTTTTGGTCAATTTTATTTTACCTTTTAAATTTAGATTTTTTTTCTTTTTCTGTTAAAAGAAATAAAATTATACAGCTAGGGGATGAAAACTTTTGCCTGACCTTTCATTTTTCAAGTCCATTCGCACTTGTGTGTTGTACTGAGGCTTGATGTGTTAAAGCAGTTCATTCATTTTGAATGGGTTGGTAATGCGCCTCAATGCATTAAAAATTTTTTGGCAAGGTGGTGCACCAAAATATGCAGCATGTGCATTATAGTGTGCTGTGCATTACCATCTATAGTCTATGTACATTGAGGCGCCATTGAAATAAAAAAAAGGCAATTTCCATAACCCATAGCTGGGAAGTTAGCACTTGTGTTTAGTGTTTTTACCAGATGTTTTATTGTATCTATGATGCAGCTGGCATATTGTATTCCATGATATTCATCATGCAAAGGATCCTCGACCCTGTTACATTGTAAGGTTCATACCGGTTCATACACATGTATTAGTCTTTCTTTGGTCTTTGCTAGCTTTTCTATTAGTGAGCCACAGCCGTTGACTTGCAAAAGAATGTCTTGCATCTTAGATCAGTTAATCACATTTTTTCAGTATAGGCAAAACAGAAGAAAAGCTCTTTGTGTATACTGAACATCATGATTTTATACACAGTGACCTTTGAAGAACAGTGCTGTCAATATACAGTTCTTTTGTCCTGCATAGTATTCAGTAGTACATAGTGGACATAATCATACATAATTTTAACAGAAGGACCTGAAATATTTTTATGCAGATCTCTACACAAACATGCCACCCACTATGCATACATCTGTGTGATCAAATGTTCTGGTACACAGTGTAAGAACATTTTGAGATCCTAAGCAATATGATCAATTGAAATGTAATTGCCTTGGCTCAAGGTTTTAGTATCTGGGCCAACTAGTTCATTTGACATCCCTTTTCAGGGACAGCAGGGAAATGTGCTAATATTTACCTTATTACTTGCTTCCTTTTATTTGTATCTTCTGTCTGGCCCTGAGAATTATAGATGAGTGTACTTATCTCTGTTTTTCCATAATGCACTAGGTAACACCCTCATCAAGTACAGCCCTTCATTAAATATAATGCATAGTGCTTGTGCTTTTTTAAACTGAGAAAAAAATGCCAGAGTTGCTGGCTAGGTGGTGTGGGAACCACACAAATTAACATCCATTTCAGCCTCTTAAGGTTGCTTTAAAATGTTTATAAACCCAGAGAGTATAGGGAACACCATCAACAATTAGTTAAAAGTGGAAAAAATAAATTAGTCAGTAATTAGCTTATCTGGGTTTTTTAAGTCATGTGACTTTTTGTTTTTTCTCCGCATGGCGAGGATGGGGTTAAACCACAGCAGGTCACATGTCCTAGTGATGACATTTTAACTTTATTAGGCCCTCTCCCATGGCCATGCATTGTCAGTGAAGCATCTGATCTACCCTGATGGCAATAACGGCTGTGGGAGTGAATCAGATACTTGACTCCCACTGCGACTTAATCCCACTCCTGACCCAGGCTGTGGTGACATAGGCAGCTGGCCAGACTACATGTAGATACAACTTACTTGGTTAAGAAAAGGGGAGCCTGCAAATTGTTGTCAATGAGGGACTAGATTAGTAAAGTTTTAAAGTAGTTGCCCTAATCCAAAGCACCTAGTGTGATGCTCGGTCATTCCACTGCAATTTGCATGAGTCATTTCCGACAGTCTATGCTGGGAGACATCCCTGACCTCCCTCCAGCACACAGCAGGTGATTGACATCCTCCTGCATGGGGATGAATTGGTGCAAGGTGACTGTTGTCTGTAAAAAGCAATAGTGGGACATTCCACTGGTGTATCCAATAGGTTCCGGCCAGAACACCTCCCAGTTTCCACTAAAGGCAAGCCTTCTGTAGCGGAGAAGAAGCAGTCTCCAAGGAACATGCAGAAAAGGACAAAAAGAGGCCCCACTAAGTGCAGACTGTTTTAGATTTACTAAAAGACAAATTAAAAAGCACTCACATGCGTAAAGTAAAAAAAAGGCACATCTAGGCTCAAGTGGAGTCTTGGACCAACAGATGTCTCTACTGCGAGCAACACAGTCTTCGGCGTTTCAGAGCATGCACACCATGGAGTGAGTGTGCTCCTTTGTCAGGGACTTGAGAAAGGAGCGCATTCATTCCGTTGTGCGTATGCTCCGAAACACCATGTCATCACATCCGGTGATGTAATTACACTGAGAGCTGTGTTCCTTCTACGCTCCACCTGCGTTCTAGCCCTTGTTCCAGTCCTCTCACATCACCCAGCCAGCTATGGACCTAGGAAGAAGACTGTGTTGCTTGCAGTAGAGACATCTGTTGTCCCGGACTTCACTTGATCCTAGATGTGCCTGTCTTTTACTTTACACATGTGAGTGCATTTTAATTTGTCTTTTAATAAATCTAAAACAATCTTCACGTAGTGGTGCCTCTTTTTATCCTTTTCTGATTGACATCCTCAGCTGTGTATGTTCCCATATGAAACTGAATGGGGGGGGGGGGCGGGGGGTTCCATTCTCTCCAGATTACTCCCTGCTTTATACGTTGGTGCGTGTGACATCAGATGGCCAGCTCCTGCCTTCCGGAGCTACAATTTTCTGTATAAACTGTGTGCTTTAGGAGGCTGCAGCTAAACAGGTCAACATATATAGAAGGCTTTGTTTCATCTCTGTGTGTCACCTAAGGCTAGTCACTTCAGTGGGTATATGTAAGGGTTTGGGTTTACAACCACTTTAATACAAAAAAAAAACAAAGGGCACAGACACATACTAAAAATTAATAGGAAGGTTTTAATTTTTTTGGTAGGAGGTACTGACACTTTAAGATAATATTGGGAAAATATTTTACTTTTGAATCCTATTAAATTCCTATCAAAAAACAATAATGGGCTTAGGGAAAAAAAAATATTTTTGAGTCCTGTGAGAAAACCCAACATATTACAAAACCAGATGTCAGTGCAATCTCATTATTAAAAAATAAAGCTGGCTTTAGACCTAATTGTCTGCATTTTCATGTGTTTTATATTATTTTAAGGCAGGTTCCTTGTCATGCATTGAAATGCTCTGCCATTTCTATCAAAAGCCCTTATAACGCACATTGAGAGATAAAAAATTAGATATGAACTTTTTTTGGCCTACACATAGGGGAATATTTTGGCTCACCATGCAACACATAGGGGGAGATTTACTAAAACGGATTACTGCAATCAGCTTCTAACTTCAGTTTGTTCAGTTAAGCTTTGACAGTAAATCCTAGAAGCTGATAGTTTTGCTATGCAGAGCTGCACCAGGTTCTATGTGCACCTGTTTTCGTAAATCTCTCCCATACTGTATGGCAAAGTGGTAATGACCCCCTAAGCTGGTCAGCTTAATGGATAGTTCCTTAGCTGTCATGGCGTCACTTTGTCTTTATGTGTGACCCAGAACAAGCATGCATTCAGTTATCTATTTTCCCTTGCTGGATGCTTGTTCTGGGACACAGACTCACAAAGCAGGGAACCTGCAACTTTCAAAAAATATTTACAATAGCACCCCTTAATTTCTCTTGAAGGTTAATTTTGAGATGTATTTTGAAGTAATGTGTTACTAAACAAGTCATAGAGTAAGAGGGTACTTTTCTATTTCATCACACGTGGCCTATTAACATTCCCCTGGACCTGAAACCAAACACTGTAATGTCCTGTTTTCCAAGCGCTGTTAGGAATGACCAAAAGTAGACTCCCTGTATTGATCATGTAAGAGGCAATTCCAATGTATCCTTAGTTAAATGAGCCTAGGATTTCCCTCTAAAAACACATGCCACTAAAAATTTATAAACATGAGCATTCTAAAATGTATAACAGTTAATTATTCTTAATCACATTCAATTCATTTGTTTGTTTCTTGGATAGATAATTATACAGAAAAATCCACTATGCCCCAGTTTCGTCTTTGGTCCAATTATATAGATAGACAAAAAAAGGTCTTCTTGGTTCTGCAGTTCCCTATTGTTATAAACCCTCAGCATTCAACACAAATTACCATTATATTCTTAAAATAGCTGCACACTGGAAATTGGCAATTCTGGTTCCGAATGAATATGTGTTTTATTCCATATGTTTTCTAAATCAAATTCAAAATGGCATGGGCCTTAATTATTGGTACCATGTCCCATAATCATTAGATGATCAAAAAGGGAAGGTGGGAGGGACCAAAACTAGGTAGATTTTTGCAGTACCCAAGAATTACAAATTTGTTATATAAATATACAAATATTTTTATTGTTCACCATGTCATTAAAAACACCATTATAAAATAATAAAAATTCCAGCCATATAAAGAATCTCCCTCATATAAAATCCCATATGTTTTGTCAAGCATTTTTTTTTTTACAATTGTTACTATTTTTGCCATTCTTTAAGCAGGATGCAGTTTGCAAACATACTGTTTATGTTGAGAAAATCACTTTAATAAGTTGTTTCAAATGCATTGGACTATGCATTGACAAAGTAAATACTACATAACATATCATGGAAACTGTATCAATGGTTAATTTTTCTATTTAAAGAAAAATAAAGTAAATCTATTTTTCAGTATGTTTGACATCATTGCTTCAATGTATACAACTTTCTTAAGCAAATATTTTTTGTGGATCTGTTCCAGAGTGTCATGCCTAGAGATCCTGCCAGCAGCAGCATGTCCTGTTGAAGGTTGGCATCACTAAGGCACTGCTTCACAATTAGCCTCCTATAGACCAAGTAGGCAGCCCAGCATCCAACTAAAGGCATGGCCTTGGCAGGATGACAGCTCTCTTGCTAATTGATGGGTAGCAGGTTAGAATTGTCAGCCCACAACAGAAAGTTTCCTAGTAGGAAACGTAAGAAAGCTGCTTACAGAAAGACATGGTGCCAAATATACTGAAAAATAGATTTAGGATCTACATACTGTACACTGTAAAGGAAACCTGTGCTGAGAGAAGTATGTAGGCTTCCACTGCTGCCTTAACCCTCGAAAAATGGAAATTACCTTGTTGTCTTGTTAACTCTCTGGATTCACTTGCCCAGAGCTAGTATGCAGAAAGGGGTCAGCATTGACATGCACCAATATTTCTTTCAGTACAGATTTTCTTTAACAAGTATTATTTTCCTAGCAAGGAAATACAGTGCAGTAAAGGTTTTCTTTTGAAACAAAGCAAACAACATAAATCCGGACACTTTATACCACCAGTCTTATTAAGCCTGCCATTCCCCTAACTACTGCTAAATTGATTCTCAATGAGCAAATCCTTAGTCTAATGTCAATTTTAAATAAATAAAAATACTGTTTAAAAATAAGGAAATTAACATTTCACTGGAATGTGCAGTTTCCTTTCACTTTGCCCCTATAATTACCTTACCATAATGCCTTAATATCACTTTAATCACACTGGAAGGGATAGAGAAAAGCCCTTATACAATAACCTGCATGTGAGTTATAAAACAGCTTACACTGTCAAAAAAGAACAGTTATGATCTCCTTTCTTTCCCAAACCACACATGCCCTATGAACCACATCCTATTTTCTGATGCCATGAAGAGTTTTCTAATCAAGGTGCGTCATTTTCATACCTGTACAGTAAATGGCTGTTTTCCATGACATGTAGACTTGGTGTTTAGGTATCACCGCATGTCTTCAGTCTCATACATGATCGCTTTCGTGAAAATAGGCTTTTCAGATAACAGCATGCACTTTCCACTTCATGCCCATCATTAAGCCCATCGCTATGTGAAATGTGTGCAGATGTGTAAAGATCACTGGCTGTATCTTCTTCACTGTATGCCTATCACCTTACGTGTACTGTGCATTCGTACGGCTTTTTATCTCAGCAAAAAAGAAAACGAAAAACTGTTCTATGTTTTGATTAAAATAGAGGTTAGACAGTGCCCCATTCAGTCCACTCAGGCAGCTCCTAAATATAGACACAGTTTAGGGTTTTAGCATTTAACAATACACCACAGAAGGTTATAGAGAACCATTTGAGTTTAGAAACAAAGTTAAAGGGGGTGGAACATTGGTCTTTTGGCTTCTTTTTATTCACAATTTTGGACAACACTGCCCTTCTGTAAGTTCTAGTGAACTTGAGGCAGGGCAGTGTTGCCCAAAGCTGTTGAAACTTTGAATGGAAAGAAGCAGAAAGACTGGCGCTCCATCCCAGCACAGCTTGGATTGACATATCTCCTTCATCTCCATCTCTCTAGTTTTACAGTAACTAAAAAGAGATGATGCAATTGTGAATAAACTCTTACGCAAAATGAATGAAATGACTGCACAGCTTAAATGGGTGTAACTAACCATTCATTTTAGAAGCAGTGTGCAATACAGCACCATATATTTCTTGTCATAGCATGTTGTATAAGCATGATTTGCATGGACTAATAAATAAATATCATATATGAGTATGATATTTATGCAGAATAGTGATGAATGCATGCATGTTTTAGACCAGTGTTTGTTTTTCAAACTAACTTACATTGTGATTCTGTTTCAATGTACAGTAGTTTTATGCTCTTGACTCTGATGCAGCATGTTGTGTAGAGCAATAAGCTATTCTTTCTTTAACCAATTTCTGTTCAGTTAAATTTACAGTTTTGCATAAATGAAGAAATTCAGTTTATTCTGTAAAGTTGATAGATGTACTTATGTATTGTTTTTTACACACAAGCTCTATATTTTCTGAAAGTGGACTTTAGTCCAAGTAGAAAATGTAAATGATGGTGGACAAAGGTCCTTCTTTTGCTTAGTATGAGGATGCAGAATTTGGAGACTCCTCCTTGTCACTACATGGAGGTTTCAGATGCCAAGGTGGAAGTTCTCTCTCTGGGAAGACTCATTTTAGGCCTAAATCCAAACAAAATTTTAGGGAGTGAAGAGCTTCTATTATTGTGTGCAACCCCTTTAGGAATATTTGCCATTCTACCAGTCCATGTGATGCCTATATATAATGTGAGAGGTATGGTTGTTGCCATAATACATAAAGCCATGGACATCAATAAAGACATTGTAAGGAACTCTATCACTTCCTTGCACTACTGAAAAATTTGATTTTGTTTATGTCCCATAGAATGATTTCCTATCACTTCCTTTCCTGACAGGACGTAAGGGGAATCCTGCCCAATATGGACACTGGGGGGCAATAAAAAATCTGACAGAGTTTTAAACCCTTTCTGCTCTGTCTAAAACAAAATACTTAGTCTGATAAACAGAAACAATAAACATTTTTACCAGTGTTGGGCTATAAGGTTATTATAACTGCTTGGGTAAGCTTGAAATATACTTGCCAACAGTCCAAAATGAAAACATCTGGGGCTGGGACTTCCCCCAAAACGGGGTATCTTCAAGCTGTAACAAGGGGTTTATAGTGGTTACCATTTAGGTGGGTTTAAAAATAACTAGAGACCTAGTTTTGGCTTGTATGATTGCCGTATATATGTTACAAAAACAGCATGACAACAGGCATTATTCCATTAACAAGAGTGTCCCACAGAGCCAGAACAGAGGAACACAGTAGTTTTCTTCCAAATTACATTTATTTTGATTATTCGGAGTACAACTGCCTTATTACAATCACCAAAATAAAAACTAGTAAAGTGTTTTTCATATACAGTATATGTACTTCTATTGGATTTACATATACCCTAAATATTTTAAATATAGGGGCTTGTTTCTAATATGCAGCCTTCTAAAAGGCATGGCAATTGACATGTCTTCCTCTGAAATGGCTATAATAGCAAAAGATAAACAGTTGTAAAAAGAATGAAAGAGCAAAGTTATATTGAGGCACCCATTTATCATAAAATCCAAAAGCCAATATTTTCTGGACCTTGTATAACTGGGTCTTTATCAAATTTTGAGAAAATCAGAAAAATATGTATTTTAGGCATGGCTTTCCATTGTGCAAGGTGCTCTATGTCTCCTTTCTGTCACTGTAGTTTAGATCACTCTTATTTACAGCAGGGGTAATGTAATTTGGTTTTTATTTCAGTAGGATCGAAGTGTACCTAACACCACCCCATTTAAATGTCATGTTGCCAATTATTTCTCATACTAGTATAGTGTGTTAGCATAGTAGTTGGAAACATATTTTAAAGCATATGCATGTCTGTTATGTACAGTCATGGCCGAAATTGTTGGCACCCTTGATATTTCTCCAGGAAATCATGTATTTCTCACGAAACGTATTGCATTAACACATGTTTTGCTATACACATGTTTATTCCCTTTGTGTGTATTGGGACAAAACAAAAAAAGGGAGGAAAGAAAGCAAATTCGACATAATGTCACACAAACCTCCAAAAATGGGCTGGACAAAAGTATTGGCACCCTTTCACAACTGCGGATAAATAAGAATGTTACAAGCATGTGATGCTCCTGTAAACTCACCTGGGGCAAGTAACAGGTGTGGGCAATATAGAAATCACACCTGAAAGCAGATAAAAAGGAGAGACGTTCACTTAACCTTTGCATTGTGTGTCTGTCTGTGCCACACTAAGCATGGACAACAGAAAGAGGAGACGAGAACTGTCTGAGGACCTGAGAACCAAAATTGTGGCAAAATATCAACAATCTCAAGGTTACAAGTCCATCTCCAGAGAACTAGATTTGCCTTTGTCCACAGTGCGCAACATTATCAAGAAGTTTGCAACCCATGGCACTGTAGCTAATCTCCCTGGTCGTGGACGGATGAGGAAAATTGATGAAAGATTGCAACGCAGAATAGTCCGGATGGTGGATAAGCAGCCCCAAACATGTTCCAAAGACATTCAAGCTGTCCTGCAGGCTCAGGGAGCATCAGTGTCAGCGCGAACTATCCGTCGACATTTAAATGAAATGAAACGCTATGGCAGGAGACCCAGGAGGACCCCACTGCTGACACAGAGACATAAAAAAGCAAGACTACAGTTTGCCAAAATGTACTTGAGTAAGCCAAAAGCCTTCTGGGAAAACGTCTTGTGGACAGATGAGACCAAGATAGAGCTTTTCGGTAAAGCACATCATTCTACTGTTTACCGAAAACGGAATGAGGCCTACAAAGAACAAAACACAGTACCTACGGTAAAATATGGTGGAGGTTCAATGATGTTTTGGGGTTGTTTTGCTGCCTCTGGCACTGGGTGCCTTGACTGTGTGCAAGGCATCATGAAATCTGAGGATTACCAAAGGATTTTGGGTCGCACTGTAGGGCCCAGTGTCAGAAAGCTGGGTTTGCGTCCAAGATCCTGGGTCTTCCAGCAGGACAATGACCCCAAACATACGTCAAAAAGCACTCAGAAATGGATGGCAAAGAAGCGCTGGAGAGTTCTGAAGTGGCCAGCAATGAGCCCAGATCTAAATCCCATTGAACACCTGTGGAGAGATCTTAAAATTGCTGTTGGGAAAAGGTGTCCTTCCAATAAGAGAGACCTGGAGCTGTTTGCAAAGGAAGAGTGGTCCAAAATTCCGGGTGAGAGGTGTCAGAAGCTTATTGATGGTTATAGGAAGCGACTGATTTCAGTTATGTTTTCCAAAGGGTGTGCAACCAAATATTAAGTTAAGGGTGCCAATACTTTTGTCCAGCCCATTTTTGGGGTTTTGTGTGACATTATGTCATATTTGCTTTTCTGCCTCTGTTTTATATTTGTTCCAATACATACAAAGGGAATAAACATGTGTATAGCAAAACATGTGTTAATGCAATACCTTTTTTGTGTGAAATACTTGATTTTCAGGAAAAATATCAAGGGTGCCAACAATTTCGGCCATGACTGTATGTAGAAGAAGGTAAGTAGAAAACATAATCAGAAAGTCTTACGCTCAGTGTAGATGCTGTTGTCCTGACATAAGCACATTAGACACCTAAGCAAACATCTTTAAGTTACAAGAGTCATTTACCAAGGAGTGAGAACATTCAATACAACTTTCTTTACTCCTAGGAAGATAAGTATTTTCACTGCTTGATAAATCTACTTACACACAAACATGTTTGACAATGTATTTCTGCTACTATATAAATATAGATGATTTCCATTTTCTCTGACTACAGAGGCAAGTAATAGTAGCCATGAGTCTCGTGTTGGTCTAGCAGAAGGTCTGGAATCACGAGAGAAGACAATTATACCACTTGTGGTCGTGTCATCCTTGACCTTTATTTGTCTTGTGGTTCTTGTTGGTATTCTTATATACTGGCGGTAAGTATTCTAGTTTCTTACTTATGTTTGTATAAGCTTTAAATAAAATGTGTAAATAAGTTGTAAATAATATTTTATGAAGCCTGTTCATGTTATACAACATACACATGTACTGAAAATGCATGAATAAAAATAAAATAGGGTTGAAAACAAGCTAAGCTTTAGGCAAGTAGCTAAATATAGAATTGAGCTTCATCTATGTGAAATGTCTTACTTGCCAAAGATTTGTTATTTTGTTCAACCAGTCTCTGCTACCAGATAGTTGAAGAAAGTAGAAAAATAGCATTGGACCCTTAAGGATATCTTAAAAGATAAGTTCACCTTTATACCAAAAATAATAAATGCACATTTTTTTGCAGGTTAAAAAAATGTGTATTTATTATTTTTGGTTGCAGGAGCCTGTAAAGCATTGCACCCGCGATCAGCAGATCGCTGGTGCCATGTAGTACTCCTACAGATCTGTCAGTATATCTGCTTGCCACTACATGATGTATGTGACAGGAAGAATCAATGAACTACCATGGCGCTATGGCTGTTCAGACTTGTAGTTTCTCATTCACAGAAGACTGTGAATGAGTGATGCGGCCGGGCAAGCAGAGCCCATCCGGCCACGTTTTTTTTAAATTTGACAGTGAGCGGGGGCCAGTGCATTAATAAAACGTTATAACACGTTACATGTTACACCCTGAATATGGGTGTAAAATGTAACATGGTATGAAAGGTGAACTTACCAGATAGGGCAGCCAAGTTCTTAACTCTTTGAGATCTATCTGCAAACTACACTTCAGCTAAGCTATAGAGACTGCTCTAGAACCTGTCTCTGCCTATGATTTGACAACTAAGGGATAGCAGCAGACTGATAATATCCTCACTCTTATTTCTCCTTTTATCGGGAAGCTACCAGACTAAATTAAAAGAACTTTGAATTGGCTGAGTGCTAATACTTCAGAGTTGATTTAAGTTGTCCAAAGATGGTTCACATCTCTTCATATCATACAGCCTGCCCATACAATTTCAGCCGGTGCCTGCTGAACCTGGCAAAATTTGAACAATGGGCAGGCCAAATGTACCCAAGTGATCAGTCGATCAACTTGGGTACAACCAACCCACCAGATTTTACATGCCATTATAACTAATGGCTGTTACAGCCACTAGCAATAATCACTTTCTCCTGAGCCGTCCCCTCCAGTAGTACACAATGGCTCTGCAAGAGGGATTACCCTGTCAACACTATCTGTGTTGATGGGGGAATTGAGCAAATTAAATTTTCTCCGTCTGTAGCCTGCTTAATTAAACTGGATAGTGCAAAATCTGGTGCAGCTCTGCATAGAAATCAAGCAGCTTCCAGATTTCTTTGTCAAAGCTTAATTGAACAAGCTGAAATTAGAAGCTGATTGGATACCATGCACAGCTGCACTAGATTTTGCACTCTCCAGTTTTAGTATATCAACCACTTCCACTCCCTCACAAAGGCTAGGTTCTTACCTATGCAGGTTGTGTTTGACCCATTTCTGCATTGCATTTTGCGTTTTTGCACCTGAGTTTTTTTACGTGTTTTTGCCGCCTTTGTGATGCATTTTGCAGGGTTTTTTTTAATTTTTTTACATGATCCTTGTTACTAGGCATATTTAAACCGCAAAACGCAGCAAAAATGCATGCTTTTCTGCAGCGGTTCCATTGAAGTCTATAGAACCAAAAATGCAACTCTTTGCATTTAAAAAAGTCCCTGTTCCTTTCTAAAAAACACACTGGGTGAAAATGGAGATGTCCCATAGGAAAACATGTTAAATATACTGTACTGCGTATCTGCAAAACACAAAACACTGCGGAAAATGCTTAGGAGTGAACCTAGGGTAAGTACTGATTTTTAGAGTGTAACAGGATGCTGATGTCAAGACAAATTTAGATACACGTGCTAGGTGTATGTAAAAAAGTATTTAATGATATTTTATTGAATCCACAGCTAGATCAATAAAGTGAGATATATAGAACCTAGGATCCTAACAGTTTTCGTTAACAGTCCATTGTACTTCCCATAGCAGTGAATCTCCTCTAGAACGCTATATAGCTTTGCCAAAAATTTAAATGATTGATCATATTTTAGCATTTTTTAGTTAATAGTGTGCACTAAAACTTATCTTAAATTTTTTGTGACATTTTACATTCATAACAAAGCTTTCATCCATTAAAAATTCAGCAGTACATGCACTAAAACACTTCAAGATGTGCAAGCAGATGTGAACTAAAGTGCTGCTTATAGTGCTATGGATGTACGTATATCCATAATGCTATGAATAATGAATCCAACAAAAAAAAATTGTTTACTAGCCTTTTTCTTTTTTCATTCTGGTCCAGTCAAGGAGAATAATATATCATATGGTTTTTCATAACATAATCTAAAATTTCTACATTGTTGGTGGGTTTTGATGTGAGCAAAGTCTTGATGCTTTGCAGACACTTACAATTTTCACACATGCATCCATCAGTCTCAATTACCCTTGTCCCTTTGATATATGCAGATTTGGTAATATCTTACATTATTGATTGATAGGCACTACTGTATGCCTGTGTGTTTCCAGCAGTCAGCACTTTCATCATTTTAATCAAGTGATAATTAGTAATTCACACTTAACACATAAGCCTGATGTTGTTCACCTCTTATACCAAACAGATGGAAATACCTGCCTACAAGAATCGCAAAACCAGATGTTGTACATTGAGTTTATATAAAGTAGCTGCATCCTAATTGATAGGGATTATGTACATAGCTTCATCCATGAGCAGCACATGGAATGATGTTTACTCTAACATGGCAGTGATCAAACTATTTTATCCTTTGAATGGGTATTCAAGAAATGATAAAAGTTAAATGTTTATGTTTTGATTACATTAGTCATATGAATGTTTTTGGTCAAATAAATAATTAAATTAAACAGCAGAGCCGTTTATTAGTTGAAAAAGAAAATTTTAAATAATTATTTTTTTTTCATCCTCCAAATTTTTTTCAATAATTCAGTGAATGTCACATTCACCACACATGTTTATTGTGCATTTGAAGCGCATTTACCATCGAATATTTTATTTAATATATAGCATACTTGCTAGGAAGCGTTACGAGCAAATTCACCAAATCAACTTACAATTGGCAACATCTAAAATGGGCTCTTTTCATCAATAGGGAATGGTGTTTACTGTACTATGTATCTTCTTTATAGCCAAGAAAAAGTTACAATCACCGCACAGTGACTAAAAACCTTTACTTACATTGCATACACCAGTCTGATGTAGAAGATTACAATTATTCCCTATAGAGACACACTTATACACATTGGGATTGATATACTAGTGGCAAATAGACTGTTCAGTTTGCAAGGAAGTTTCCCACAGCGTAGTGAATGTGGTGAACACACACTTTTGCAAAGAATACTCAGTCATTCTCAGGGAAAAAAAAAAGTTGTATTTTTGTTTGCACATGAGTGGATGATGGAAAAAAGCGGAGCCCACCTCAATCACTAAACAAAGAGAACATTTCCTTGCAAAGTGAACAGCCTATTTATGTTTACCGCTGCTCAAGGTAGAGAGACTCCCAATCTCCAAGCACAACTCCTCCTGTAAGTGCTAGCCCAGCTAATGCACTGCATAGATGAGAACAAAGGACGTCCAATCGGCTGCACTCCAAACAATCCACTTTATTGAACCAAGATAAAACCAATACAGACAGTGGAAATACAGTGGGAGACTGGCAGGTAAATGCGTTTCACGCTAAAGGCAGCGCTTATTCATTACCCCCTGGACACGCTATTTACCTTAAGTTAATCCAGTCCATTGTTCTTAGTGGTGTTGTTGAGTTCAATTTAAAAAATATCAGGCATGCAGACTAATATCCCTATTGCAAGTAGGTAATGAGCATATAGTCTGCTATCATCTCGTACTACCCCAAATTCACTTCAGCACTGGAGAAGTCGCCAAAAAAAGATGAGCCCAAATAACTGGAGCTGGATATTGATGCGATTCAGGCTTCCTGGCACCCGATGCGCAGGCTTAGCTGTCTGCATGAAAGTGTATGTGCAAAGTACCCACAACCTCCCGATGGTTTGGTAGATTTCCAACCTTTTTTGGTGAATTGGCAAAGGGGCTTAAGCTGGAGAAGTGTTTTAGGAGGGCATGAACTCTAAGAAAGTGACTTCTGGGGCTTCCTACCTATACTACTGATTGTAACACCCTGTTTTCTAATATGGCAAATGTAACTGGTAAATTTTTTGCCATAATATTTTTAATGCCTGAAATGGAAATAGTGTTAGTAATTTGAACAAGAAGCCCTAAAGGTCACCTCATCACAGTTCCATGTACAAGCATTCCTGCATTCCACAGATGCAGTGAGCAGTGAGAAAATTTTGCCTCTACATATCTTTACATATAGCAGCCAGAGTGGCTAAAGAGGAGACCTAGTACAGGAATATATATATTTATATATATATATACAGTGGGGAAAATAATGATTTGATCCCCCTGCAGATTTTGCAGGTTTGCCTACTTACAAAGAAATGAAGGGTCTATAATTTTTATCATATCATTTAAAATACACCTATGATAAAAATGATAGACCCTGCATTTCTTTGTAAGTGGACACACTTACAAAATCTGCAGGGGATCAAATAATTATTTTCCCCATGGTACATAAATATATATATATATATATATATATATATATATATATACATATACAGTGGGTTTGATTTATTAAAACTAGAGAGTGCAAAATCTGGTGTAGCTGTGCCAGGTAGCCAATCAACTTCTAACTTCAGCTTGTTCAATTAAGTTTTGTCAAAATAACCTGGAAGCTGATTGGTTTCTGCGCAGAGCTGCGCCAGATACTGCACTATCCAATTTTAGTAACAACAAATAGTATTTCTTTAGTATTTTTGGCACACTGACCTCTAATTTCAGATGTTGAGCATCACAAAGGAATGTGAATATTACTCTTGTAAATGTTTTCTTTTATAATTAGAAAGGTGTTGTACACTTGTCAATAAGTGGAACATTCAGGGGACGGTGTACTTGACTGTGTGTGTTGTCACACAGTGTGATATTGGCAAACAAAAGCAAAACAGGGTGCACTCTCATCGTGCATTAATGTGGTAAACCACAAATTTATTTAATTAAAAAACATATAGATGTATACTCACAAATCAAAGAGAATAAATACAGAACAGATAAATCCGTAATGTCAGTCCAATGGAATGATATACCCTTGTTGTGATAAGCTAATGCGTTTCGGGAGACGGACTCCCTTCTTCTGAGCTTTTTTTTTTAATTAAATAAATGTGTGGTTTACCATGTTAATGCACGATGGGAGTGCGTCCTGTTTTGCTTTTGTTTACCAGTACCAAGATTTCCCGATCTTTGAAGGGCTGCACCTCAACGTTTGGCATTCATAGTTCCTTCTAGTTTGCATGAAGATTTGAGCTCTGGTTTCGTTTGTATGCACAGTGTGATATACCTGAGCATTTTGCATTCACTTTTAGTAAATAAGGGTGATTCGTGCTTGCTGCAACACTTGAGATTGATTAACCATCAAACTGAAACAATATGACAATGTTAGGAATAAACCCAAACAGACAATGTACGGGATTTAAAATGTTTAAGTATGTAATTGTTCCAAGTAAGAACCACAGTATGTCTAAAATCATAAATATTTATTTACAATCTCAATGTAAAATATGATAAAAATGATAATATGATAAAAAGATGTTCTGGAAAGTTCTCAAATATGTAAGAGTGTATGGATATACCTGCAGATGGAACATCAATCTTTTTAACATCACTTATTAGAATAGTGGAATAAACCGCAATACTCCAGAGAAAGGATTTGGGTGGTGGGTGTTCTCTCAGAAAGAACATCAAAACACTTGTTTAAAAAAACATTTTCCTTTATTTCATAAATCTATAAAACAAAGGTGTACATAATCCCTAACTTAAAAATACTTCTCACATAGTATAATAAATGTTACAGAAAATTAACTCTGTCAGATATATTTCTAAATAATGGTGTTTCTACCCCACATTTCCAATGTGGTGCCCATTAAATGGCGACATTATATTGGTGGATAACCTACAAGCAAGATTCCAACATGTTTCACCCAGATGGGTTTCTTCAGGGGAGGAGGGGGCTATATTTTCTGATTAGTTCTCAACAAACCTTAAAGTCAACCTGCTCATAGCAGCTGGAATTGGACTTGTAATAAAAATTTACCTGGCCACAGTGGTGTTAATGCTCAGAAAATTTGCTTGGTGGTTGCAGTCAAATTGATTGAAAATTCCTGAGAAAGCATGTCACCGTAAGCATCACATGAGAGTTTTGATTTTCACAATCCAAGTTTCCTGTGACTTCTCCTATGTCTTAACATCCATGCAAATGTAGCGTTGTCTGAGATTGTAAAGACTGTAAATAAAAAATTAGTATTTTAGACATATTACATGAAACAACAACACATTGACACCTCTAAAATTCTTTATATTGTATGCTTGGGTCTACCACTAAGGTGGAATGTGGTGTCTACATATCTACATATCATACAGTACAAAGAGATATAAATGATTGCTAATCAGCATTTGTTCAAAAGGGGTCAACAACTGGGATGATCTAAAAAAGTGCAACATTAAGTAACAACAATTGTAACTGAAGTAAAAACCATATGTAGACCACCTCAGGTTTCCCCTAACAAATATTATTATTTTCAATATATTACCCCAGTAAATTCCTATTGAGTAGATCCCAGGTTCATATATCTATTGTCATAGCAATAATTAGCAATGTGAAGGATTATCACCAAATATTTATATACTGAAGAATAAAATGAAATTAATTTATTAATACCATCGGTACATTATGATAAAGAAACAGCTTTTTTTTTTAATTCATTTTTAAAACCTAATTTTAAAAAACTGCTTGTCTTTTTATTTTGGTTATTAAGCCTATGTTCAGATCAAAACCAATCATTCTTATTGGAGTGACGGTACATGCTTGGATGGTCATGTTAAACATGGATTCACTGCGCAGCTTAAAAAAATCTATCGTTTAGTAAATCAGTCTCAAGTTTATTAAAGCATGCAAAAGCTTAGCACTCATTCCCATGGATGGAAGATCCTGTTTCCAAGTGTATCCAAGTAGACAAAAGAGATAAAATAATTTATACAAAGTTTTAATGTAATTGTAAAGTTAAATCATTTATTCTAATAATTACAATTTCTTAGGCTAAGAGATGTGTCATTAGAATGAGGTAAAAAAAAGTATTAGAATATTTCCATCATTAATATTTATTAACCTGTGCTATCAATGTAATTTAAAAAAATACATTAATAACTATGATAATATTTTTTCTATTACTTTAGGGCTTATTTATAAATGGGCAAAACCATTTTTCACGTCCTCTTACTAGTGAAAACTTATTCTGAAATGTAATTCTCTGTTTTGATTTCCTAGATTTAAATTTTGGCCTACACACCCTTTATATAACTAAGTGCTTATGATATTTCAGGAAATGTTTTCAGACTGCCCACTTTTACTTGGAGGATAGCACATCACCACGGGTCATTTCCAACCCTCCAGCTCCAGTGTTTCCTGTTTCAGGTGAGAGTTCTGATAGTGTACTACTGTTACTTGTATACTTATACACATGCAAAACTGTATATTGCTGTTTATTAATGTTCTAAATTTACATAAGCTGAGGGAGGGAGGGGATTTTGGTATACCATGGCCACGTGTACATCTTCCTATTTGATATGAATATAAATAAAATATTTGCAACAATTTAAAAAAAAGTAACCAAAGGATACCTTTGTATTTTGTGTCAGTTCTTACAAGCAGCATAACCTCCATATAGCAGATTCTTCAGAAGATATGACTGCTTATGAATGTATACAGTAAATATAAATAGCATATCAAACTAACCTTTGTAGTGGAATACCTGCATGAGATAAAATATGCCTGACATCCTACATTGTACACAAAAGTGGTAGATATATTCTAAAATAAGACCCCTTAAAATTTATAGTTACCAATTATTTACTGAACAGTGAGCTTGTATCTTACATTTGAACTGTATACTGTGATGCATGAATGACTTTAGACACATCTTGTAATGTCATAGATACCTTAACTCCTGTTGTTTCGGCCCAGTCAAAGAAAAAAGAAATCCACCTGGAAACTGTTGACTATTTTCGCATTATGGGGGAAATAATTCCTTCCTGACCCACAAGGCCTGTCACATCAATTTTCTGGATCAATATTTATCCATATAAGCATTTAACAGTTATCTCTGTGCATAACATTAAATTTAATACAATTATCCTTCTTTAGGCTCCACTATTGATTGTACCTGTAAAGAACCCCTCTTAGCAGAAGGTAACATGTTTTCTCTATGTAAAGCTGATATCACCTTTTCCTTTGTGGAGTCTTTAGAATGTAGAATAGCCATATCTTTTACTGCCTTAGGAGCAACTATATATATAACTATATTATAATAATGTGTTTTATCTTCTTTTTTTATACAGTATATGTTAAGATTTTGTTTGCTTTAACAGCTTCTACTGCCTTTCAGTTATTTAGCATTGCCATGTCTGATTACAGATGTTTCCCCAGAGCTATTAAATATTTTTTGTATAAAGAGCAGAATTGTGTCCAAGGTTTATGCGCATACCATTACATTTTCAGTGTTAATGTACTATTTAACCACTTAGCTACCGCCACTCGCAATGTACTACGGATGGGCAGCCACTAAAGGCAAGGCGACGTACCTGTACATTGCTGCCTACTTCCGCATTCTGCATGTGCACCCCTGAATCCGGCACCCGCTATGATTGTACACAGTGGGAGCCTATCAGCAGATTCTAGCCAATGATTCACAGCTGGAACCTGCTGATCAGCTGTGTACAATTACAGCCCAGAGCTCTGTACAAAAGGAATGATCTCTGTGTTTCTTATCCCTGCAAAACAGGGATGAATAACTTAGAAATCTAGTAGTAAAAAACAGCACACTTTACACACATTACACATAATTAGACACAAATGTAACCATTTGACCACCCTAGATGTTAACTGCTTCCCAGCCAGTGTCATTAGTACAGAGACAGTGTATAATATTATCACTGATCACTGTATTAATGTCATTGGTGATATCAGAGGCAGTTAGTTCCCCCCAGCATCAGTGTCAGATTGCCCGTCGCACTATCGCAGTCTCATTATAAGTCACTAATCACCGTCAGTAGTATAAAAAAAAAAAAAAAAAAAATTTCAGCATATATACCATAGTTTGTAGGTGCTATAACTTTCATGCAAACCAATAAATTTACACATATTGGGATTTGAGATAAAAATTAATAGAGAATTTGATTTTTTTTATTGGGTATGTTTTATACTAGATAATGAAAAAATTGTTTTATTTTCAATAATGTCAAGCTTTTTTATTTATATATAAAAAAGAAAAAAAACCAGCATGGAATAAATACCACTAAAAGAAAGTTTTATTTGTGTGAAAAAAAATTATATAAATTTTGTTTGGGTACAGTGTTGCATGACCATGCAATTACCTATTAAAGTAGTGCAGTGTGGTTTAGCAAAAAATGGCCTAGTCATGAAAGGGATAAAACCTTCTGGAGCTCAAGTGGTTAACTACCTGAATAACTGCTTTGCCAGTATTTACTGTATGTAAATACCTTTCTAAGTAATTATGTGTATTTGCATAACGTGTCATCAGCTTCAAAATATGTATATCTTACTATTTACTTTATAATGTATGTGTCTGTTTAAACTTTTTAAATGATGTAAATATGTTCACCAGCAAATAGTTGATATTTTGATTTGGAAGCATAGTTTATATATCAAGAAACAACTGTTAATATAGTATATAGCCTCTAATTTACATCAGTTCTAATGACAGAGGAGGAATAATACTTACTCTAAAGAAGTCAAAACTATGACAAGTCTAATGCTAAAATGGTGGATGTTGATTGGGAGTTGACTTTAGCAGCCTCAGACTTTAAAGGAATAGTGATTCAGATTTATCAGATTCAGATATATCAGATTTACTAATAAAACTATAATATTTTAACACAAAAGCTGTGTAAAGAAAGCAAGATTAGAGTACTGTCTGCATGACATGGGATAGTAAAACATGTATAGTTAATTGTAAAGTGAAGCGCCGTATATAAAACTTTCTTTAAGGGATCATAAATAGGGGCATCAGTTTAGTATTTTTGCGTTTTGAAAACGCTAAAAAAAAAAAAAAAATTGTGTCAATATTTATACTGCAAGTGCCTGGGTGTATGCACATAATCGCTCACTAGAGGAACAGCACCATATGATGATAAGGGTGTCCTATGCAGCATTTTCTTTGCTGATAACTCCATAAACGCTGATAATCCAAGTCAATGAGAATGCTCAATAAACACTTAGAAAACACACACACAAGGAGTTTGTTCTCTGCAATATTGTTATCTGCAATTTTCTCAACCCCCTGCTTTACTTGACCCAGGCTTTGCTCTGTTTTTACGAAAAGTTCAAAAATGCTTAAAGATACACATTAAACCTTCTTAAAGCTATATAGGCATCAAACTTAACACACATTTTTAGTGTATAACACACAGTGTACTTAAACTGCTACGCATGATGTTGGCCTTCGGAAATCTACAGATAGATTGTGGCCAAGAGGGCCCAAGAACTGACTGCAGGTGCCCCATCACACCCGTGCCTTTAGTTTAGGCTTTCTGGTAAAGTGGAAGGGTTCACAATCTTTATCTATTTACAAGTTCTGTACTAAGATACCAGGGTTACATTTCATCTTTCCTTACTTTGGTTCTCTGGGTCTCTAACATACTACTGTTGGGTAGTATCTTCTCTTGTCTTACCTCACAACTGAAGCCATCTATTCCTTGGGGGACTCAGAAGGCATACATAGCCTGCTTTCTCATAGCATGTACGGTATTTTAACTGGTTTCCAGTTCCGAGACACAACTGGTCACTCTCAGAAATCCCTTCTCTTTGAATCTTATGGGTGTATGCTCAACTGGAATAACTTGATGATCACAAATGAAGACTGCTGCAAAACCCAGATTGTAACTTAGCTTTCTCATCTACTATAAGTTATTCAACAAAGTTTTCAGAAATGTCTGACAAATGCTGTTACAGTATATCCCAAGATGTACCTTAGAATCCTCGTACTCACATGGTGGCTCGATGTTGTTCCCAGGCTGGTAGGGACGTTTGTTGGGAAAGAACCCTTTAGGCTGCTGGAGGATTTGGAGTCCACTCCAAATCAGTGAACCATTTGAGACCTGTAAACTGCCTCTTTTTTTGTTTATTCCCTGAATACATATAGCAATTCCCTTCAAGACATGTCCTCCAATAATTTTCAAGCCAGATATTGTGCCTAAAGCCCTGTGCCTTTTCAGAGCTAAAATAAACTAACCACTACCTCTTGCACCTGCATTCTCTTTTGAGAGGGACACTGAATGGTCAAAAATGCAAAGGGTTATACTTTACTATAGATACCCGGTATAACTGGCAGATGCAGTATTTAGTCATGACTATTGCTACTTAGTAATAGGTGTTTTAGCAAAGACATATACTATATTTATTATTAGAAATAGTATCCATGCAGCTGTTTTCATGTGATAAGAGAAGTGTGTTCAAAAGGCAGGTGTATGTGACTTAACCAGTCTGTCGTTTATTTTGTTTCTTTTTTATTAGCAAGTACGACTAGTGTCAAAGACATATTGGCTAAAATAGCATCTAATTTATACCTGAGGCTTTCATTAAATCAGAGCAGAAGTACTGTTCAATTGGCACCTGGGGTCACTTCAGCTGTCAAAGTCCTATATGCGGTATTTTGACAGCTGGCAGCATCTGTCACCACCATCACTAAATCCAGCTGTTTGGTAAATCATTGCTTAAGAATATTATAATGTAAAGAGCAATAAGCAGAAATAATATAATTCAGTCCAAAGTATGACAAAGAAATGCTAGAACTGTATTGAATACTGACCCCCCCCCCCTGTTGTACAATTTGTTCTTTAGGATAATTTAATTTATATTGGTCTTTGGACTAGACATGTGCTCGAAAAAAAAATCATTATTTTCCTCTCCTGACATACTTGGTTGTCGGATATTCAAGTTGCAATCATACCATTTTAGACATGGCTGGTCCTATACTCTATACCGAGTTTGCACCTCTATCACGTCTACACACATACTTCTACTGCAAAACAACAAATTTGATGTTTCCGTATTCTCCATACACATACACAGTAAAATACACAGCCTGTAGTCCAAAATACATAGAACAATACAGGCAGAGTCATAATGAAGTGTCATGCCCTAGTCTAGACCAGTGGTTCTCAACCTGTGGAACCTCAGGATCCACATTTGTTCTTGGTCATTAAGTTGCGACCCAGTATAATTTAATTTCTGAAGCATTATAATTTATTCCACAAAACAACGTGCAGTATTCTACAATGTACATACTTTTACATAATAAAACACTTTTTTTAAACTTTAAATATATTTTTATTTATATTATTTTAAGTATACATAAAATAACAAATATCCACCAATACCCCCTAACGTTGAGCAATGTCCCCTCTACCTTACACTAATAGCACATTAAGCTGAGCACTGCCTCCTCTACCTCTCACTCTCTCGAAGACATGCTAAGTTAACCCCTTGCCCTCCAGAGGATTTACCCCCCTTCCTGACCAGGCCATTTTTTTCGATCCAGAATTACTGCATTACTTTAACTGATGTGGTCATGCAACACTGCATCCAAATGAAATGTATTGAAATACATTAATAAAATAAATTTTTCCCACAAATGGAACTTTCTTTCGGTGGTATTTGATCGCCTCTGCGGGGTTTTTTTGCGCTATAAACAAATAAAGACTGACAATTTTGAGAAAAAAACTATATTTTTGACTTTTTGTTATTAAACATGTCCAGTAAAAAAATTTTAAAAATTAATCATTTCATCATAAATTTAGGCCAAAATGTATTCTGCCACATGTCTTTGCTAAAATAAAATCCCAATATGTATAAATTAATTGGTTTACATGAAAGTTAAAGCATCTACAAATGGCGGTATATATACTGGAATTTTTTATTTTTTATACTAGTAATGGCGGCGATCAGCGACTTATAGTGGGACTTTGGGACTGCAGCAGGCATTCTGACTCTGGGGGGGAACTAGCTAACTGTCACTGCATCCCCAAAGACACTAATACAGTGATCAGTGCTAATATAAAGCATTGACACTGTACTAATGACACTGGGCAGGAAGGGGTTAACATCTGGAGCGATCAAAGGGTTAACTGTGTGCTGTGTGCTCTTTTACTGTGTGCTGTGTGTGTGCTTTACTGTGTAAGCACATTGCTTTCTATTGCTCTACTATGCAGAGCAATGCAAAGCAGTGTGTTCGAGCTGACAGGGGAGAGATCTGTATTGTTTACATACAGACCTCTCCCCCGTCAGTGATACTCGGCGATCACTGGGTGTTGGCGGGGAATCACTGACCGGGACCAGGTGATCGACAGCTGAAGCCGTCAATGGCAGCGCCCCCTACCCGTAAATGCAAAATCATGTATTTATATGTAATTTTGTGCAGCCCTGCCGCCCTGTAGCAGTATTTCTGCTGTAGGTTGGGGGGAAACCAGTTAAGAGTAATAATGTCTTCAGTGGCTTTTTAAAAAAAATAAAGTTTGTGCAATATTTGTGTGAGGGTTTCACCCTCCTACCCCCCCCCCCCCCATTTCATGCACTCCTTCAATCCCCCCTTCCATGCCCTGCTTTAGCCCACCCTTTCATGCCCCCTTCCTTTTCCCTTTTATGCTCTTTCCTTATCCCCCTTTCTCACCCACCTTGACTGCTTTTCATGCCCTCCCCTTTCATGGTTTACATCAGTCCTCCCCTTTCATGCACACTTTCAGTCCCCCCTCCCATCACCATCGCTTTCCTGTTTTCTTTCATCCTTTCAAAATGCGCTCTCCATCACATATCCGCAGGCCAGGAAAAGTACCTAGCGGAGTAATTTCCTGGCATCCAGTGGTGTTTTTCTTCCCTCCTGCATGGCTGGCTGGCTGGAAAGAAGTGTAGTTATATGTCACCTCCTCCCAGTGCTTCCGCGAAGGAAGGAGGAATGTGCGCGAGGGCTGTGGGACCACTTTGTAAGTGCATCATGTGTACCACCTTAATAGGACCAGCTGGTTGCAATAATACAAATATTGTATTATCGTAGTTGCGGTCCAGCCGTCTTAACATTTTAGTCACCAGTTACACCACTGCGATTTAAAATCACACGATTTGTGTGCAATTTCAGCATGATTTCAGGTGTGATTTCTGAAGACTTTATTGCTACTTGTGAAGATTTTCAGCGATTTCTTGCAATTTGCAGTGCGATTTCCTTTATATTCTATGTATGTGGAATCGCAACAAAACTGCAGAAAACTAGTGCAAGAACTACTTGCCCCGTGGCCCAGTCTGCCTCTGGTCGTGACTCATTTTTGAGTCGCGACCCATTACTTGAGAAACATGGCCCTAGACACACTTAAACACTTACACCCTTTTCTGCAAATTCCAGCCCTTGTGATTATTTTATTAGAAACTAATCCTAAAATGCCTTATTGGAGGCAGTATGCTGTCTGCTTTATATGCAGAACTAATTTTCAGCTGTACAGACTGACTACCGAACAAGGAAAAGCAAATGACTCCTCTCAACATCCTCATAATTATCCATCTCAACTTTAACCTTCATTTATTTTGGTGTATTATTCAAACATTTCCAGAAGTGGCTAGAAGAAGGAAATATTTTTACAGTCTAACCTTTGAGGTTTGGTGCTATTTTAAAAAAAAAAGACAGAAAAGGTTGAATGCAAAGTTTACTGTATATATAACTATACTTTAATACAACCTATACAATAATAGACATGTACAACCCTATAAAAATGTACCCCAATGAAACATTGAGGTTGACTTACTAAAACTGGAGAGTGCAAAATCTGGTACAGCTCTGAAAAAAGCCAATCAGCTTTCAGGTTTGATATCTTATATTAGTGCTGCACATAAGATATCACTATGTATGTATGTGGAAACACATGTAAGTGTCAGCAGCACTAGTGTATGCAGGAGGTTGTTTTTTTGTGCTGGAGTTTCAATTGTATACAGCTTTTAGGTTTATTTTCCAAAGCGTATTTGTCAAACCTATTTTTCAAAATAAGGTAGGAAAAGGTCCAATTGAAAGCTTACTGTATATACAAGTATACTTTAATACAACCTATACAATAATGAAACATTGGAGTTGATTTACTAGAGCGTGCAAAATCTCATACTGATTTTCAAAGAGACCAATTGGCTTTCAGGTTTTTTGTCAAAGCTATTGAACAAGCTGAAGTTAGAAGCTGATTGGTTACCATGCACAGCTACACCAGATTTTCCGCTCTCCAATTTTAGTAAATCAACCACATTGACTCCCAAACCTGTGTCACACTTCCAGACACACATCACTCACACCCTATACCAGTATCATACTAAAATGCTCCTTAATTTAGATTTGTATCACAAAACCTACAGAAATAAGCATAGCCAGGGCACTCTGTCTACACTTACGCTGGCCATATATGGATCGAAATTCAGCCGGTTCAGCAGGGACTGGCCATTTCTGTTTACGAGAAGTCTATCTTAAATGATGGACTTCTCATCAACAAGCTCGTTGGAAAATTTTGCTTCTGCGACCAATCAACTGCAGCTTTAATCAGTATAGTCTGGCAGTGGAGGAGTCCCGCTGTCAGAATACAATGGCACAACAAGGAGGATTCTTGCATCCACCTTGAACCAGTGGATGGGGGAATCATTTCAGTTTTTGCTGAACAAAAAAAAAACAAACTATGCCATGTCTGGCCAGCTTACATCTTTCAGGCTATGTACTATACTTGTCAGAGTACATCAACTGCGGAATCAGTCATAGTGCTAAATATTATTAGTATTTTATAATCTAAGCTGGGCATCATCTTGTAAAGCTGGGCATACAATAGTAGAATTTAATTCAAAATTTTTTGTTGTAAGAATGTTGTTAGACCGTTTGTTAATTTTTTTTCTAAGCGCTAATGGGGTCAAATCCATGTACGTTTTCATCACAGTGATGAGAAAATTTGAAGGAACAGGATAGAAATTTTTTTCTCTTATGTATGAATTTCTAACAGTGTGTGTAGTTTTCATTTGGTAAAGTCCATTCATTCCAAAACTGAAGGGTAAAAGCAAACTAAATCTTAAACTGCTTTCTTGAACGTTCGAATGTTCTGAGAATTTTCATACAAATTTTCCTGAAAAAACTTTGTACAATTTTTATTTGAAATTCTACTGGTGTATACCCAGCTTTAGAAACATCCAGCACATACAGTATGAGCAAGGTAAAGCAGGTTAGGTGAAGCAACATCATAAAACTTGAAAGTTCACATGGTCTTACATATAACTTGACAGCAGACAGCAGCAACTATAAAAAGGCTTAAAAACCAGCAAACGATCACTCACAAGGAAATCTATCCTTCAATTTAGGTCCACTTTACTAAGGTAGGTTGACTGAGATGCCAGGGGTCATCCAGAGTGTAATCAGGTTGGCCAGGCTTGATGGCCTCACTCACTGTGCGTGGTCCTCCTCCAAGCTGCTGATTGCATTGACATGTGAGGCACTAGAAGCACCAGAATCAGGCTGATGTCTGATCAGAGTATATTGGGGTGCAAGGGATATGAGCCATTAGTTGTTTGTACACCAAGGCAACTAATGACATCCCTAACTATGCAGACATTGTGGCAATCAAGTGCTTTATATTCAATCACAGTATCATATCCACCCACCCACATTTAAATGGACATAATTAAAAGGAATATGTCTCCATTATATCAGTCTGGCTGGGTTAAATCAAACCTTCACATACAGATTTGGCACATTCACCAAATTCCCAGATGAGACAATCATCACTCAGGGACCAACCTTGTCTCCTGGTTACATAAACATCAAGCCTACTAATGTGTAACAACTAGACAGGCACTGTCACTAAATTAAAGCACAACCCTCCAGGGGAAACAAAATCATACCAGGTGGACAGGAAAATGTGTATTAAATTGACACTATATGGTGTGACAGACATAGACAGAGAAACCTCATAATAAAACATCAAAGTCCATCTCATGGATGTCCATCTCCATTCAAACTTCCTGGGGATAGGGTCCCAAGAATATTATTTCACATCCAAATCCTTCCTCAAAGTTCTTGTTTAAAACCACCTGGTCTAAGGATAAATTCAAGTGATGAATTCCCTTGACCGTTATACTTCTAGGGCTGAACTGTGATAAGTTTCAGAGTGCTATGCGGGTTGGCTGGTAGGATTTTAGATGCAATATCATGTATAGGTTTAATTATCCTAATGCAAAACCTTTGCTTAGTCTTTCAAACATATATTTTGCCACAAAGGCAGTTGATCAAAAAAATTCCACTTTTGCAGATAATGAAAGATTAATTTCAAAGGATCAGGACCCGTTCCAATTAGAAAAGGTCCTGATTTTTTCAACATACCACATAATTTGATTTTATTTAGCTAAGCCCCAGATCTATCTACATGATATTTAAGTTTTTTCATCCATTGTGCGGTGATCAGTGATCTAAGGTCTACAATCTTTGCCATTTGGGAATTAATTGTTTTATATATATCAGTGATGCTGAAGCATCCTATATACATTAAATGGTCCCAATGGGAACCAAGCAGTGTAAATATTGAGGCAAAATAGTTTCCCTCATCAGATGCTGTTTTAACTGCACAAGATCTTTTCTATTTTCATTAAGAGCTCTAAAAGTACTTGTCCTGAGCCTTCTATGAGGGTAACCTTCTACCCTAATTTGGAGGGAATTAGTATGCGGAATCACTCTAATGGTTGCTGTAGGATGATGGCTTTTGACATTGAGGAGTGTGTTAGCTGTTGTAGGTTTGTGATAAGGCTGCATCTTTTCTTTTTTTTTTATTTAGAAGTATGCAACAGTTACAATGAAACAACATGGAGAGTTATTAGCCTGAATCATAACAATAGTGGTTTAACCAAAAAGCAAATACAAAACCTGCCATATAAATAAAAACACTGTACATTGCCCCCCACTGGATAACTACAGAAGCACCATTAAATTGCCAGAGCGTAGGGAATTCTACTGCGATACTAATTCCACTGGAACTGCGTATATTAGATTTTCTGACGTTCTGGGAAGAATAGGAGAGGAGAAAAGAAAGGGACAGGAATAGTATAGGAGAAAAAAAAAGGGGGGGGGGAGAACTAGCTAGCACATATTGCCCATGGCTCAGGTGGAAATTGCATATATTAAACATATTGGAGGTAATCCTCTGAGAACAAGGTCCCAATAAAACCATCTGGACTTCCGATTTTTCTCTGATATCAGAAGTCAAATTCTCCATCTGTTCGATGTCATTCACCCTGGCGAACCATTGAGTCACAGTCTGGGCCTGTTGCTTCCACAGAGCCCATCGCACGCACGTGCAGCATTGAGAAGATGCTTAAGGAGAAATTCATGATAGCATAGAGATATGTCCGTAAATTTGTGTATGAGTTGGAGCACTGGTTGCCAGAAGGACTGAAGTTTGGGGCAATCCCAAAAAATTTGAAGAATAGTGCCCGGATGTTATTCACAATGCCAACACCAGTCTGAATGGTTGGGAAATGTTTGGCCAGGACGGATGGGGTTCTGTACCATTGGGTATTGAGTTTATATGAAGACTCTTGGTATTTGCTGCAAAGGGAAGACTTATGCGCAAATAGAAGAATGCGGTCCTTCTGGGATATAGTAAAACTCATCTGTAAGTCCCATTCCCATTTCGCTAAGAAAGGGGGATCGGCAGACGCATGGAGATCCGATAGTATTTTATAGCAGGTCAACAGGGTGCCACGTGTCAGGCCATCTTGTAGGCACAGTTCTTTGAAGGAGAGAAGCCACCTAGGAAAGAGCTCCAGCCTAGGCAAAGAACCTAAAAAATGGGAGAGTTGAAGGGCTCTCCAATAGTCTAAAGTTATGGGCGTCTGTCCACCAAATAGCGACTGAACGGGAATCCATGTGGGAGGACAAAGGAAATGAGAGGTACGAAGTAGACCTTTCAAGGTCTGTCTTAAAAAGTTTGGGTCTGCGAGGCCCAGGGAAAAGCCTGGGTGGCCAATAACTGGTGTCATCGGCGAAGGAAAGCCGGATATGGAAGATAGACTAAAACATCTGTCCATCTCTGCTAGTGCAGGGCTAATGACCCGTTGTGAGGCTAAACAGGCAGTGTGCAACTTGCACACCCAGGGTAACCCTGCTAGTGCAGCTTGGGCAATCTCCCTCTCCAGTTCCACCCATAGTTTCATATCCCCATGTCTGCACATAAGTCTGCATCTTGATACAACCCTCCTGTATGCCAAATTTTCATCAAGTTTCAAAAAAGCAATCTATTAAGTGTCAGCAGAGTATGTAAGTCAGACATTTCTCTGATTCATATTCAGCTCAGACAAAAAAAAAGATGTCCAACTGATTTTGTGCCCCCCTCCACACCATCAGCACATTATTGATAGATCTCTGCCATAGGGCCTCATGTTCCCCAAACTCATGCCTGTCATTCATCTCCAGTTGCTCCCACCATCCAAGGTGAAGGTAGGCATCAGACAGGGTGTATGCTGCTCTAATGGATATACCACAGACCTGGTGAAAAACCTTTTCTGAGAAAACAAAGAAATTTTGACCCAAAATCAGTTTTAGCATATCCAGTATAAACTGATGAAACTCATCAATCTGCCGGCTATATTATCCTAACAGGTAAGTTAATGATTCTAGTTGTTGGTGGGGTATTGAAGTATTCCAAGTCAATTCCCAGCAGCAAACAGCCCTTCTCCACTGTAACCCCATCCAATCTCCTCAGCACATAACCAGTATCCAGTACAAAGGAGAAGATGTGATGCATAAGGGGTTTAAACTGTTAGTTTAGCTGTATGAATCATTACATACAGTAGGTAATAAGTATATATTGCAGGTGCTTGTCAGATTAGTTCTTTGACTGATTTTACTTTTTTTTATGAATGCATCTGTGCAACTTAGTACAAGACAAGTTTCTAAACTATGACCTCCCCATGTAAGAAGTTTATGCTAGTGTCACATGAATCAAGTTATCACAATAAGGCCTTGTTCACATGGCCATGAAAAACGCATTTCCAATCGTTTTTTATTTACGGATCTAAATGCAGCTGCATTGTTTTCAATAAAGGCATTTAGAAAGGTGCTTAAAAAAGGACTGTGTCCAGATCCATAACAAAAATCCAAAATTCTGCATCTCGGGACAAACATATACATATATGCCAGATGCAGGTATTGCAAAAAAAACCCAGTACAACTGATCATTACGCAGTACTTTTTGTGCTAGAAAAAAACATGCATAATGAGGTCAATAACTTTTTTTATGCCCATGTGAATGTAGCCTAAAAGTATATCTAAACTCAAAAACTCTGAACGTTTAGTGAACTTGTCTTTTAATATTTTCCCCCTAAGAGTGCAGAGTACTGCATTAAATACTTACCTTCCTTCCATGTCAAAAAACAACAAACAAAAATTCCCAGCTCACTTACCAGCCAGTCTGCAACTAACCAAATTTACCCTATCTAACAGTTTACGTTAAACCATAGGGTTTAGTTTGCACACATTTTCAAATATTTACGCAAGCTGGAGAGGCCACTTCCTGGCACCCCAGTATATCTGCAGTCCTATCTTTATAAATTTTCAGAGTCTCTTTAAAGGTATAGGAATGCATTGTATACCCAGCAATAGCACAGAGGCAACAAAGGTATCCAGTGCATCCCCTCACCAATTCACGAACAGTAGAAACAAATGGCAACCACCACAATCTATAACTGGCCTTTGCAGCAAGGAGCACATGAAAGGGCGATGCGTGTAAAAAAACCCACAAATTCCCAGCTCACTTACCAGCCAGCCTGCAATCTTAACTTTAAATATGTATGTTGTAGCAGGTGTCCAATCACTGAACTAGTGGGTCAGGTCCAGGGACGGACTGACAACTCATGGGGCCCCTGGGCAATAGGGGATCATGGGGCCCCTGTGTCCTTGCCCAAACTCAAAAAAGCCAATAAAAAAGGTACCAGGGGCATCTCATGGGGCTCCCTACTGACCCCAGGCCCTCGGGCAGCGCCCGAGTTTCCAAATGGTCAGTCCGCCACTGGTCAGGTCAGACAAACTTTTAAATATAAATATCTGGGTCAGCCTTCTAAAATTGTCCTAGTTCCTGAGAGAATAGACCTCATGGCTAGATTTACTCTTTTATTTGTCCCGGAGGAGAAATCCAGCATTTTATAGGAAGAGGTGAGGGAAAACCCTGCAATATGGACAGTTGTCCTTCTGACTCTTTAAAATGGGAATTCTGTTTATTTTTGAGGGATTGCCTATTACATCTCCAGGACAGGCAATGAAGGGAAATCTTCCTAATGTGACTAAGACAGCAAAATATAACCTGATATGGGTATTAAACCTTCACTTCTCTATTTTAAACCAAAGCATGTTTTGGCTGCACAAACACTAAAGAAAATGTGCTTATGGCCAAATGTATTGAAATGTAAAGTTGGCACAAGAGACTTCTCTCTAATTGAAGGAGTATCAATTCTGTCCATCACATGCATATGCAAATATGATTGACAGCCAGGAGCCCAGAAATGCAGTTTTTGCAAACATTAGCACGGCATGATAAAGTTCTCATTTTAGCATATCACAGATGTCGAGAACGCAAAGTGCATTTTATTCTGTCAACACTACTAGTACAGCGAACTCTACTCTAAAGTTCCACAAACTATAGCCAAAGCATTTTTTCTGAAGAAGGGTTGGAAACCCTTTTTATTGCTGTCTCTATTGGGAGATGTTGTTTCTTTTTGTTCTGGTGTCCCACTGAGACAAATAGTGAAGGGCATTCTAAAATGTACTATTTGTCATTGTAACAAGAGTAGAGGGAAAATCTGTTGGTGGGATTTTACTCTAATATGGGGAAGTTTTCTGTTACTTTCTGTTCTGTCTTTGGGACAAAAAGTGGTTTGAGCTGTTCTCAATGGGGACACAGGCAGCAATGAAAACCATAACATGGAAACCAGGTAGAGGAATGCTGCATCTCTGTATGGAGAACTAGATGTGAAAGCTTTTGAATAGGGAGCTCTATAATGCACAAGGGAGAGCGCAACGTTGTTGTCCAGTCCAGAAAAGTTTACTAGTCATAATGTTGTTACTTTGTTGTTTAAAAATCCTTAGGGGCTGATTTACTAAACCAAAGAGTGCAAAATCTGGTGCAGCTCTGCAAAGAAACTAATCAGCTTCCATTTTTTTTCTGTTAAAGCTTAATTGAACAAGCTGAAGTTAGAAGCTGATTGGCTACCATGCACAGCTGCACCAGATTTAGCACTTTCCAGTTTTAGTAAATCATCTCTTGTGTGCTTTTTGGTTCTGAGGGGACTTCACCATGACCTAAGAGTATTAGAATAAGGAGGAACTGGAAACAGGACTGGCATTGTGCAGTTAAAGTTTTATAAAAAGTGTTAAGCCTCCTCTGGTTGCCTTTTGGAACCCTGAAACCTGTTGTATTTTTAATAGAACTATATGACTAATAAACGTCATTTGAACTGCATAACAACTTGGTGCATTCTTTCCCATCGAAGCAAAAATCCAAAATTTCTATGTACTCTAAGCAAACATTTACAACTTTGTTAGTTGGAGGGAGAGCTACACTATAATTTTGGGTGTTTTGCTATTAAAGCAATGTAAATTTTAGTGTATGTTTACTTTTACAATCCCCTCCACTGTCCACTTTTTATTTACGTTGCTGGCAAAATTTGGTGACAGCCTCACCAAAAATCTTCCCACAATCAGAGATTCCAGAGAAACATTGAAGCTGGTGGAGGAGAATGCTGGAGGAATATAGGATGGCTGCTTAACGTAATATTAGCTATTCTTTGTTTTACTGTGAATGTTTTATTACCACTTTACTACCATGCCATAGCCAAATGAGGGCTACAGCGCAGTAGTCCAGTTCCAGTGACCCAATGGTAGGCACCCAGCTCTGTCTGTGATCACTGTGTCTTTTGGACATCGCTGATCACATGACATGGTATAAGGCCAATCACAGCGGCCTTTTGCCATGTGATCAGCTGTATCCAATTACAGCTGACCACTATGTAAATACACTTGTCACAGCGTGAGGAAAGTAGTGCCGGTAATCGGCAACTGTCAAAGCAGACATCTGTACTGATAATCAGGGCACTGATTATAAGTGCCTGATTATCATTGCAGTCCCAAAAGTGCCCAACAGTGCTGCCCATCAGGCCCCTAACAGTGCTGCTCATCAGTTCCCAACAGTGCTTCCATTCTGTGCCCATCAGTGCTGCCGGTCAGAGCCCTTTAGTACTACCTTTTAGTGCCATTCAGTGCAACCTATCAGTGCCCATCGTTGCTACCTCTCAGTGCCCATCAGTTCCGCATATCAGTGCAGCATCATCAATGCCTCCTCATCAATGCCAGCAAGTGCCACCTCTTCAGTGCAGCCTATCAGTGCCCATCAATGCTGCCTATCAGTGCTGCCTCATCTGTGCCCATTAGTGCTGCCTTTCAGTGCCCCTCAGTGCTGCCTATCAGTTCAGCCTCATCAACGCACATCAGTGAAGGAGAAAAATTACCTGTTTGCAAAATTTTACAAAAGAAAACTTTTTTTTTCAAAATGTTTGCTATTTTTTTCATATATAGTGCGAAAAATAAAATGCCCAGTGATGATTAAATACCACCAAAAGAAAGCTCTATTTGTGTGAAAAAAATGATAAACGTTTCAAATGGGTATAGTGTTGCATGACCGCGCAATTATCATTCAAAGTGCGACAGTGCTGAAAGGTTAAAACTGGCCCAGGCAGGAAGTGGGTTAAAGTGCCCGGTAGGCAAGTGGTTAATAATGTTCTAGACACAAAATATCTTCAGAATAGCTTTCTTCCTGCTAAATGTGCTAATATTCACTGTGAATTTGCTGTGGCTTTCTTAACATTTGTACAGAACTTTTATTTACCTAATTGGTTATATACAGTCTTTTTTTCTCAAAACTATATATTAAAATGTATTTTTTTCATTGCATAAAGCTTGCTGTGCAAGTGTGATTTTGAAACTACCTGAAATATATTTATTAGGCATAGCCTATTGGGTAATATTTATTTATTTATTTGATTGCACAGCTGGTTTACTGAGTGAATACTCCAGCGCTTTCATTTAGGTGTTATTGCTTGTTACTGTATTTGAAACTAATTATAAAACACACACCTGCTGCCAGATGCTGTCTTTTAAGTGTGAAAGTGGAATTGCACGTATGTGGGGTTTTTATAATTTTTTTTCATTTAGGTTTACAAGATAATTCAATTTTAGTATGCATTTCAACTGATCTATGAAACAGAACAGATGGGCACTAATATCATATCAACAAATTCTTGTTATCTTAAGACTAAGTTATTAGGTGGTCTAAATGGTGAACATCTGTTGATATAAATAACAGCTCTGCATCAATGCGTTAATTTGTCTTTGTAAAAGAAAACACTTCCTATTATAATATCCACACTGTGAAACAATATTCCATCCAGCGATTTTCTGAATTTTTTCTAATTTTTTATATCAGAGACATGCACAAAAGTATTCTTCATTGCTACTAGGCACAGTACATACACATAAGAGATCAATAAACCATTCACATAATTAATTACTGACCTATTATCATTTGGATTGCCAAAGGTCTGCAAATGAGAGAATCTAAAGCCTGGCTAATAAAAACAGTTTTGAAAAAAGCATTGGTTGCAACGATTGGGATTTTATGAGGTTGATTTACTGAAAGTGAATGGGCTGTTCACTTTGCGAGAGAAAGTTCTATTTGCTTTTAATAAATCAGCCCTATTCCTCATACATACTGCCATTTATCTGAACCGATTACAAAACACTGAGTTCATTTACCAGTCAGGTGGGGTTTTTTTTCCTGGTACTGAACTGCAACTGGGTGCATTCTATCTGTGCCAATGTTCCTATTAGTGTTTGCAGCAACTTTTATTCAACCAGGTGTGTCAGAGGGGCTGACGTTGTTCACAGAGTCAAGGTACAAGAACAGAGAACCCAATCTACCAAGTGGATCCTGGGGAAAGGGGGGAGGGTAGCAATACACTTGCCAGCTCTGGAGTGACATTAACCGCTTTTCTGCTGTCCTATAGCAAAAATACTGCTAGAGGGCGGCAGGGCAGCGCAAAATCATATATATGATACATATATACGTGATTTTGCGTTTCCAGGTAGGGGGCGCACTCTACCCGCGCTGCCTTTGGCGGCCTCGGCTGTCAATCACTAGGTCCCTGCCAGTGATTCCCTGCTGTCACCCGGCGATCACCGAGTATCACTAAAAGGGGAGAGACCTATATGTAAACAATACAGATCTCTCCCCTGTCAGCTCCTGCACATTGCTTTGTATGGCTCTGCATTGCAGAGCCATACAAAGTAATGTGCTTACACAGTGAAACAGACATACAGCACACAATAAAACAGCACACAGTTAACCCTTTGATCGCCCAAGATGTTAACACCTTCCTGCTCAGTGCCATTAGTACAATGTCAGTGCTTTTTATTAGCACTGATGACTGTATTAGTGTCACTGGGGATGCAGTGACAGTTAATTAGTCCCCCCCCCCCAGTGTCAAAATGCCTGCCGCAGTCCCGCAGTCCCTCTATATGTTGCTGATTTCCAGCATTACTAGTATAAAAAATATAATTCCAGTATATATACTGCCATTTGTAGACGCTATAACTTTCACGTAAACCAATTAATTTACATGTTTTGGGATTTTTATTAGGAAAAACATGTAGCAGAATACATTTTGGCCTAAATTTATGACGAAATTTGATTTTTAAATTGTTTTTTACTGTATGTTTAATAGCAAAAAGTAAAAAATATTGTTTTTTTCTCAAAATTGTCAGTCTTTTTTTGTTTATGATGCAAAAAATGAAAAATGCACAGGTGATCAATACCACCGAAAGAAATCCCCATTTGTGGGGAAAAAAGGACGTACATTTCTTTTGGGTGCAGCGTTGCATGACCGCGCAATTGTCAGTTAAAGTAACGCAGTGCCGTATTGCAAAAAATGGCCTGGTCAGGAAGGGGGGTAAATCCTCTGGAGGGCAATTGCTTAATGTTAAAAAGCAGCTTTGAACAAGTTATGTTGCAGCAACTTCTATATAATTCTGTGTGTCTCTTTTTTGAATGGACAGTGCAGATTGTGTAGATTTTAGGAATTAAAATGTGAGGGCACATCCTTGAGAGTTCTGCCTTCTGTTAAAGTGGTTCTAAAGTGTAACAATTTTTTTACCCTAATGATATCCCTGCAATAAAATGGAATGTTCGTCAGAAAATTATGTCCTGATAGATTACTTCATGCTGGCCCCTTTTACAGGTATAGCCATGTAAAACATATTGCCTATACTTTTTAACCCCTTCCCACTACCGCCTCCTGGCCCTTTTGGAGGTTTGAAATGCTGGGAGGCAGAGCATTCCGATCATGTGACTGCTGTGATTGACAGTCACATGATTGGTAGCTTTCCAGTACCCGCCAGTAACTGTGTTGGGTGCGCCGACGGCATGTGCTCTCAGCACAGAAAGATGTTTACATAGGGCCAAATATACGCGGACTCTCAACGCCAACGCCCACCTGCCGAGAAGCCGCCATATACACTTATGGTGGACTGGAAGAGGTTGAAATCCAGTAAGGCACTGTCTCACCCTACCCTGCACAGCCTCGGTTGTCCTGTATTCTCTGCACTGTGCTGATAATGAGTGAGCCATTACAAGCCAATCTGCTGACATACTCAAGATTTACTGCTGTTGAGGAGCAACAGGAATGACACAGACTGTGTCGAAGAAGGACAGGTTAAGGATAGAGAAAAGAAGAGGAGAGGTGACAGGACAAAGTCTCTTCTTTCTACCTCAGCATAGGCATCAGCAACTGTGAACCTTATTTAAATTTGATATTTCCACGCTATGTTAAAATTTTACTGTGTGTACATTGTCTATACAAAACAAGATTTCTAGATGTGCTGCTGTGTAGAAAGGTAAAACCTCAAAATACCTTAACACATGTATCTTAAAGCAGAGTTCCACTCACTCTGTATAAAAATAAAAGTCAGCAGCTACAAAAACTGTAGCTGCTGACTTTTAAAAAAACAGCCACTCACCTGTCCCATGATCCCACGTTGCCCCGCCACAGCCCATTTCACCGGCCGTCCTGTATTCTAGGCTCTGACATCCTCAGTGTGGGAACCCGGCTGTGACAGCTTGTGGCTTCACAGCCGGGTGCCCACTGCGCATGCGTGAGTAGCGCTGCACTTCCTGAATGGCCCCGTCATCTTCTGGGACCTGTCATGTGTCCCACAAGACTTCGGGGAGGGAGGGTAGGAGGACAACTTCCGTTTCCGATATCCTAGGCGATCGGCAGCGTAAGTGGAAGTGGAAGCGGGTACCTGTCAAATTCGGGTACCCGTCCCCCCCCCCCACTACCCAAAGGTGCCAATCCTTAATGGGGAGCGGAGGACCATTCTTTAAAGCGGAACTTCCCCTTTTGGGTGGAACTCTGCTTTAACAGTGCTGCTCTTAATATATATAAACATACAACTACTAATCACGTGCTCTGCAATTCAATAAAGTGAACTAAGTGCAGTCCATGAATGAATATATGCAATCCATAAACAAATATATAAAGAAAGAAAGTGCAGTCCTATAATAAAAGTGCAACTGTGCAATAGCTTTTGATTGGTGTTGAGATCGTCCCGGTCTCCCCTCCTTTGTTTCCCCACTCACCAAAACTGGTGTGGACTCTCGATTAGTAAGAGTCAGAAGAGCTTGGCTAAGATAGCTTTCAGATGTGGGTTCCAATCGCCACCATTTCTCCAGTATTCCACCAAATTCCCGGTGATGATATGTAAAAGAATCACAAAGCATATATAGCGTAATTCTTTATTTGATTCTGACTTTATCAAAGGAACCTTCTAAGCATTACTTTCCAGCCATCCTCCACAGCAGATATAATCATTTCAATTTGCCATAAAAACTTTTTAATTGGAACTGCAGTTCCTGTTATTTTTCAAAACCGTCAGAAAAAAAAAGCTGTGAACCTTGGTACTGTCAGCTACTGCAAACTTCCCCTCTATCTGAGCCTAGACATACAATCAAGGCTAGAAATGAACACATTTTAATTGCGGAAAATGACATGTAGGGAATTACCTACAAAAACTGGAGAGTGCAAAATTTGGTGCAAATCTGCATTGAAACCGATCAGTTTCCAGGTTTTATTGCCAATGCCTAATTGAACAAGCTGAAGTTATAAGCTGATGGCTACCATGCACAGCTGCAGTAGATTCTGAGTGCACAAGTTTTAGTAAATCTACCCCATAGTTTTTGAGACAAAGGGATGGTGGTGAGCTTCTCAACAAGAAAGTGACTGCTTTGGGTTTCAACAAAATGGCAGCCATCTTCAAGAAGAAACAGAACGTTCTGGAGGCAATTTACAGCACACAGTGATTTTGGTAGCATAATTATTAATGTAGAATCTATGTTGCTTGCTACAGAACATAATTTTTTTAATCAAGTTGTTATGGGTAAAATTACGCTTAAAGGTAAAACACTCACCACTAATTTATCTGTTATATCTGCTGATTGATGCTGGCATTTATTTCTATCTAACTCTTATATCAGATAACGTTGGAGCAATACCTTTAAAGCAATTTCCCAAACATGTTCGTGATCTGCATTCAACGAATGGATTTGCAGAAGAATTTGAGGTAGGTTTTCCTGTGCTATTGTAGGACTAAAAGCATATTTTAGCTCAGTGCAGTGAGAAACATATGCAGTTTTATGGTTTCAGGGTGGAACTTTCCAAGGTAAGAGGCAAGGTTAGTACATACTTTTTCTTATATATGTACAACATTTTTCGAGCATACAGTACCAGTGTATTAATGTGTTTTTAATCATCTTCTGGCTGCTGACTAGTGTAATGATCCTTCCCTCAGTGAGGCCACATACTCTCCATAGCTGCCAATGCTGTAGAGATGAAAGGATGTGACTGCAACAGTGCACCCCTTACCTTCTTGTCTCCCCAGCAACACACAAAACCCTAAGTATTATTTTCCCAGAATGCAAGGTGTTCTGTGAATAGAGGGGAGCATTCCTCTCATTCATCTGCCTCACCTTCATTCACAGAATGTCTTGCATTCTGGGAAAATAATACTAGCAGTGAATGACCAAAGGGACAGGAGGAGGATGCCAAGCAGTTCAGCTCTTCAAGCTGGAAGATCACAGCTCTGGAAAGTATCTGGCATCTAACCAGTAGCCATCAGAACTTGGGATTTGCTTCATTAGAGGTATTATGTTAGGCCTGTGCTGTATGCCTCGAAACCTTTTTCTGGACTTTTTCAGTACAAACAGTATAGGTGAAGTCAAGCATGCATGGGTCACGCTATAACAACCCGATGTCATATTATCATACTTTTATGCAGATTTTTTTTATATGTATTGTATTGGTCGTATATACATACACATTTTCTTTTTTCAATTTTTATTACATAACCATAATCTTTATTTTATGTGGGAATAAGATAATTCACTTAAAATCATTGACATTTGTTAACTTTTCATGAATTTTATTTGAAAGCGGCCATACACTAAAGTGATGTCTTTTGAGTATGACATTTATATATAAAATGATTCAGGCTGAAACATACCATATAAATGCCTGGAAAATAGAGGCTGTTAACCGAGAAAAGTTCATGTTCACTTTGCAAAGTAAATGTCAGTAAATAGGGAGAAGCTGTGTCCACTTTGAATACCCAATCATGCTAGAAAAAAATCCTCTCACAAATGATTGGTTATTCAAAGTTAACACAGCTTCACCTTTTTTCACTAACAATCACTTTGCAAAGTGAACATCTACTTAGCTAGGTGAACAGCCTCCTCTCCCCAGAGTATCACTGGGGCTTTTCAACAGCCATTCAAAAAGCACAGCACAGTATTATATATCCACTTGATCAGATTTGGCTGACTGAATTCATATTAGTGAGAGGTTATCTATGTCTGGTTACTACGGGCCACTTTTATATGAAAATTGTCCTTTATCTTAATGATTAAACCCATAAGTCAGTCAGGTCATTCCCAAAACAACCAGTACCTGTGTATGGTCCCTGCTTATTCTCTCCAGAAATTTGGCATTAATTCTAACCATTAATTCTAACCAGTTATGTTTCATTTGAAGTTTTGTTAATCATTCCTCTTTATGTTTGCATTGTAAAATTTATGTTATTTTTTTCATTCATTCCCTCATTAGACTCTTAAAGCATTTTATCAGGTAAGAGAAATTCAATGCAATATCTTGGAATAGAACATTATCTCCAACTGCTGCAGTTTGTTAGAGCACTTAGAAAATGATTGCTGTCGGATCACATTTAAATGTGGAAATGTACCACAATTAAAGGCCATACTCGACACTGGGCTGAAAGGGAAGTACTGTCATGTTCTGTAGGCTCTATAGCGGCCATGATATGGATTCCTAGTAAGTTTTGCCCCTCTATTTTATGTCTCATGCTGTCTTATTCATTAGCCACATGGGACAGACATCGGACAAGGAAGAAACTCTGCTCACCTCACATGCCACTATCTCCCCTGCTAAATAACCCAGAGTTTACTCAAGCACTTTCCCCACACCTCTTCTGTAAAGGCTTGTTGGGCATAGAAGGCTTTATTGGAACATAAATTGCATTCTTTAGAATTTTACATAACTATACTGCAACTACCTTCTCTGAATTGTTCTGATTATCTTTTATCTGTTGAATAAACATAAAGGGATTAACCATCCCTTATCTTTGACATTCTTTGAGAGCTCTTGTAAAAATTGAAACCTAGTGAAAGACTGTATTTCAATAGTATTCGGCCACTTAATTGATTGAGATCATAAGCTCTCCTATACGGAACACTGGAAAAGAGATCTCAGTATCTCCTGGGAATTATCAGAGTGGCAAGATTTAGCCAACAATCTATCTAAGGTTTCTATCAACTCAACTCTGATGGAATCTAATTACAAAACTCCATTGAGATGGTATATGGTCCCAACTAGGATAGCTAAGATGAATTCACAGGCCTCCTCCAAGTTTTTCAGAAACTGTGGCAAGGAAAGCACAATGTTACATACAGTATTTGGTGGCAGTGGCCAAAGGTAACTAATTTCTGTTCTGGATCAGATTATTTAAAGTGAAACTAAACTCTCCCAGTCATCACTGATTTATGGTACTAGCATTAGTAAATATGTAGGTAAGTATATCAAATTTACTTGTTTTAAACCTTTTTTTTAACATTTCTTTAGTTACTTTCTGGTTTCCATGCCTAGGCAAATGATGTCATACATTACAGGAGTCTTCAGGAGTGGAGGAGGGGTTTTCTTAGCTAAGTACATACTCCGCCTGCATGCCTAAGCTAAGGGAAGATGGATTCCAAGAAGTAAATGCTACTGCTCTTATTGAAAGCGGCTGCAGCCAGCAATGCTAGGGGGGGGTTTTAAAGTGATTTTAAACTGTGCTTTTGGTTTGTGGTGCTCCGATGCAGCGTAGCTTAGCTTTAATTTAATTAACTCAGTAAAATGAATGGGCATTACCAGAATCCTTCTTTTTCAGAAACTAGATCATGATTTTCCAAAAAAAAAAGAACAGCTTTATCTCCTCCATGATTCTAGTCGCTAGAATAGCTATAGCACATTGTTGAAACCAGACAATAATAGTGTTTGACTATATCAGACAAAGAATTAAACAGGATCATGATTAATGATAATCTTGCACCCTCCACAATAATCAGGCCAAGTTTGACAAGACATGTCAACCATGGATATAATATTTATCAATGGACAAATGAGGTCTGGGAAGCGTTACCTTGGTTGCCCTCGACTTTTCTTTCTTCTTTGTTCCTTCTTTTCCTTGCTTTTCTTCATTATCTAAACTTACATGGTCATGTGTAACTTTCATTATATTGCCCTTTGTTTCTATGGGATTTAAATGAGCATTACACCATACTTAACACATTATTATCACTCACCTTTATTTTTATACTGGTGAGAGGAATATTTTGACTTTTGCCAATTTTCTGTTACTTTTTCACCAAGATGTGACATCCGTTGCCAATGGTTATATTGCTATGATTTTGGTTTCTGTACACCATTCAGTACACTTATGCCTTTCTGGATATCTTCCTGCCAGTATGGTGTCAGTAAATTTATTTGTTGTCATTTCTTGCACTATATGTATATCTAAAAACCAATAAACAGATTGAAATTAAATGTACAAATGCTCAATTTCTGTTTATTTTCAGGAAGTTCAAAACTGCACTGCTGATTTGGGAATAACATCTGATAGCTCAAACCACCCAGACAACAAAAATAAGAACAGATACATAAACATTGTAGCCTGTAAGTATATAATGATTGTTCAAGATATACCCCAACAATATATGGGTTTTAATACTGGACATCAGCTGATCTTTAATAAAGACAAATTAGCAAGATCCCCTCTCTGTTATATAAAATATCAAGCAGATGTATCTTTGCAGAAAAAGGATATCTTAGGTTTGTCACTTTAGATAAAATTGACCTCTTTCTGCAACATTACATATCTATATGCTAGCTAATATATGATCAAAGAAAATTTTTAGATGTCACAACGCCAAGAAGGTAGATAATATCATGCAATGAAAAGAAATACTTAGTCTCTTGACTATATGTTCTGTTCATTCATTTATGGCTCTTTTAACCATACCGATTTTGTATACACCGAACCTACTACCCCATAATTCCAAAGTGAGGATACTTTCTGCTCCCTGGCAGGATTACTCCTGATTTATCTACGTTTCTATAAAATCATGTCATATGTGTTGGTCATAATGTGAAGATTGAATTAAACCATTCTGTTAGAACTCAAAGAATACTTCATACTCAACAACACCCCATCCATCTCCCCTGTGACCGTCCGAGAGGCACAACCCTTGTACGGGGTTGTACCTTTGAAGGAATACAATATTATGCAACACATTACAGAAAATATTAAATCATTCACATCAACCTTAGATTAGTTTTTTTGGGCACAAGTACCTGAAATAATAAATAATAATAGTTGATCTGAGTTCTAACTGATTTACTAAAACTGGGGAGTGCAAAATCTGGACACTTCGACATAAAAGCCAATCAGCTTCCAATTTTTTTTTTTTGTCAAAGCTTAACCCCTAGACACTGACCCCACGCAAATATGCGGCCTCTTGGTATCTGGGACTTGCCACCGAGCGGCCGCATATTTGCGTGCCATCAGAAAATACATATGTGCTGAGAGCGCGTGCCCTGCGTGCTCCCAGCACATATGTCCGTGACTCATGGAAAGGTCCCGATCTCCCCTTGTGGACCTTTTCCGATCATGTGACCGCCATGACGGCGAATCACGGCGGTCACATGACCCTAAAACCCTGTTCTGAAACTCTTAAAGGGCCGGGAGGCATCGGCACAAAGGGGTTAACTGAACAAGCTGAAGTTAGAAGATGATTGACTACCATAAACAACTGCACCAGATTTTGCACTCTCCAGTTTTAGTAAATCAACTCCTTACAGTCTAACATTATTACTGCAGTTATTGAGCTGCATATATATTAGAAAATGTCATAATGTTGATGGCTTTGCATTCACTATTGTAGACTAATATTTTTACCAATTAAACCTGCCACATCCAATTTTATCTGTTTTTACTTTTATGCTAATGGTCATGTTACACATGTGGTTTTGTAGCAGTAATTTGTATCAACTACAGAATTGGCTGTCCTTAGTGTTTTTGTTGATAGAAAAAGAAAATGATTTGTAGCTCCGTTGCTAATAATTTGAGTTTTTACAGAATGTGGAGCTTAATGTGGGAACACATAACAGTGGATTAGCTGCAACATAATTTGTGCTACACTTTTGTAATACATTTTTTCATACATTTTTTTGGCAGTGTGGGATATATATATATATATACATACATATATACAGTCAACAGCTAAAGACCTCCAAACTTCATGTGGCCTTCAGATTAGCACAACAGTGTGTAGAGAGCTTCATGGAATGGATTTCCATGGCCGAGCAGCTACATCCAAGCCTTATGTCAAGAAGTGCAATGCAAAGTGTCAGATGCAGTGGTGTAAAGCCTGGACTCTAGAGCAGTGGATATTTGTTCTCTGGAGTGATGAATCATGGTTCTCTGTCTGGCAATCCAATGGACATGTCTGAGTTTGGCGGTTGCCAGGAGAGCGGTACTTGCCTGACTGCATTGTGCCAAGTGTACAGTTTGGTGGAGGGGGTATTATGGTTTGGGGTTGCTTTTCAGGGGCTGGGGTTGGGCTTGGCCCCTTAGTTTCAGTGAAGGGAACTCTTAAGATGTCAGCATACCAAGACATTTTTGACAATTTCATTCTCCCCATTATGTGGGAACAGTTTGGGGATGGCCCCTTCCTGTTCCAACATGACTGTGCACCAGTGCACAAAGCAAGGTCCATAAAGACGTGGATGAGCAAGTTTGGGTTGGAAGAACTTGACTGGCCTGCACAGAGTCCTGACCTCAACCCGATAGAACACCCTTGGGATGAATTATAGCGGGGACTGTGAGCCAAGCCTTCTCATCTGACATCAGTGCCTGACCTCACAAATTTGCTTCTGGAAGAATGGTCAAACATTCCCATAGACACACTCCTAAGTGTGTGTCTTATCCCAGAAGAGTTGAAGCTGTTATAGCTACCAAGGGTGGGCCAACTCAATATTGAACCCTACAAACTAAAACTAGGATGCCAATAAAGTTCATGTGCGTGTAAAGGCAGGCATCCCAATACTTTTGGTAATATAGTGTATATGTATAGTGATATATTGTAGATTAAAAAAGTTAGTCACCATGTATGATGGACTTGTCCAATAGCTCAAGTGTTATGGGAGCAAGTATATTACATGTTAAACACATTATTAGTCATCACCAGCACCATGCTTCCAGGTGAAGCACTGCTTAAAGTGTTACTAAATCCACAACAGTAAAATCAGTCTGTATATGCAGTAAAGCATGCTTGTTATAATCACTGTGAAACCTAAGGGGTTAATCCTCCACATTTTGTAAAAAAGGATGTTTGATCCTGTCTTCTCTGATCCTCCCCTTCTTTTACTGTCTCCAATCCTTCTGCCATAATACAGAGCAGCAGTGGCAAGTCTGCACATACTCTGTTTGGTGTGTATTGCTAGAGAGTATTTTTTGGAGTGTGCATGTGATCAGCACAGGACGAATCAGCACTGTCCGGACAAAGGGTCAGGGGTCATGCAGCCTTATAGGACAGTCAGAGGAGAATGAAAACTCCTCCTACAAAATTAACTAGTGCTCAGCCAGACACTAATTTAAGTCACAAGACTGCTGTATACTGCTGATGAGAAAAGGTATTTAGCAGTTTATATTTACTAAAATATTTGCATTTGCATGTTCTGTTTACTGTGGAAGACCAGATATAGTGAATGCAGGGTCCTGGGTTTAGTAACATTTTAAGCTCATGCCGATGGCCTCTTGAAGCATCAATTCAAACTAATATCCCATGTTTTGACTTCAAAGAAGCAATAGAAAAAGCCTGGCTGTCTGACTTACTTTCATTATCTGAGGTTAAAATAGGCTTCACTTGGCTTTCTTTAATGTGAAATTGACAGCAAAACTTTCTGACACCATGCCCAAATGCAGAAAAAGCTGAGACCCATGGGTGTCACACTTCTTAACAGCGAGCTTTGGTAGACCTGATATGCCTTGCCCTTCGGGCCTGATATAACTCTCCTTGGCTTTGCAACATTCAGTTCCCCTTCCTGTACCTTTCTTTGTCCCTCTCTAGCTAATACCTACAGTATCTATCCTCAACTACATCATTTTAAAATATTACCAATTTTATGTCTCTTTTGTCAGATACTTGCAGGCAATTCTTTATTGTTCATCCTTGATATCATTCTAATCTAAATGAATACTATATTGTGTTCCTGTATGATATGTTATTAGTACTGTGGTTATCTGATTACCTGTATATTCTGTAACTTCAATACAAATTATTGAATTAAAAAAGTTATTTAAAACATTTCTATAAAGAAATAATGAATTGCTGAGTTTTAAAAATAATGATGATCTTCAAGATATATTGGTTGTTACATATCTGCATATACTTTAAATTATGTTTTTTTTCTTGAAAGATGATCACAGCAGAGTTAGGCTTTCACAAATGGGAGACAAAGATGGAAAGACGACTGATTACATAAATGCAAATTATGTTGATGTAAGTAAATTAGCTATCATTTTCTGCTTACAGTTACATATATACTAGTTTGACTTGATCTGCATCAGGGCCTGATCTAGACTGTCTGATGTAGGGGTTCAGAAAAAATCTTGGGGGGGGCAGAGGAAGTGAGGTCAGCAGGGCAGTGTACAGGGAGCCAGCAGGGCAGAGGATACGGTCCGCAGTTTATAGGGCAGTCTACAGAGGTCATTAGTTTGTAGGATAGTGTACAGTGGGTTATCAGAGCAGAGGACAGTGTGCAGCGGGTCAGCAGAACAGAGGACAAGGGGCAGCAAGCTGGAGAAAAGGGGTTGTCAGGTCAGCAGTGCAGATGACAGGAGTCAGTAGGGCATAAGACATTGGTCAGAAGAGAAGAGGACAGGGTCACTGCTGGCAGATCACTCAACAGGTCTCCTCCTCCCTTCCCCACACTGCAAACAGCTTGGATACTCAGATCTCCTCCACCCCACACAGCATATAGCCAAGATCAGATTCTCTTACAGACACAGTATCCATCTGCACAGTGTGTAGCTGGCTACAGATCAAGGCTGTGTCTGTAAGGAAATCCAATCTCAGCTATGTGATGCGAGGAGAGGGGCAGGGGTGGGCTGAAAACTCATGGGGCCCCCGGGCAATAGGGGATCATGGGACCCCTGTGTCCTTGCCCAAACTCAAAAAAGCCTATGAAAAATGTACCAGGGGCATCTCATGGGGCCCCCTACTGACCCTGGGCCCTCGGGCAGTGCCCGAGTTTCAAATGGTCAGTCCGCCCCTGGAGAGGGGATATATTGAGTGCCCTCATTTCATGGCTCATCATAAATCTCTCCTCAAAAAAAAAAAGCAGTACTGATCAGGACCCTCACACTCTAAGCATAAATTCCCTCTGCAAGCCAATGGCATAATGCAAAATTTCCCCTCCTCCAAATCCCCCCTCTCAACACAAATCTTTGCCACTCAATCCAACCTCCCAGCTCATATCTCCAATTCTCTCTGCAAAAATCTCCCCTATCCAAAAAAAATCCCCCCCCCTCTAGCACACATCTTCTTTTCAAATTTCTGATCCTAGCATCCTATCCTATTACTCTTCCCAGCACAAATCCTCCCTCCCCACCCAAACCCTCCATCATTGGGACAGCATCATTGGTGTCAGTGGGAGGAATAGTGCCCCATCATTAGTGTCAGTGGGAGGAATTGTGCCCCATCGTTGTCAGTGAGTGGAGCTCTAATAGGAAGAGGTGGGACCTAAAGAGGAAGGGGTGGGGTTTGCAGCTAAAAGGGTGGGGCAAATTTAGATGCAGGGGGGTGCCCGATTTTAGTCTTGCCTAGGGCAGCACAAAACCAAAATACACCACTGCATAGCAATCTGCATGAAAAAGCTGATGATGTCACTGACATCAAATGTATCATCTCTGGGCTGATAAGTGATTGTTAAGGTATTTTAAAAAAATAACAAACATGTCATACTTACCTGCTTCGTGCAATGGTTTTGCACAGATCAGCCCCAATCCTCCTCTTCTGGTGCTCCCGATGGCACTCTTGGCTCCTCCAACCTTTCCGAGTACCCCATAGCAAGCTGCACTCATGTGGGCTTGATCCTGACAGCATGGCTCCCCTCCCCTGTGTACTCACATGTTGTGATTGACAGTAGCAGGAGTCAATGGCTCCCACTGCTGCCTCCATGCCCAGTGAGCAGTGAGAGAGAGGAGAGAGCCGCTGCTCTCAGGCACAGCACTGGATCAAGATCGCAGTCAGGTACTGTAAGTATTTAGAGGGGATTGGGGAGGGGCAGTTGGACACAGAAGGTTTTTTACCTGAATGCAAAGAATGCTGAGAAAGTGCTGTGGGTAGGACAAACCATTTCCTCAGTCTTTTATTACCAAGTGATCAGAATGCTAAAACAGGTGTAACCATTTCCTCACTATTCTCTTTCCCAGTAATAAGAATCCTGCAGGCAGGAGGAAACCTTTCCTCTATCTTTTCTTCCCCAGTGATCAGAATACTGTAAGTATGGGGAAGTGTTTCCTCTCTCTCCTCTCAGAGGAAGCATTTCCTCCGTTATCTCTCCTTCAAGTTATATTAAAGTAACTTTTTCATAAATAAAAAAGACGTTTATACTTCTGTACTCTGTGCAAAGGTATTGCACAAAGCGATCCCTTACCTCATTTGGTGGTCCCCCGCTGGCGCTGTCCAGCCCTCCTCTTCTCCCAGTGCCCCCATAGCAGGCTGTGTGCTTCGGGAGCACTTGTGCAGGCCTTTATAACCGCTTTCAGTGTTTAAACAGCAACATCCTAAATTTGTAGCAAGTCACAAGGTCAGAGGCTGCAGCAGCGGCAGATATTTGTCAGACAACACAGCCAAGAAGTGCTTGATCTTTACATGATCGTGTCATCCCTGAGTCAACATCTCAGTCCAGAAAGTAGATGCTGAACCTGGATGATGCCTGAAAAAAGATGGCGTCATTTTTCTGGAGAGGAAAAAACCTTCATACCTGTAAATGTTCTACTTCCACATTATTTGCATGCAGTGAACATGAAAAACATATGTGATGCAAAATATTTCACAGCACAGTTAATAATTGTTTTTGTCTTGTAGGGCTACAACAAGCCCAAAGCATATGTTGCTGCTCAAGGACCACTAAAATCAACTGCAGAGGATTTCTGGAGAATGATATGGGAGCACAGTGTAGAAGTTATTGTCATGATCACCAACCTGGTTGAAAAAGGAAGAGTAAGTCACAGGAAGTTTCCTTAAAGTATCACTAAACCCACATCATAAAAAACTATCAGTAAATGCTGTATTACATGCTGTTCATACTAACTCAGTAACTATGAGATTCGTTTTCTGTATTCTGCAAAAAACCTGGTTAATCCTACTGCTCTCTCTCCACCTCCTGTTCATGTCCCCAATTCAGCTAGGGTTTTTGCAGCTGTAGAGGCAACTCTGCACATGCTCAGTTTTCAGTGAGTGTCTATGCTGAGCATTTCCTCCTTATCACATATGGGCAGCCCATGTGACTATAGAGTCATACATGTGCGTGTATACAAAGTGATAAATGACAGCCCACTTCCTCTCTCCTCCTCCATGCCCACTAACAAGCTAAACACAATAAGTGCAAGATTTGACATTCAGATTGATGGAGGAATTACCTCTCTCTTATTCTAAGACACAGGCTGGAGGGGTGCAACACAGCCTGTGACTGACAGAAATCCTCACACGCCATGTTAATTCCACAAAATAATAAATATATGATTTCAAATATACATTTGTATGCCAATTTAAAACAGTTTATTGATATTATTTATTTATTTTTACTCAATATTCCAAAGGCTCTTTTTTATTTTGAAAATGTGACCAGTAGCAGAGGACTAGATGCTCCTTCTGCCTATGCTTCCCTGCAGACAGGCTGGGAAACATATGGGTTATGTGACAGCTATACACTCACTGGCAATTTTATTCGGTACTCCTGTTCAATTCCTTTCTAATCAGCAAATCACATGGCAGCAACTCAATGTATTTAGCCATCTAGATGTGGTGAAGACAACTTGCTGAAGTTTAAACTGAGAATCAGAATGGGGAAGAAAGGGGATTTAAGTGACTTTGAATATGTGGCATGGTTGTTGATGCCAGACAGGCTGGCCTTAGTATTTCAAAAACTGCTGATCTACTGGCATTTTCACAGACAACCATCTCTAGAGTTTACAGAGAATGGTCTGAAAAAAAAGAAAATATTCAGTGAACGGCAGTTGTGTGCATGGACATGCCTCATTAATGTCAGAGGTCAGAAGAAAATGGGAATTGTGGTTCAAGATGATAGAAAGGCAACAGTAACTCAAATAACAGGTATGTGCCACTCGTTACAACCACGTTATCCAGAATATCATCTCTGAATGCACAACATCTCGAACCTTGAAGCAGATGAGCTGCAGCAGAAGAAGACTACACCGGGCGCCACTCCTGTCAGCGAAGAACTGGACACAGAGGCTACAATTTGCACAGGCTCACCAAAATAGGACAATAGAAGATTGGAAAAACTGTTCCCACTCAGATATTTATTTGTAAAAAATGTTGAAAACCATTGATCATTTTCCTTCCACTTCACAGGTATGTGCCACTTTGTGTTGGTCTATCACATAAAACCCTAATAAAATACATTTACGTTTGTGGTTGTAACATGACAAAATGTGGAAAATTTCAAAGGGTATGAATACTTTTTCAAGGCACTGTATATCACTCCACTTTATGTTAATGTAATATCATACAGTATAAAATAAAATATATAAAAAATATTCAGAATGTAAAATATACAGTATAAAGTAAACAAATGAATGTGAAGTATAAAAGTTTGGCAAAAGAACCATACTACTGAGCTCATCCCAAGATGGCACCCCTTTACTTTACAAAAAACACCAATATATGTTACATGCTCATCATTCATATATGAATAAATCTATGTCTATTCCTAGCACTCCTATCTATTCCCAAAATGTGAAATCAAATGTTTCTGCATATATTCCCTTCATATCTAAGGGTCAAAAATAAAACAGATGAAGTCCTCATGAATGCACCACTTTCCGTTTTTGATAATTGTATTTTCCAGTTACCTCCCCTCCAATACCCCTATGCCCCAAAACTGCAGACCTTTTGGGCTCTTATTTGTGAAATTATTTGCTTTATTAAGTTATAATGAATGCAGATTTATAGCACAATACATATTATATATTCAGTCAGTTGAAGTACTTTTCAAATTACAAAGAAAAGTAAAATAAATATTCAGCCAAGCTACTGAATACACAGTTAAAATACATACTGTATATACAATAGGCATTTGCTTTCTGCGCTTCTCTGAGGTGAGGGGACTCTATGTCCAGATACTTTCAGATGTATGTTAATCTTGGCATAAACAGCAAATGTGTGTACTATTTATAACTGAAGTTAAGTAAAAAGAATGTTGTTTTTTTCCAGAGAAAATGTGACCAGTATTGGCCAAGTGATGGCAGCGAAGAATATGGCACTTTTTTGGTCACGCAGAAAAGCATTCAAATCCTGGCCTATTACACTGTGCGCATCTTCACTCTTCGAAACACCAAGATCAAGAAGGTTTGTGTAACAGCATATAAATCTAGAGCAGAGTATTAGCCTAAGTAAAGTAGGCCTTGCATAGATATAAATATGTTAAAAAAACAATGTTGGATGTCAAAATCTCATGCACTTTTAGGCCTAAGGCACATAAAATTCCCTGCCATAGGTGTTGCCAACAGCTGGCCTTGGAAATAATTTTAGAATTACTTCTGGTAAAATAAGGGACAGGGGGTGGAACAAGGCATGGGGTTAATAGCTGAACTGTATTCAATGGGCTGACAGACACAGGCATTTGTTCTGGACGATGATGTTGCCTCTTCTTGGTGCCACAGAAGTCCCCCCTTCACAACAGAAAAAGTATGGGAATGTCAAATTCTAAATTCCCAAATTTCCCATATGAAAAGCAAAGATGGTCCGGTAAGCTGCACTCCAATCAATCCACTTTATTAGGCATGCAATAATTGTATTTCCACTGTCTGTCATTTGGTTTTATTGTATGCGTAATAAAGTGGATTGGTTGGAGTGCAGCCAACTGGACCTTCTTTGTTTTTCATTATGCAGCACACGAACTGGGCTGGCACCCATAGGAGGAATAGGGCTTGGATATTGGCTTCTTACCTGAAGCAGCGGTAACATATGTGTGAATGTATTCCCGTACTTTTATTATATGAGTATGACCTTTTTTCACCTGCCTACATGACTGCAAAGGTAGACATGCATAGCAAGCGAGAGGCAGGTGACACCTCTTTCCAGCTCATGAAATGTCAGGTATGTTTCATTCAGAATAGATTTCGTCTACTCACTCATGCTGCCGCTGACTCCCCTGGTCTCTGTTCCACTCCTGTAATTTGTGAGATCACTCCTCTGTACTGTTGGAGAAGGGAAAATCCATCTTCCATTGCATAGCAAGCACACTCCTCCAGCACCAGGGTTCACCACTGCAACTCTTGTACAACAGCCCTTACCTGAAATCATCTTCCAACAGTCCTCACATCTACCACCCATCTACCACCCTTTTCCAACACTGCTTCCTTCATCAAACACTGCTCGCTTCTGCACCCTAGTGCATACCTCTTCAAACACTGCTCACTGTTGCATCCTCTGTCACCTTAACTCTACCTCCCTTGGCATGCCCTGCCTCCTTGTTCCAACACTGCTTATCCTGACTCTCGAAAGCTACTGCCAAGACTCCCAACTCCTGTTGTGTACCCAAAAATTGTAGCAGGGTTGTAACTTGTCACTTTACTGCTGTGACAGCGGCCCCCTGAACCCCTACTGAGGATGCCTGTGTCCCACTCCAGCAGTGCTCTGTGCAAGCTTTGCCACCACCCAGTGTGAATCATTTCCTCTTCTGCAGCAGCTGACACCATGATTCATGACCTTCTGGTTAATTGATGCTTGGGGTGAGCATTCCTTGTGCAGAGACAGGTGCATGGTGCAGCGTTGGAACTGTCTATCACAGTGATGGGCAGCACATTCCACAGCACCTATTGGCAGCAGGAGGTGGGGACAAACTTCATCCTGTATTGAATCAACAGAGGACACAGCATTTCAATTTGTAATCCAGGACAGTCCCATATAATACCAGACGGGCAGAAACCCTTTGTTGGTATCACCCTGCAACTAATTTTGATTGGAAAATTGTTGGCTGAACAGTGACTGCATCCTAGCAAATCCAGTCCCTGTTCAGGTATTCAGATAGCCACAGGTGTTATGGCTGTCTGAATACAATAGCCGACAAAGAGTCATCCATCCACGCTGTTCAGCCTGTGGGGCTGCAATAAAGAAGTGTATAGGACTAGCAGTAAACCACCTGGCAGTTACTTAAATCTCTTAATGAATCTATTGCTTGAGGTTTCTAGGTTAACTTATTTGTGGTGACCATTAGATATTTGTAGGAATTTTTGTTTTATTTAAATTTTGATGAATGTAACAGGAGGTGCTGTAACTAATATAGTTGGTACACTACTTGCTGTTGCAGTATTGTAGATATACTGTATAAGAAGGCAGGGTTTGATTCAGCCCAACATACCCTAATCCAGTTTTTACAGCATATATTGAGAATTCCATCAGCAACCTTTATCTCTGCATCTGCTGATCATTTGACTATGTGGTTTCACTGAATGTAAACTTTTTTCCTTCCCACACCCATGTGATTGGGTTAAAAGTAATTCAACTGATGTGCTATTATTCACTATGCTAAGTGTACAGCCCTCATTCCTTTAAAAATTGACCTTGACACCTTGGGGTTGATTTACTAATTTGTTGTCCTTATTGATAAAGAGTCTCTTCACTTCCTGCCCCACTGATGGTGGTCACTGAGACATGAGATATCTCTCTAATAGGGACATATACTGCAATCAAAACATATCAATAGCCTGGGGAAGGGTTAGAACTGTATCATGTTTTTGTTGCTGTTTGCAATCTCAATGGCCAGTTTCCCTTTACTTCCTGCCTCAATGACAGTGGTCACGTGTAGTGATGAGCCAGACTGCACTGGGTTTGGATTGAGTAGGGTTCATTGATCATGGCAGCTGAATCTGTCCAATTAAAAATACCTATTTTGAGGCTAATGGGAAAGGGGGTGTCATAAAAAAGGTTGGGGGGGGGGGGGGTACTGGCCTTGGGAACATGCCAATGTAAAAAACATTTAAAAAAATCAGTTTGGCCAGTAGCATTGATTTTTTAATTGCTTAAAGTGGTAACATTGTCCAATTCTTTTAAAGGATAAGTTCACCTTTTGGACAAAAATAATTAATGCATATTTGTTTGCAGGTAAAAAATTAGTATTTATTATTTTTGTCCAAAGGAGCCTGTAAAGCATGGCACCAACGATCAGTGGATCACTGATGCCATGCAGGTCTCCTGAAGATCTGCTTGCTGTACAGGATGTATGAGTAAGTAGATATTCTGACAGGAAGCTTCAATGAACTACCACGGCGCTCCACAGCTCTGTGGTAATTCATTGAAAACTACAAGCCCACAGCCGCTAAGGCTGTCGGGACTTTTGGACACTCATTCACAGAACTCTGTAAATGAGTAACGCGACCATGTGGACGGAGCAACGTATGGCCGCACTGTTTTCAAATCTGACAGATAGTACGGCAAGACTTCTCCCCATACTATCTGTCAGAGTGAGGAGGGATGGCAGGCGCAGCTATGGGAACATGTTACATGTTCCACCCTAAAAACGGGTGTAACATATAACATGTTCCAAAGGTGAAATTATCCTTTAAATGACATAATACATATCCTAATCCTGCCTGTGAAGGGGTGCATCTTTGTGATGTACAGAAAGTGCAGGAGCAGCACTGACATTTACAAGAAAGTGTTTAAAATTGTCAACAAATTACTTTCACAGCTGTCATTGCTGGCTTCCTTGATTTTAAAAAGAACAGAATACAGACCCCCTTCACGGGTCTGTTATGTTTTGTTTTTGTTTGGGGGGGGTGGCATTTGGAGTGGTCAATATGCTGCTTTATAATGTTTTTTTTTTAAAACTGTGTCATTATTTTCTCTGTATCTGACATTGTTGCCGTAGCACACCCTACAGCAAGAATGAAAAAGAAAATGGGAGTCCCTCCCAAAATGCATAGCAGACCCTTTGTGTACCTCACACAAACAAAAACCCTCAGGTCTGGTACAAATTTTAAGGGCGGACTCCATGCAAAAAAAACCCAAAAAACGAAAAAAATCTCAATGTCCTCCTAGAAATCTATAACAGCACCTTAACCTAAGAATGCATCCTCAACATGGGGTGGGGGTAATATCTGATGAAGACAAGACCTCCTCCCCACAACCTAGAAATAAATAAGTCACCCAAATGTTCAACACATCCTTTAAAAAAAATAAAATCCCCAAAGCATGTTGTAAATCATCAATCAAAATACCTGCCACCCGCTGACTGAAAAAAACACCTGATGACCAGGCGCACATGACCGATCCTGGTGATACCACTAGTTCCTCAAGCTGTCAGCAGCAAAAGGGAAGGGGCAGGGATAAAAGTGACATCATTGACCAAACATGGCTTATTTGGGCAATGATGTCACTGCTATCCCCTTCCCCCTTTGCTTAAAAGGAGCAGGGATTCCCCATGATGTCAATATTGCCTAGGGACAATGTGGGTGCAAACACCCATGGCTTCCTTAGGAAGCAGTTGCAGTGGGGAGCTGTCATATCTGGAAACTGTAGCAATAATGCTTCTATATGTGATGCATGGCTCCCACCGAGCAGGGTGCTGAACGGGTTAAAGTTCATGCATTCGTTTGAACACCCAAACAACCAATGTTCAATGCAAACCATCATCTCATCCCTAGTTACCAGGCATGACACTTGGGTGGAAATATCCCTAATGGAGATGCAAACAAAAATAAAAACCTTACAAAAGTTCTAATAACCCCTAGTTAATAGAAAAAAAAACTTGTTTTGAAAAAAATGCAAAGGTTGGTTCGTAATTCATAAATCAATTTCAATTCTCATGTGATATTTATTTTTTTCCTTAGGGTTCCCAAAAAGGGAGAGGAATTGAGCGTGTGATTACACATTACCATTATACACAATGGCCTGACATGGGAGTTCCTGAATACACTCTTCCAGTTCTTACATTTGTCAGAAAGGCTTCAGCTGCCAAGAAATCTTCCAGTGGACCTGTCGTTGTACACTGTAGGTATGTCATCGAAAGCAATTGCTCCATAGTGGGGTAAATGTCACTATCCAGCTACTGCAAACTCCAAGAGATCCCATGCTCATATTTTTATTTGTCGTTCAGCCTTCTGACTGCAACAATGGCTTTTTTACTGGTATCTACATTTCTATAAAACATGTATTTTAAACCTAAAAACAAGACAAAATATGATACATGTCTACAGACATTCTAAATCATCTGTACTTATGGGATATAATTTTCCTTATGTTTATGCAGTTTCAAGTGCTTTCCAGTGGATTGATACTTGCTTTCATTGACTAATGCACCATTAGCAAGACGTATTCATTAGTGTCTTCTATCCAGCCATCATCCTTGTGGCACCTGATTATCTGGCAGATCATTTCACAAGCTGTGTTATCAGTGAACAACTAGTTCAACCCTTTTAAGCAAGGATCATGTATTTATTAATTCACGTAAACGAATGCACTCATGGCTTGATTTTATTTATTGTTCTCATTTAATCACAAAAATAAGTATATTCCAACAATCCATTGAAAATTTCCAGGCAAGCAAATGCCACTGTGGCTGACTGCATGCACGCATTATTCCTTTTGTAGCCAGGGTAAATCTGTTTTGAGACACTTATCTATTCTCCTGCAATACAAAAGATGGTATGATAGTTCTTGTTTTTTCCTGCCAGTAGTTATGATTTAGATTCCTAAAGAGCCCTCTAAATAACCTATTGAAAATTAATAATTCATATACTAAACAAATAATATATATTTTAAAGGAGGTTGGTTAATGGTACAGATACATACATTAGTGGAAAATACTGTTCAACCAGCAGAACAATGAGGCACAGTAAACCAAGGCCAGGAAAGAAAGTATAATATGCAGAAGAGGAAGATTGCTTGGGCACAAGTCTGACACAGATCACAACTCTGTTATTTTTTTTTATAATCAGTATACAATAATTGGGCAACTAAGCAGCAGAAATTCACAGGAATGTTTGCATTGTGATCTATCTCCCCCTGTTTTGCTGTATAACTGTGTACTATAAAGAGACAATTCCATAGATTTTTTTCTTTTAGGTACTTATATAGTGCCATCAATTTACGCAGCGCTTTACATATATAGTGTACATTCACATCAGTCCCTAACCCTCAAGGAGTTTACAATCTAAGGTCCCTAACTTACATTCATACATACATATACTAGGGCCAATTTAGACAGGAGCCAATAAACCTACCAGTATGTCTTTAGAGTGTGGGAGGAAACCAGAGTATTATTTATTATTTTTATTGGTAGTTATATAGCACCATCACATTTACGCAGCGCTTTACAAATATATATATTTTACATTCACATCAGTTCCTAACCCTCAGGATGTGTACAATCTAAGCTCCGTAACTCACGTTCATAAATACACTTACTAGGGCCAATTTAGACAGGAGCCAATTAACCTACCAGTGTGTCTTTAGAGTGTGGGAGAAAACCGGAATACCCGAGGAAACCCATGCAGGCACAAGGAGAACATGCAAACTTCAGGCAGGTGGTTCCGTGGTTGGGATTCGAACCAGCAACCCTAGTGCTGCCAGGCAGGAGTATTAACCATTTAGCCGCTGTGCTGCCCTTCTGTAAATGTTGTGCTGCTGCCTTGAACAAATGTCATGACACTGGTGAAACCAATCCTGAGGTCTCTCTCTCCCATAAATTCATCTATATACCCCTATTCCTGTTCATCAGCTTACAAAACAGGGTATCTTACTACAAACCTGTTTTTAATTTTGTGTTGGTGTGTGGGAACTGGATATAAAGATACAGTTTGTTTGATTACTAGAGATGTGTATATCAGTGTGCATGAATCATCTTTCAGCCCCATTCAGATCAACAAATACCTAAATACCCAAATATGCGTAGTTATCCAATTCCCTCAGCAGCTAAAGCTCATGTCTTCAAACGTAGTTCACCAGGGTAGGGAGTAGCTAGCTGTACATAAACCCCTCTTTCACAGTTGGAATTTTATATTACTTGTACCATGGGTAGTATACCTTTGTACAGAACCTGCCTTCTTTACCTCCCAATCAAAATAATATGGATTTTTCATTCAAAGTTTAGTGGCGCTATTAAAAAAGCATTGTAGCCTATTATTTAATATTTGAATTCACAAAATAAAAGCATTACTACATGTTTAGAAATATTGATAGTTATTTTCACCAATAATTCCTATTTTATACATCTGTCTGTTTATTTTTACAAGAATACAAAGGTTTTGAACTACTGAATACCCTTTTAACAGTTTTTCACATCAGGCTTATTTCTGCTGTTACTTTGTTCTGCAGTGCTGGAGTGGGAAGGACTGGAACATACATTGTTTTGGATAGTATGCTTCAGCAAATTCAGCAAGAAGGAACAGTAAACATTTTTGGCTTTCTAAAACATATTCGCTCTCAAAGGAATTATCTGGTGCAAACAGAGGTAAAAATATAAAGAGAACATTTCCATATACAATATATGCTGACTTTGTGTGTTTCAATAGGCAGAATAAAAAATGACATACAGACATATATGATAGAGACTTTGACCACAGTAGCATATCAGTGGTTGTTCCCCATTGTAAAATAGTTTTATGATCTAACAATAGAGTTATGATTTTTTCACTAACTTAAGGCAAGCCATTTAGGCAAAAATGGAAGTAAACAGGCAAGATGTCCTGCAAAAGTGGCAATTACATTCAGCGGCATAGTATGAGAAGGGCCACAGGGGTGGTTGCCATGGGCAAAAAATTCTTAGGAGCACAAAAGGATTTGCACTGAGCCCACATCCCCCACAGTACAGATCTCCCCTAACATCCCTAAATTCCTCTTCCCAGCCTACCTCCTCAGTAAAGACCACCCAGCACAAACCCGTCCCCACAATAGACCAACCCCCAACACAGACCCCCCCCCCTTCCCCACTCCGCAGACCTTCAATATAGACAACCCCCCCCAGCACAGACCCCTCAGCACAGTCAGACACATCCAGCACAGAGCCCTCAGTACAGACAGACCCCCGTCAAGACAAACCCCCAGTAGACTCCACTTCCAGCACAGACTGAGCCCCTCAGCACAGACAGACACCTCCACCACACAGCCCTCAGTACAGATAGACCCCCCCCCCCATCGACACAAAACCCAGTACAGACTCTGCTCTCTGTACAGACTCACCCCCTCAAAATAGACCCCTCAGCACCGATAGACACCTCCAGCACAGACAGAATCCCCCTCGACACAAAACCCCTAGTACAGACTCCACTCTCAGCACAGACTCACCCCTTTAACACAGCCCCCTCAGCACAGACGACTGCCACCCTCCCCCCCATAGCACAGACCCTTTATTACAGACCAGCCCTTAGTACAGACCAATATTCCCCAACAGTACAGACTGTCCCCCAACAGAAAAGACTGACCCCCCCTAACATTCCTAAATCCCACCCTAGTACAGACCCCTCATTGCATACACCTTTACCCCATAGTATATACATCCCTCCCCCGAGCATACACCCCTCAGTACACGATTTTCTCCCCAGTACAGATGCCCACTCTCCCAGAGTACAGAATCCTCAATACAGACACCCCCCTCCCCCTACACTCTCTTTGATATGCAGGAGCTCAGTGGGACAGGAATTCATCTCAGCTCCAACATATTGGAATAGCAGGGGAGGAGACTTCCTCCCATGCAGAGCCCCCCCCCCCCCCTTTTCACTGAAGCACCAAGGGAGCACTCACTGGAGGTGCCACAGACTCCTGACAGTTTTCTTTTTTTCGTGCGGCACGGCACTGCAGAGCATCGCTCTGCAACTCAAAAAGATAAATGTCAGGCAGCTGCAATGTCCCCAGTGAGACTGCGCCATCCTTAGTACATCACTGCCTGAGAAAAGACAAAAACAAATTTACAATCAGTTGGAAACGCATTAATATCAGCATATTTGCCTGACTGCAGTTATAACAATGCTTTTCAAAAATCCTCCAGTACATTTATAAAGCACAGCACAGGGAGTAAAGTCTCTTTCTACTGTATATGAAACCAGTAATCAGCCACCAGATTTTTTATGCTTTGTGTTATTTCACTAATTAGACATGCATTGTTCATGTATGCCATGAGCTACAGTCATTGTTAATGCTCATCCTATTGTTCTATAAGCTCTCAGCCTCATATCATGAAAAATAATAGAGCAACCTAAATGTAATGATAGGTTATACTGTGTGTATACCAAAGACAACAGAAACAAATTCACCACCAAATGAACATATTGTATTTACAGAAATATTACGACCAGATGGGATATTGAATTTTAGTAAACTGTTTATGATACACTTCTTTATCTTTTCCAACAAGCCACATTCCACTATGCCGAATCCTTTGTAAGCTGATTGGACATGTCAATACTAAATGATTTCAGACTAAAATAACTTAATATTTATTATAAATACTCCTAGGAGCAGTACGTCTTCATTCACAATGCTTTAGTGGAGGCTATTCTAAGCAGAGAAACAGAGGTACCAGAAAATCACATTCACGCCTATGTTAATGCTCTTCTAACAACGGGCCCATCTGGGAAAACAAGACTGGAGATGCAGTTCAAGGTAAGTCATGTACTATTTCATGAACCCTGAATCAATGGTATTTTTTGCATTCCTTTATTTTTTGTGAATACTTCTTTTGAGGACAAAATGTAGATGTTCTAATATAATTTTGCAGATGTAGTGCATTTACCTTGAGCTTTGTAAAAAGGTCTAATCATAAATTTAATCTTGGACATTCTAGCAGGTTCTACAACACATTATTACTGACAGAAAAGTCTGATAAAATGACATGCTGTACATAATAAGAAGCAATTCTTCCTGAATGAATAGAAAACAGAAGCACATTCCTTTTTATTTATTAGCAGAATGTGCACTGAGAGAAAGGCAACCTTTTTTTAAGAAGAAGCCTTGAACAGTGTAACCTTATGAAACAGACAATGTTCTTCTTGTGGCCAGTTTCAAGAGCACGAGACAGAATCCAAGAGTCTAATAAACACTTTTCAGTATAGGAAATTGACGTTAAAAAGGGCCGTCATTTATAGGAGAATGTAGTCATGAATTTTGCTAATAACCTCATGTCATGTTTTTTTTCATTTAAACATAGTAGAATACAATTGAATTGAGCATGGATCATTATGTTCTACAGTTACTTTCATTTATCTTAGAACCTTTTCCTGTTTTGCTTATTGTTGAAGAAAAACTTTTCTGTTGTCCTTTCAGATGCTGAGTGAACCCAACATCCTCCAGTGTGACTACTCCACAGCATTAAGGTCACAAAACAGGGATAAAAACAGAACGTCATCCATCATACCAGGTAAGTGGTTACAAAGTTGTCTTTCTTTTTCTTCTGCCTATGTATGTAAATGTCCTAAATCTAAAATCTAAACAGATTTTTTTTTACATCAACCTGTCATGATTGATTACACATCTTCCATTTAATATTTCAATGACTATCAAACATGAGTGCTTTATTATGTAGAGTGCTTTAATGCTACCAATATAAACTAGAAAATCTACAATTTCTGGGGAAATTGTGTGAAGTGTTCTTGCCTCCACCAGTAGTCTACAACTCACACTCTAGCTTTCGTCACTCTGCTGCCTGCTCACACACCTGGGTTCCTATGGCAACTCACTCTACAGCAAGGGCAGAGAAGAGCATTTAAAAACAAACTGCTCCAACTTGCTCACTTCACTGGCGGTTGCCATCTTCAAATGGTTTTAGTTTAAAAACTATAAATCCTACACCGAAGAGCTTTATTTTGTGAGAATTACAAGACCCAGACCTACATTTTAATGCATAGTATGTCTCTGAAATATTAAAAATGAAGGCACAGTCGCAGTTTAGAAATTGCCCTTCAAATTTGAGGTGGCTAGAGTGGAGTTTCAATGAATGTCAATGGGCGGTGTGAGTTGCAAACAAATGGTCATATTGTGAAAACTATCAGGACTATGGCTTAGCTGTGGACATTTTTAGTGGCAGCAGGGATAGCTGAACGTTTTGATATAAGATTTGTGTAGGTGGGCTCGAAAATGAGGGAGTGATGGCAGTTTAGAAATCATGTCCTGATTTTTCAGAGTACACTCTAGCTTTTGTCAGCTCCCACTCTAGTTTTGAACATTCCTCCATTCATTCCTACGGGACCAATTTCACCACAAAAACGGCGATATTTTGTGAAACATTCAGTGAAACGTTCCACAAAGCAATAGCACACCAATCGGGAATAATCCGCACTTTTCGGTATATTACTGTCTATGTAGTGTAAAAACTGTGGGAGGAGTTAGGGTGGTAAATTTGCCTATAATAATAAGAATATATATGTGAGATAACAGTAAGTGGTCTGGCCATGCAAGAACACTTAACAAATACCAACTTTCAGTACATCCAAAAATCATCCTTAGTATCACACGCACAACTATTGTTCTAATTTTTTGGTATAGCAACAGGCAGGAATCAGTATTTGCCATTGGCTTACTGCCAAGTGGGCTTGAGCAATGAGGAGGGTGGGGGTGATGAGGTGGCAGTCCATACCTGGATGTCTAAGATTGAAGGGGAGTGAAGGGAGGGAGAGCCAAAACAACAGCATAGTAGCATTTCATCCAGGGGCGAAGACAGCTTGCAGATGAGTGGAGGGACCAGACTGCTAGTGGATATCCCACTTGTTCAGGCCAGGACTGTTCCACATAGCTCAGCAGTTTGGGCCTCTTCTTTCTCATTCATTTGAGTTATACTACTGTCTACAAGAGGATTTGGACACTGGTAAATTAAACTTGTGAGTAGCCTGGTATAACCCCACTTACATCTGACATGCCTCAGTTTTTTGCTAGAGGGCTTCCTAATTTTTCAAAGTGTTGGGACATCTGTTGAACTTTTGGACTTTTGGACAGACAGAAAAGTTTTCTGTACAACACTGCACATCTTGAGTGGAGGGTCTTCCAATCAGGATCCAGTTTTACAATGTCACTGCAGTGTCATACATCGGCCATAAGAAGAAACTTAGAAATAGAAAGGATTCTGTCCTGAGCAGAATTTCACATTCCTTGTTCATCTTTTACATCCCAGCTGTGGACAATTGGTAGGCAGACTACCTCAGCCAGCAGCAAGTCCAGATAAAAACACTGCCATGCTGTTTTGCAACTGGTATGTCTATGAGACAGGAGATACAGTGGGTTAAAGATTCTGACTACTCTTCAGGGGCCAGGTTACAGGTGGCTGACCCCATGCATTCTTGTGCCTGGCAAGGGCTTGTGTAACAATGGCACCTTGTGGTGCAGCAGTTTCTAGTTAGGTTCCTTTTTTCTCCAGGAAGTTCTGCCGAAGGCCAGAAGAGTGTTCATCCTTCTAAAACACAGCAGCAACACAAGCTGCCTGGCAATAGCCTGTGTGCAATACACCCATGTACTGAAACTCGCCATTGATTATTTTGCAGCAGTTGCACCTGCAGCAGCAGGACATAAATGAGTACTTGTTTGAGTGTGTCAGTGGCTCCTGATTCAGGGAGCTGCAATAATACACTTTAATTTTTATTCCACGATAAAACCTGACCAGTCTCTGCATCTGAAATCATGGCCAAGTAAAAAGGCTGACAAATTGTGCATAGAGTCTGTACAATATCTCTGGCTTTTGTCTCAGAAAAAAGACATTCTTAATTTCATTTCACAATAAAACCTGTCTCGTCTATCCTTCTTCATTTTTGACCTAGTAAAACTGCTTACATAATGTGTAAGAAGTCCATACAATGTTTCTGGCTGTTGTCTCTCAAATAATACACTAATTTTACTGCCTCATCTGTGCCTATCTCTCTCTTCAGCCCACTCAAGCTGCATACATACACTTCAGTCCTGTTGGCAATTATCTCTGAAATTTCAGAATAAAGACAGGCTTGTTCCTTGAAAGGTTGGGATTTTGAATTGTTTTTGTGTACTCTGATACTTATATTTAATTTATTTTTCTAACAACATTGTTTGGTAAAGCAAAAGAAAAGCTCACAAATTATACTATGAAACAGAGTGATTGGTACAAAGCTGGGGGCTTTAGCTTATTTTTTTGTAAGAGTAAGGATTTCTATAGATTTTAAATTTGTTGCTGCTTCAACCACTCAATTCAGGCATATTACTGCTGTATACATTTACTACCGAAAAGCCTTTCAGTCTGAATGTAACACTGCAAACAGCTGAAGGCATCTCCCAGGCATTTATTAGAAAGGAATGGTGTGTTTCCTAATTTACCCTCCAAGTTGCATAATAGGTAGAATTGTCTCTTTGCTATGTTGTTTTATAACGTTTTTTTTGGACTGTTACACATTCCCAATGACGGTGCCCTGCTCCAAATGCCATTTGATTGACATCCCTTTTAGCCTGTTAGCTTTGAATTTGGGTTAAAGTTTGCAAACCAAACACAGAATGATTTGCTTGTCCTTAAATGTCACATCAAACCATCTTCATTGCACTCATACACCTGTTTTTCATTACACTTCATCTCAATATAGTATAGAGATGTCAGCCTAGATTTATGAATAAAAAATCAACTAAAAACAACTAATTTGCATGTAAAGTGGCAGTCTACTGTATGAACACCTAAGAAAGCACAAATATGAAATTCAAAACTAAGCACACATTATGTTTGTCTCTCAACAACTATATTTCTCAGCCTAAAAACAAAGAATATTGGTTTTAGGCAATCCTACTGGGGAAACATTTGAGTTTTCCATATTTAGCATACTCTCATTTAAGAAGATTACATTTATTACTAGAGTCAGATTTCCATCACTGGAATCTGCAGACACAGAACCTTTAATATTGAAGCAATACCCCTCTGCTGAGATCTGTTGTAAAAATGTTCTTGAGTTATTGTTCCTAACTAGAACATATAATTTTTAGCAACATTCAAGTTTATATGAGATGACTTTATACTATCTATTGGTGGTAAGTAAATGTATTGTGTAGTCATTAACTATATAAGGAAGCCAACTTTTTTGCTTCTGCCATCTATAGGTACAGATGAGATGTGACTAATGCTAAACCTAACACTGCTTCTTACAATACCTATTTAATATTTCACAGTTGAACGTTCAAGAGTAGGCCTGTCATCCATGGTTGGAGAAGGAACAGATTACATTAATGCATCCTATGTCATGGTAAGCAAGAACATATATAAGTTTAATTAAAAATAAGTAAAACAGAGCAAAAAAACAGATTAATTTAAGCCACATATTTTTCTGTGGCTTGCACAAAAAACATCCTTTCACAATGTATTACTTAGTTATACTATGAGTTTTCCTGATCAAATAAGATTTCATACTTCAAATACATTACAGCCTTTCTGAAAAAGGGAAAATCAGGAAACGGATATTATTTCATAATCTATCAATGCACACTGAAAAATATTGGGACTTGAAAGATGGACTGAGCGTTGTCGAAATGTTGACAATGAAAACACTGCTGTATTTTTTACTTACCTCCTCTGCAAGATCCATGAGCGCCTCTACACAAGTTTAGATTTACAAGGAGGAACCTTTATATCTGTGTCCCCCCTTACCTTAGTATATTCATTACCCCTACCTCAGTGACCGCCCCACCCCCCACAGGTTTTGTGTGGCCACTGGAGGGTGCAGCTGCCTGTCACTCACCTCCTCCATTGCTGGCTTGTATGCAGGGCAGTCAGGCACAGTCCTCCAGGCGGTTCCTCTAATCACCACCTCTGTCCTCTTCTCCAAGTTCTCCTCCAGAGTCCATATCCAGTTGTCCAGTGACACACATTTTTGCCACTTTTGGCATTTTTTGGACAAAAGCGTTTCTTTCCTGAATGCAATTCTTCTATGTTCAGGAGAGGGATGTTTAACTGCCCCTAAACTCTGCTGCTGCTAAACTCTGATAAAAGCCTATGTGTGCATGGACACATAGGCTTTTATTGAGTTGAGATCAGGGGCTTTGCCAAAAAAATGCCAAAAGCTGCTAAACTCACATTTAGAAGCAATAGTGTACTTGGGACCTAAAGGGGAATGAATAAAAATAAGATATGAGCCTATTAAATGTATACGCTGCACAAATACTGTATGCCACACCCACAAAATGTGCCTTAATTACAGTACCATATGAGAAATTTCCACAGACACACATAAAAAAATATACATTCAGCCTACCTTAAAGAAAAACTTTGTTACACAGCTGGTATTTCTTATCGATCAACATGTGTTATGTGTACACGTTGTCTGGACTGTGTAACATACAACATTGGGTATACAGATGTCAGGACTATGCCACATACAACATAAATGTTGGTGGTCAGTGGTAGGTGGTGCATGTTACTTTTAATGTTTTTGGCAGGGGTGTGTGTGCCCTCTTACATGTTGGTGTTTAGTGGTACAGTATGTGTTGTGCCCCACTGGTGGTTAGTGTCCTCATTTTTGATCAGTGTCCACAATGATGTTCAGGGCTCCAATTAGTGGTGAGTGATCTGTGCTCCTATTGCTGGCCAGTGGTGTGTGCCCCTATTGGTGGTCAGTGGTCTGGATCCACCTTTCACTGGTGGATAGTCAGAGTAGTGTTTACAAGGAACAAGTCAGAAGCTCAGCACCACTTTCATCTGGATCATGGGTCCTTATTCTGTAATGTTGGGCCAAAATTATGCAACATCAGGCAGACTTTCTCTCAACCTGGCGCTGCCATCAGTTACTATCATACAACAGAACAAATCACTCTGACAATCAAGGTGATTTGCTCAGTGAGAAATCTTGCTAGATCCAGTGCATTGAGCAAGTGATCCATAGCACGTGCCCCACATGCCTATGCTGACGCTAAACATGGTGGTGCTGTGGCTGAATAAATTCAAGTAAAATTTTGACTGAAGCTAATTAGGCACAGGAATTGTATATTTATTTATTTCAGGTACTTATATAGCGCGGTCAATTTATGCAGCCGTTACATATATATATTTCCACGTTCAAAAACAACTTTATTTAAAATAAATTGTTGTAATGTACATGCTAAGCATATAAATCTATATCATCCAGGAGAAACAAGTAAGCCAACTGAGCATGGTATCAAATTGACATAGACAAGTAAAAAAATATATAGTACAAATATATGTAGAAACAAGAATCTAATAGGTCTGTCATACAGGATTAATATTTGTAGTATAAAATATCCGAGATAATGAAGGAGAGACTTCTCAAACACATGTATCTGGTAGTGCAAGCAATCTATCCCAAACCTTATTATATTTAGCAGGGCAACTTCTATGGAGGTAAATAAGCTTTTTAGAGGGAAGAGTGATATTTACCTCTCGCACCCAAGATTCCAGTGTGTGAGGGGTTGCCTGCATCCAGTTCTTTGCTATGAGCTTACGGGCAGGAAATAATGTTTTGTGAAAGAATGTGGTTTGAACCCATATGGTCGTGTAAGAAACGGATGACCTGGGCCCAACAGGTTTGCATGACAGGGCAAGACCATATAAGGTGATAGAATGTACCCATGTGCATCATACATAGAGGACATAATAGGCTGTGAGAGGGCTTATATTGGGATACATGAACTGGAGTCAGGTAAGCCTTCTGCAATATATTAGCTGAGTCAAACACTCAGAAGCCTTAGTTGAAACAAGCTTATAATTGTCTAGTATTTCTTCCCAATCATTATCCGCAATTTCCCCCAGGTCCAGTACCCATTTGGTTTTAACCCGATAGGCCAGCTTAGTAGCAGTTGGGGTCAACAAGGTAGTGTATATGGTGGAGATCAATTTAACATGGTCTGAGTTCACAATTATATCCAACAGCCGTAATAGAGCCAAGGGTGGGGATAAATGTGGAAATTGAGTCTGCATTGCATGGCGTAACTGTAAATAGCAAAGCCATGGAGTTGGGGAGGGAGAATTCGGTCTGTAGTGCTGCAAAGGTTTTTAGCCCAGAGGCTATTGAAAAACTGGTGTAAATATAGGATCCCACTGGACGCCCATACAATAGGATCTGGGAGTTATAGCAATTCAGGTAGGCTATGATAGAACCATAGTGGGGTATGTGTGTGGAATGATCCCTGTGTTCATAATACATTGTGGGGGAGATGAGGACTGCACATGAGAACCATTGCAGAACAAAGTTGTCTAAGCTGATGGTATTATACTAGCTACCCACAGTTACTGTCTTAAAAGCTGATTTAACCTTTTACAGGGGGGGACCTCTAACTCACACTTGGAGAGTCTACACCCTACAAGATACGGGTAGCTCCCAGTGGGGTCCAACATACGCCATATGGATTTGTTGTATGGGTCAAACCCCCATTTTATGTGTACAAATATATTTTATTGAGCATTATGCTGTTAAATAAAGCTTGTATTATAAACAATATGTTAGTTTGATTGTTCTTATAGCACCTTTAAAGTCCACAGTACTTGTTTTGTTTTTCTTTATATGCTCCCTTAGAAATTATTTAACCCTTTTGAGGATCTAACCAAAAAGGAAATTTTTGTTGCAGACGATGCCTAAAGTCTGACTTATATCTTAGTGCAGACCTCTGGGAAAATCAGTGAGGCAATCACACAAGCAAGAAATTACATTTCTGGGGGCGTTCCATACACCAACTGTGTACAGAACCCATCCAGGCTTCCATATTGCATTGAATTTTAAAGAAAATTACAGCAATGCAGATTGAAAAGGAAAGATATTTTTAATAACATTACATTGCAATATGGCTAATGTCGTAATTGTATATGCTACATTATATATTTTTTTTTTTTTGTGATTTTTTTTTCCATGAAAGTGGAGTTACCCTATGAAGAGATAGATTGATAACCATGCAAACATTATTTTTCATTTAATATTTGTTTTTTAAGTAGCATTTGCATGCATATCTTTGTAAAGAACTATAAATAAAGAAGAATTCAACTCTTTTTTTCTCTAGGGATACCATGAAAGCAATGAGTTCATAATTACACAACATCCATTATTGCACACAATTAAAGATTTCTGGAGGATGATCTGGGATCATAATTCACAGACAATTGTAATGTTTCCTGATAACCCAAATATGGTAAGATTCCACACTTAGTTAACCTGCTGCAAGTAGACTTGATTTATAGAAAGGGTAAAGGCTCTTCACTTATCAAATACCTGTGTTCACTTCAAATACCCAAGCACGCTTGAATAAAAATCTTGTTTTCCTGGTTTTGTTTTTTTTTAATTCCCTTGCACATAATTAGGTATTCAATGTGAACATGGAGTTTGTTGGTTTGGAAGTTTGAAGTAATTAAAAAAAGTTTACAGGAAAAGCACAGTATTTTTTTTTTTTTTTCACATTGGACCTTCCTTGACAAACAAACTGCTTGTCCAAAATAATAAAAACCTACATAGGCCTAGGCCTTTCAGGAGGCACAGCTCATGTCACCATGTCTATAGGCAGAGTTGGGAGCTCAAAATCCGGTGAGAATGCAGTCTTTCAGGGAACTGGAGTACATTTTTGCAGGATTTGGAGATCTCAGCTCTAGTGGAAGGTGTGGTGTTTTCACCCGTGCCTCCAGAAAGCATCCATGGCTAGAGTTAAGGTAAGTATTTTGTTAAGCCATTTGTGTTGGGGGGGGCTGTCACAAAACCTAACTTTCTATTTGCCTTGGAAGGTCTGCTTTGAGGAGGTGTGTTACTTTTAGTGATTGTTAAAGTTATCCTTTTACAAAGTACGGTATCCAGTTTGATTGTGAGGTGAAAAAGTATATTTGCCCTGTTTAATTGCCATCCATACTCTTGGAACCAGTGATCAGTGCTGGCTTCAACCAGGACAAGAGGAACTTCAAGAGCAGTCACCTTAAAAATGGGTATATAACCTTTTTTATCCCCCTCCTCTCTCCCACAATGACTGTACGTCTACAAGCTGACCCCCTTCCCTGAGCAGAAAGCCACACTCTCATTGCAGACTTCTTCTTCCCCTGCACTCTATCACCTATTCTTCCTGTTACTATGGGGAACCCTCCCCAGTTGAGTTTCTTTTTGTTTCTTGTAAAAAGATGGGTAGCACCACAACACCTAGGACATGTCTTTATTTCCTTGTTTGCAATTTAAACATTTTCTTCAAATTAAAAGTGCTTTGTAACAACTTAGTCCATTTACAGTGGTTTTTGAATCAACAGATTGCATGCCTTGTAGTGCCTGTGCGATTTGTAACTTATTATTCCTACTGAATATGATCTGTATTACATCTCCTTGCTTGATGTATATGATGTAACCCTTTCTTAAATAAAGAAAGTAAAACAAAACGGGTATACAAATATAACAAGTCCATTTTTATACCATAACAATACATATTGTACATTTTGTCTTTACCTTCTGAAAATATAGAGGCATGCTTAAAATGTTCTGTTTCATGTTCAAAAAACACTTCTTGTATTCATAAGGCAATAGCTAATTGGCTTCTTTCCAAGGTACATACAGTTATTTAAATAGGTACATTTGGAATGTCTTTACTACCAAGGGATGTATCTTCTATAAGCCAGTATTATGATTCAAGCACACTTGCCAGACAGACAGACCAGTCAGATCCTGAACATTACTGCAAACTACACTGAAGTAAAGCAATATAGGCTGCTCCCGGGTAGAGTCTAACTCACTTAATTTGCTAACCCTACTCCTAGGGGTCTTTGTATAAAAAGTTATTCACACAGGCCACCCCAAGTCTTCACTTTAATTTTCCTAATATGTCTGTTTCCTAAGATCACCAGCACCATCTTATTGTCTTACATTTAAACATACAGATCTATTTTTATTACTGCATTTTTTTAAATTATTTTTACAACTTTCTTTATCATGAATATTATCTCACCAGGCTGAAGCTGAATTTGTTTACTGGCCAAACAAAGATGAACCCATTGCCTGTGAAAATTTCACAGTGAGCATGGTAGGGGAAGACCAAATCTGTCTCTCAAATGAGGAAAAAATGATAGTACAAGATTTTATTTTAGAAGCTACCCAAGTAAGTATACCCTAATGCATCTTATAAAGTAATTATGTTTAACCTGTTCAATAGATCACAAACAGTAACATAAAATACTGGATTTGCACAGGGACTTTATAAATCGATTTGAAGGTTTTTAAAATGCATCAACATAATATTCGATTGATTGTCATTTATAAGCTGTATCTTATTTAGTATTGTTCCTTTATCATTTCTGTAGGATGACTATGTGCTGGAAGTTAAGCATTTCCAGTGTCCAAAGTGGCCAAATCCTGACAGCCAGATAAGTAAGACATTTGAACTTATTAATCTAATTAAAGAAGAAGCAGCCAATAAAGATGGACCTATTGTCGTACATGATGAGTAAGTAATAAAATTTAATATTAACCATATATTTATTGTTCAAAAATGTATGAAAGGATTGTAAATTATATGAAACTGGATGAGAGATCATCATGTATCTGAATAATAAAAATGATGAGTTGTAAGTAGGTAACAATGCATGATCAATAAGAAGAGATAAGGTGTGGTTATCATTAGTGATAAGTACCTAACAATCTACATTAGGAGCAGATATTGGAAAGCAAGGTAAAGTCTGTCAACAAACAATGCACTGTATTATCATATCGATTCTTAGGATTATTGTCTCTAGCAGTGAACAATAAAGCAGGACCAAACTGTTTTAAAGGGACATCCACGCAACATTGATACTTCAGTTTCAGGTGGCATCTGATGGGTTCAGGCACTGGTTTTCTTATTGCTTTCTTTGGAAGTCTATTAAAGAGTTCTCCCTTATTTGGCTGCTGACTCTAATACTCCTTAATATAAATAAAAAATCAAATTGGGTGAGCAGGGCCCCCTTTATAGTTGCCATAATTGGTATGCAGACCTGGAAATTTATGTGTAGAGATTTTGGCACTGAAGTCCCAGAGAGATAAAAGAAACAATAAGGTTGGTTAGCATCTACCAAAAACTGAAATATCAGATTTGGGTGTACTGAACCCTTAAAGGATAAAATTACACTTCATATAAAGCAATAATGCACACTGCACTACCAAATAGCCTCTAATTTATGAGTAATAAGGTACCCATATTTTGCCATAAAGAGAAACAGTGATTTAAGTTTCAGAATGTCTATTACAACTTAGGCAAGGACATGGGGGTTGATTTACTAAAAGTAGACTGTGCAAAATCAGGTGCAGCTCTGCATAGAAACCAATCAGCTGCCAGGTTTTCTGTCAAAGCTTAAATGAACAAACTGAATTTAGAAGCTGATTGGCTACCATGCACAGCTGCACCAGATTTTGCACTCTCCAGTTTTAGTAAATCAACCCCATGGTTTACTAAATGGGCTCAGCTTGTACGTGTCTGATATAAAAAAAACAAAATATGTTTATTTAAACCAGACAGATCTTATCTTTGCCATACGTTGATCACAGGAAGCACCTTAGATTGTAAGCTTCTTGAGGGCAGGGACTGATGTGCATGTACAATATACTGTATAAATATAAAGCACTGCGTAAATTGACAACAATACATAAGTACCTGAAATTAATAAACAGGAAGCAGCGCCTGCTTATGTGATAAATATGGCGTTTGGCATGCTTCGCCAACCCTAAGCATCCGCCCCACTGAAACTAGTGTCAAAGTATAAAAATATATGAAACAAATCCGTGAAGAACTAAAAATATAAGATATCCAGACCATTCCATGAGCACTGCTTATTTAATATAAAAATATGCCTACCACCATGTAAATAAATATATGATGACAAAGCATACGTAGAAACAAATTTTTCATATAGCAATAACGTGTAGAAAGGATTACATTTAGCTGGTCTTTGATTTTTTTTTTTTTACTAAATCTTCACAAAATTATTTGTTTTTTTACAAAACCATTAAAAGGCTTTTGGATCTCTTGAACTTTTTTAAGTAGATAATGTATTAGCCAAAAATTGCTTTCTGAAATCAGTACGCCTAAATTATTATTGTTCCTAAAACTTATTATTCATCCACTTAAGTTTCATTGACCATTCTACCAAAAGACCTATAATTAGATATATATTACATGGTGGCAGTTTATAAGGAAGTCGTTTTATTTTAGATATGGTGGAGTAACGGCAGGAACATTCTGTGCATTGTCAACCCTCATGAACCAGCTGGAGAAAGAAAATTCTGTTGATGTTTATCAAGTGACCAAGATGATTAATCTGATGCGACCTGGACTATTTACAGACATAGTAAGTAAATGTATGATACACGGTGATTCTTATTTACTAGTAACAACAGCACCATGTGCTTGATTTCGTGGCACCTTGTATCTATGGTAAACTTGCAACCATCGTTTAGGGTATAAGGTTGAATCTTAAAAACACATAATGAAGGTAAAAGTAGAACTCCATTAGAGTTCATGTGATTGGCACAGGGCCAATCAGCCCTGTCCAGACAGAGGGTCAGGGGTCTCGCAGCCTCATTGGACAATCAGAGGAGAATGAAAACTCCTCCTACAAGCTTTAACCAGTGCTCAGCTAGACACTGATAGAAGTCACAAGACTGCTCTAACTGCTGATGAGAATAGGTATTTAGCAGTTTATATTTACTTAAATAATTGCATTTCCTTTCACCCCTCAGCATAAATCCTCTTCCTCTCCTGGCAAAATTCTCTCCAAATACCCTCTCTGGTAATCCTTGTCTACCCCAAATCATCCTCACAGCACAAATTCTCCCCCAATCCCTACTTCTAGCACAAATCTTCTTGTCCTTCATCCCACCTCTACCCCCCCCTGTACAAATCCCCCACCCAAATCCTGCTCCCTGTGGAAATCCTTCTTTTCCAAACTCCTTCTTCTAGTACAAATCCTCTTACCCTCCCTCAAACCCCCCTTCCCAGCACAAATCCTCTCCTAGGCCCCTGCTTCCAGCACAGATCCTCCTATTTGTACCCCTAAAATCCCCTTACAAGCACAAATCCCCCCCCCCCAATACAAATGCTCTTGCCTTCAAAATTATCCTCCAGCACGAATAGTTCTAATCCCTCCCAGCCTAAATTCCCACCCAGCATAAATCCTTTTATTCCCCCCCAATCCCCCCTCTCAGCACAGACCTCAGATACTGGGACCTCAGTGCCAGGAGGTCTCCTTCCTCCCATGCTCCTCCTTGTGTTCTATCATAAGACACATCAGAGATAAGGAGGAACCTAAGGGAAGCTGTTACTGTTGCTATAACATGCAGCTGGCGGTGAGAAATGCTGACTGCTGCAGTGTCAGCGATCACTGTACTAGGAATACAGAGACACCCAGCAGAAAATGTGGGCAAGTGCCCTGGGTATAATCTGCTAGTGATTGCCAACACTGCAGCAGCCCAGTGGCGAACACCCTCCATGCTAGCACATTGTACCCAGGTCAGATGCCTGCTCTGCCCCCCCCCTGTCCCTGGTGTGTGTTGTCACCCTAAGAAAGGAAGTGTGTTCCTGGCAGGATCACAATTTTTAATAAAAAGAAAAAAAGGAAACTAAGGTTACCACTTCATCCAAGGACTGGTAAGCTGCAACACATTAAAGGCTAAGTTCACCTGTATTTAGGGAGTGACATGTAAAATACCCCAGCTTCTATCTCCAAACCCCACCCCTGATTCCTCCCTCCCTGTGACATTGGGCTGGGATCCTTCTTCACGCACCCACTGCCACATCTGAAAATGGCACAGCTGTGAGGGGCTGTATCTACACAGCTGTGTCATTCATTCATAGGAATGTGAATGAGAAAACTACAGGTCCTGGCGGCAGGTGGCTTTAGTTCTCTGTGAACTTCAAGGGTGCTATTAAGCACCCTCATAGTCCACTGACATGTTCTCCAGCTTTCTAATTCTGGGGAATAAGGAAGGAATTCCCCTCCACTGGAGAAAATTGGATCATGTTTTATTGGGTTGCTTTTCATTCCTTTGGATCAACTGTGGGTATAGGATTCTGTATATGGAGGTTTTCAGTGTGTGTGTGTGTGTATGTGTGTGTGTTTTTTTTCTGTGGGTTGAACTGGAAGGAATTATAAACTGCATATGGTCAAAAAGCAGGAGGGCATGACTGCATGGAATCCAACATTGTGATCCACTGATAAATGATACAAAGCTCTGCAGTCTACTGTGCAAGATATAATCAATACACATTTTTTACCTTCAAAAATATGTGCATTTATTATTTTTTGCAGAAACTTCAAACATTTATGTATTTGTATATCTAAACCCAAAAACAGAAATGCAATGTGGCTAGAGATGCAAAGGTCTTTGCTTCCTTCCCAATTACCATGTAAGTGGATCCCTAGTAGAAATGGCTGCTAACAAATGGCCACATTTGTCAGATCTAATTGTTTTTTTATACTAAGCTGAACCTTTATGATGGCATGAACTGAACATACAATGACACTAATATTCAAAGGTAAATAAGATATAGTGCTGTTGCGCTTAGGAGTAGATATTCATGCAACTTTGATAAATATACGGTGCAGTCCTAATTTGTGAACTAATAGCACAAAAAAAAAAATACCATGTGAACCGTGCATAAATTAAGTGCATTAAATTTGACAATACATGAGTAATATTGCTTCACATATGCAAAGTGAATAATTGTAATATTCAGTCCCAATACAGAAAAATAAAATGCCCAGGTGTTGAATACTAATTGGTGAACTTCGTGCAAAAAATGACAGGTGCTCCTCTGTGCTAAATATAACAAGAGATATAACAAAAACATTTTGTGGTGTATTTGACCGATAAAAAGTGAGCAAAAAGGAGTTAATTGTTAGAGTTATGCTACCTTAAGAATTGAACAGACAAGGCACACATGACTTAGTCACCCCACAGATGGGCAGATGTTTGCTCATGAAAATATTACACAGTCGATGAAGATATTTGCGTATTCTGAAATGGCTAACCACCAAAAATGACAGCGGCACACACACATGGACAATAGATCCTTATTCTACATCACAGAAGAGTGAAACATTAGACAATGAGATTTTAAGCTATAAAAAGCTATGTATATGAGAATGAGCACCTCCAGTCATCAGTGGTACTCATTATTGTCCTTTAGAGAGGGCATTGCAAGTGAAGCTTAAATCAGGAGCTTTGCTTGCTATCATCAGCCATCAATTTTGAATTTAAAAGTGGTTAATTAAAAGGAGTGCATTGCAACTGAAGCTCAGATCAGGAGTTGCACTTTTTATTATCAGCCATCAATTTAGAATTTAAAAGTTTAATCAAAAGGAATAATTTAAAAAGGTATTTGTATCAGTTTAGAATATAAGCTATCAATGCAAGTCAAAATGTAAGTGTTTCCACACTAATCCCTTGTTTGCCGTCAACTCATCACATTGAAAGCAATGCGCCGCCAAATCATACGCTTTCCAAGAAGTGGATAATTTGCTCAAATGCTTTAAAGTGGTTGTAAACCTCATACATGAAATCTGAACAAAGCAAATTTTTCTATACTTTGTATTTGTCTCTATCCAAAGCTCGGTGTGTGATTTCTCTCTGCTGCCTCGTTCCTCTGTTATCTGTATGAGTCACTTCTTAAAGCTTTTCCAGACTTTAGGAGATAATTGGTGATGAGGGAGGAGAGCTCCAGCACACTGCCTGTGATTGATAGCCATAGCTGTGCTTGTTCTCTGTGCTGTGTGAGGAGGGGCGTGTGTCCATTCCCTCCAATTAGGAGCAGAGCTCTTCTCCCTTGGCTGTGCAGTGTGTGAATTCAGAGCCCTGCCCCCTGCTTTGTGCTACTTACAGAAGCTTACAGATTCTGTGTGAAGTCTGTGTATTATAGAAGGCTGTACAAGACAGCTGACTGTAGATAAACAGGTACAATGTATTTGTTTCATGTCTGTGTATCATCCTAGGCCAGTCACTTTAATGGTTTTATTTAAGGGTTTTCAGCCACTTTAAATGCATTAAAAGCTAAGGCTACTTTACACATATATTTGCAGAAAAAAATGTGCATTTATTTGTTTATTTATTTAAAATCAGCCTGAAAAGTGTTGCACCACTGCAATGCATAGGATCTTGCAGGCTCTTCCACCAGCTCCTTGTCTGTGACGAGGCTTAGGCTTGGAAGAAATGTCTTTGGACTACAAGTGCGGTAATCTGTTACAAGAAAAGCCAGCCACTCTGTGTACTCTTCTTATGTATCTTTATTGGCTACATATAAAATGGCACAGTAAACAAAATGCTAACACAGCCTTCCTTATAGCATCCCACTTGTGTTCCATTGAGGACTATAAATCTGCCTGATGTGGCAGTGATGCGGCTGTGTGGGTAGAGTAAGGTGGAGAAGAACCCCTGCATAGTGTCCTGGTTTTTAAAAATATATATTATTTAAATACATTCTTCAGATTTTTTTTAACATATAAAAAAGTAATTTTAACATATATTTTTACATATATTTGTAAATGCATTCCAAAAATGTAGATTTGTATATTTAAAGACATACAGTATATTTGAAATTTATTTTTAAAAATATTTTTCATATATTTTGTAATAAAAATGAATTTCAATATATATATATATATATATATATATATATATATATATATATATATATATATTGAATATGGCCAAATTTGTAGCATTTCAAATATATGTCAATATATTTGTGAAGAATATTTTTCAAATATACAGTATTTCAAATATATTTTTCTTCCATATGGGTAGGCTTTAATATACAATGCATCAATCAAGCCTTATTCACCTCCTTATCTGATTTCCACTTTTTCTCCCCAGGAGCAGTATCAGTTCTTATATAAAGCTATTCTGAGTCTTGTAAGTAGCAGACAGGAAGCAAGCCCGGCGGTTTGTGTGGAGAGCAATGGATCTGCACTACCAGATGGAAATACTTTGGAAAGCTTGGAGTCTTTAGTATAATTATGAGCCTACTGCCATGCCGTGGTTAATTTTTGAATATTGTGGAAGGAACGGATCACTTACAGTATATATCTTTCTAACATTCTTCCAGCACTATTTTGTAACAAATGACTTCTGCCTCTCATTTACAAGTAATAATGTGTGCCTTTTGGAAGACATATCCATCCATCTCAGAAAGATAAACTTCATCAACCCCCACAGTGTTTTTTATGAATGGATTTTGTGCTATATTTGCTCAGTATTAGTTTCTACTAGTGATTTTTTAATCTCTCAGCTATTTGTATTTATAGCAATGTGCTTTTGCAGAAAGAACATGTTTTATGTAACACTTTGATGTGATAAAGCTTAGTTTGTTAGAATTTTGTGTTTCACTACAGGAATGTAAATAGCATCTTTCTTGGTACTTTTATCATTTCAAGGAATAGGAATACATACCAACCTGAGACGGTAGTAGTGTAGTAATCTAAGTACTGTAAATATTGTTCTAGGTACTTCATGGACCAAATTTATATTTATAATTGTAGATTTTTATATTTTATTACAAAGTCAGTTTTCCAGTTATTTGTATCCACATTGTTTCAGTAATATACATTGTTTTTATTTTGGCAAAATGCCCTGTCCATTGATGTATATCTTTAACAAAGTAACAGTTTTTGCATGTTATTTTAACACATTGTAAAAATGAAAATAAATGAGAACTTTTCAATATTTATACGTTTACAGATATGTTATTTTAAACTTGGTCCAACCTGCAGGCAAAAAAAAAAGGCCCCCCCCGAAAAAAAATATTAATATTAAATAATTACACATAAACTGACCTACCTTAGATAGAACATACTTAAAATGTGTGCAGACAATGTGAAGTGAGTGTGAAACACATTAATGAAATTAATATAACAAAACTCAATTCTCAAAATTCTCAAATGCCAAATATTGTGCAAAAATAATCAAATACACTTGAATCATGTGCAATGTGTGGAATTATTGTCCACAGTGATGTATAAGAAACTCAATAAATAAAGGTGTTGCTCTATGTAATAAGAAATCAACAACTCATATACAATCTAATATGCTTTGCAACCACTATGTGTTATCACATCTCAAGAACTATATAAATGTGCAATTATACACAATTTTGTTTATTGTGGATGGAGTGGGTTCACCATTTCTGGTAGCTGCTTTTTAATTGGTTTATCACTTTAATGTATTTCTTCTGTTTTTTTTATGTATAAGAAACTTGCCACAATTTAAATTATTCTTTCATGAACAACCCCAATCAGTGATCCACTCACCTTTTGGATTTGATAAGGATAAGTGCACCTTTAGGAATATGTTACATGTTACACCCATTTTTAGGGTGTAACATGTAACAAGCTCCTATACACCTGCCTCCAGCCACCAGCACTCCCTGTTCTGTGATTTTCTTCCCATACCCACTGTCACATTTTGAAAACAGCACGGCTGTGTGGGCTCTGCCAATACACAAATACACACAAAACACACACACACACACACATATATATATTTATATATATATATACATACACTATATTGCCAAACGTATTGGGACACCCCTCAAAATAAGTGGATTCAGGTGTTCAATCACCTCCATGGCCACAGGTGTATAAAATCAAGCACCTAGACATGCAGACTGCTTCTACAAATGTTTGTGAAAGAATGGGTCACTCTCAGGAGCTCAGTGAATTACAGCATGGTACCGTGATAGGTTGCCACCTGTGCAATAAGTCCATTTAATTGCTATTATTGCTAATATTCCACGGTCAACTGTTAGTGGTAATATAACAAAGTGGAAGCAACTGAGAACAACAGCAACTCAGCCATGAAGTGGTAGGCCACGTAAAATAACAGTGGGGTCATTGCATGCTGAAGTGCACAGTGCGCAGAAGTCGCCAACTGTCTGCAGAGTCAATAGCTAAAGACCTCCAAACTTCGTGTGGCCTTCAGATTAGCACAACAGTGAGTAGAGAGCTTCATGGAATGGGTTTCCATGACTGACAGCTGCATCCATGCCTTACATCACCAAGTGCAAGGCAAAGTGTCACATGCAGTGGTGTAAAGCATGCCGCCACTGGACTCTAGAGCAGTGGAGACATGTTCACTGGAGTGACCCATCACACTTCTCTGTTTGGCAATCCGATGGACGTGTCTGGGTTTGACAGTTGCCTAGGAGAATGGTACTTGCCTGACTACATTGTGCCAAGTGTACAGTTTGGTGGAGGGAGATTATGGTGTGGGGTTGTTTTTAAGGGGTTGGGCTTAGGCTTGGGCTTGGTCCCTTAGTTCCAGCCTTTACAACTGCTTTAACGATGGGGTAGTGTTTATTATTTTCTAGTGTATATATTTTTTAAACATCCTTACAAAGTGTATCCCTCACAAATTAGTATGTTAAAAGAAAGCTGTCATGGTAGAACATGTTGTGGTTACTCTTACCATTGTAAGAACAATGATCACCACTTAATGAGCATTTTCAGGAGGAGTTCAGCAATGGCAGCCTATGTACATCTCTCACCACAGGTTCTCTTCCAAGTGCTCCCAATTGTTGGTCGTTGTCTTGAAATGAAAAAAGACACCAAGTGTGAAAGGTACATATATCTCTAACCTGGCTCATAGGGTTGATAATGGTTCAGTTTTACCACTTTTAACTCCTATATCTCAGAATTTATTGTATATGGTTAGGCAGCATTGAAGATAAAAATTGGAATGGCACTGTATTCTCACAGTGATGTGATAATGGAATTTCAAACAAAGTAAAAGTATTCATTCTCTGCTACATTTTATCTCTTGGCAATACCTCCTGTGGTTTACAGTCTGAAATTCTATTTTATCCTCACTCCTGTCGAGGTCCATGTTGAAAATAAAATTATACAAGTCATATAAGAGTATGTAGGGGAAAAAGGCGACATTGAAGCTGATGGGCAGCATTATTATTTGTTGACTAACCTTCCAGGCTGAAGCTCTGGCCATGCATCATGTTTGTTGATTTTCTTGGACTTTTAAAATGTTATATATTTCAACTGAGGCTCAAAATGGATTTTTCTCACAAATATATCTATGAAATTGCATGTTCTGAAAGACAGCAAGACACTGTCCAACAATTGAATGCTGTGCAAACATTCCCATTTCTGTTTTTGTTGTGCTTTTAAAAACTCAGAACCTAATTTAAGTTTAACGTTTCAAAACATATAGAAATAAAAGAATTCTGCCCAACACAAAAGAAGATTTTCAGTAAAGTGGACCTGATGTGAAGATGTGCTACCTTATAGGAAACATCTAGAAATGTCAATTATGCATAGTCAGTGCCCTGAAAGATTTACCTATTACCTTGAACTCCTCTGGATCTTTAGCAGTGCATTTGCTGGCATGTGGCTGTACAGTATTTACAACCTCATAGATGTATAGCAGCAGAATTAGATAAGGCACTGTCTTGCTTTTCTCTAAAGATCTTGAGTGAGATGTGGTGATACTGTGCTGCTCAGTGTGCTACATGCTGGATATAAAGCTGTACCTGAGAATCTACCGTTTAGAGATCCCCCTGTGTAATCCTGCTGCTTCTTAAATACAGTGAGGTTCATAAATATTGGGACATCAACACAATTCTAACATTTTTGGCTCTATACACCACCACAATGGATTTGAAATTAAACGAACAAGATGTGATTTAACTGCTGACTGTCAGCTTTAATTTGAGGGTATTTACATTCAAATCAGGCGAACGGTGTAGGAATTACAACAGTTTGCATATGTGCCTCCCACTTGTTAAGGGACCAAAAGTAATGGGACAGAATAATAATCATAAATCAAACTTTCATTTTTTAATACTTGGTTGCAAATCCTTTGCAGTCAATTACAGCCTGAAGTCTGGAACGCATAGACATCACCAGACGTTGGGTTTCATCCCTGGTGATGCTCTGCCAGGCCTCTACTGCAACTGTCTTCAGTTCCTGCTTGTTCTTGGGGCATTTTCCCTTCAGTTTTGTCTTCAGCAAGTGAAATGCATGCTCAGTCGGATTCAGGTCAGGTGATTGACTTGGCCATTGCATAACATTCCACTTCTTTCCCTTAAAAAACTCTTTGGTTGCTTTTGCAGTATGCTTTGGGTCATTGTCCATCTGCGTTGTGAAGCGTCGTCCAATGAGTTTTGAAGCATTTTGGCTGATTATGAGCAGATAATATTCCCAAAACAGTTCAGAATTCATCCTGCTGCTTTTGTCAGCAGTCACATCATCAATAAATACAAGAGAACCAGTTCTTTTGGCAGCCATACATGCCCACGCCATGACACTACCACCACCATGCTTCATTGATCAGGTGGTATGCTTAGGATCATGAGCAGTTCCTTTCCTTCTCCATACTCTTCTCTTCCCATCACTCTGGTACAAGTTGATCTTCGTCTCATCTGGTACATAGGATGTTGTTCCAGAACTGTGAAGGCTTTTTTAGATGTCATTTGGCAAACTCTAATCTGGCCTTCCTGTTTTTGAGGCTCACCAATGGTTTACATCTTGTGGTGAACCCTCTGTATTCACTCTGGTGAAGTCTTCTCTTGATTGTTGACTTTGACACACATACACCTACCTCCTGGAGAGTGTTCTTGATCTGGCCAACTGTTGTGAAGGGTGTTTTCTTCACCAGGGAAAGAATTCTTCGGTCATCCACCACAGTTGTTTTCCATGATCTTCCGGGTCTTTTGGTGTTTCTGAGCTCACCGGTGCGTTCCTTCTTTTTAAGAATGTTCCAAACAGTTGTTTTGGCCATGCCTAATGTTTTTGCTATCTCTCTGATGGGTTTGTTTTGTTTTTTCAGCCTAATGATGGCTTGCTTCACTGATAGTGACAGCTCTTTGGATCTCATCTTGAGAGTTGACCGCAACAGATTCCAAATGCAAATAGCACACTTGAAATAAACTCTGGACCTTTTACCGGCTCATTGTAATTGGGATAATGAGGGAATAACACACACCTGGCCATGGAACAGCTGAGAAGTCAATTGTCCCATTACTTTTGGTCCCTTAACAAGTGAGAGGCACAAATGCAAACTGTTTTAATCCCTACACCGTTCACCTGATTTGGATGTAAATACCCTCAAATTAAAGCTGACAGTCTGCAGTTAAAGAACATCTTGTTCCTTTCATTTCAAATCCATTGTGGTGGTGTACTGTATAGAGCCAAAAATTTTAGAATTGTGTTGATGTCCCAATATTTATGGACCTGACTGTATACCCCCAGTTATCAACAGGGCAACTCTCAGATGAAGAAGAAAAGCCTACCAAAATGGCAACCTCCACTCCAAGACAAAGTGCAGGACAATACATGGTAAGTGCTTAAAAGGGAAAAGATTAGCTGCAAGGAGCCTACAGACAATACTAGTGACAAGTTCTTTGCCCTCTGCTTTTAGGCACGGCTTCCACAGATCATTATCTCTTTAAGAGTCCTATCTTTATTGTTAGGTGAGTATAAAGAGGTCAGCCCATATGTATCATTGTTACTTTTGCTGCCAAGCTATCAAAGACCAAAGTCAGTAGGTTACCAGTGACAGGTGACAGTTATAGCAATGGTCATTCTTCAACATACCAATGCACATGAATTGTGAACAGGCAGGCAAGTGTATGTTATTGCATTCTCTTCTGCAATAAAGATCCTGTCTATTCAGTTTTTTTCTATGTTAGCCTTTAGCTCTGCTTTAAAGTCAACAAGCAGCGACAGGCAAACACTGATTGAAAATATGGGCGGTCCCTGCTGAACCAGCCAAATTTCCATCAGTGTATGGCCAGCTTTATATACAACACTCCTTTAAAGAATTTAAAAAACAAGAGATGATTCATCCATGAGAAGTGGGAAAAGGCTGAGAGTGCAGAAACCTGCACCTTAAAAGGTCTGAAACTGGTTCCAATGTCCAAGCCAGTCTATAGGAGGTCCAGAATGTGAGCTTAAGGTCTGGAACAAGAGAAGCCCAAGAATGTAGATTGCAGGAATGTTCCCTTATGTCTGTTTGTCATGTACCTGCCGGAGAATAGAGCTGGAGAGGGGGCTTCTCTTACACCTCTTGTCCAACACCCTAGTAGTAATGACAGGAGGTGTGACGACACAGAGTGGCACAAGGGCAGGTGTAACAGGCAGTACCAGCTGGTGTTTGCCGGAAGCAGATGACCGAAGATCATCAGGCAGGAACTGGAAGACAGTGACACTAGATTGGCAGACAGGAGCATAGCCAGGACACAAGCCAAAAAGTTATCAACAGCCGGGCAGCTAGGCACAGGAACAGCAGGCAGATTACAAAGTCATCAACATCTGGGCAGCGAGGTACAGGAGCAGAGTCAGAATACAAGCTGAGGTTACAGGAGGCAGACAGAAATCCAAAGACAGGTCAGGGGCAAGCTAAGTCGTACACAGGTAGGCAGGTATAGCAGGTCACAGCTCAGGTTGAGTAGGAACTAGATGAAGACCACTCAGTAATCCATTAATGGCAAAGTCAAGCTTAAATAGGCCATTTGGCACCAGTGCCTGCACTGGCCATGCAGATGTGTGCATATGTTTTGTCCATGTGCTAATATGTTTGCTCGTGTGTGCTAATATATTTACTCGTGTGTGCTAATGCCCATTTTGCATTGAGCCTTTGCTCAGAATTATGAGCATGAACATGAATGTGAGTCTTCTAGTTCAAACATATACTGAGCTTCTCTTACACTGTGTTAGGCAAAACTGGAGAGAGCAAAAAGGCTGCACAGAGTTCCAGAATGTTCAAGACTACTCCCAAAGCAAGAACGTACCCTTACCCTTAAGCCACTTTTGTGTTTGGCAGTAAAGATTATTTTCTGCAACATCCAACAGCTAAGACTTTTCTTTATTGCCTGTGAGATATAAATGGTTTGGTGCATGCCCCCCAATGTTCACTGTATGAGAAACCCCTCCCCTAAAGAGAGCATTCTTCACTGAGCCCACTTCACCATAAGGGCAGTGGAGAACATGGTCACAATGATTTTCAGGCATTGAGATTCTAGCAGGTTAGGAGAGGAAAAATGCAAAGCAAACCACCATCTTACTACCAGTATCTGCTCTAGAGGCAGAATCATGTTGAACTGAGCTCCTAGATACACTAAATTGTGTAGTAGTCGGAAGACATTTCTTTGTTCATTAGCCAGCTGAATTTCTGTAGAGTTCTGAGATCTCAATAACTGTGTTCGCGGAGATTTCCTGTGTTGAGAAAGGTGGAGAAGAAGGCTATCTAAATGATAAGGGCACATGCCCTTCCTTGCTTAAGCGCGAAACACAAATAGAATTTCATGTGAATTTTTTTGTTTTAAGAAGGTGTGTTTGATTTTCTAATCATTGATGGAATCAAATAGACATTAATTATCGACCAAGGTGGCGGATTTACAATCTTTAAAATTCAATTTTAAAAGCAAACAACGTTGTAGTACTTTTGAACAATATTTGTCACATCACCAAAACATACTAAGATTTTTTTGTACAAATGTTTGTACGAGTGTTCATTCAAAAATCTACAAGTGTATGGCCAGCTTTAAAGTCTATTACTGCCAGTAAAACGTTTGTGAAGAAATGAGGAGAGGTTGGGAGATAAAATGCTTGGCTTTTTGTTCCATGGTCAAAATACACTCCTCTAGTTGAGTTAGTGCTTCTCATACCTCTGTTTTCCCAGGGCTGTGCAAAATCATGTATATATACGTGATTTGCATTTCCAGGTAGGGGCGCCCTACCCGCACTGCTATAGGCTGCTAGGGATGTCAGTCACCAGGTCCCAGCTGGCGATTCCTGGCTGGCACTTGGCGATTGTTGGGTAAAGATGACAGGGGAGCGACTTGTGTGTAAACAACACAGGTCTCTCTCCTGTCAGCATGGACATGCAGTCTTGTATCTCTCTGGACAGCCGAGAGATACAAAACAGCATGCCACCCTAGTAAAACACAGCACACAGTAAAACACACACACAGCACACAGTTAACCTGTTGATTGCCCCAGATGTTAACCCCTTCCTGCCCAGTGTCATTAGCACAGTGTCAGTGCATTTTATTAGTACTGATCACCAAGGGCGGACTGACAACTCATGGGGCCCCCGGGCAATAGGGGATCATGGGGCCCCTGTGTCCTTGCCCAAACTCAAAAAAGCCTATGAAAAAGGTACCAGGGGTATCTCATGGGGCCCCCTACTGACCCCGGGCCCTCGGGTAGTGCCCAAGTTTCCAAATGGTCAGTTCACCCCTGCTGATCACTGTATTAGTGTCACTGGGGATGTCAGTGGCAGTTAGTTACCCAGTGTCAGAATACCCGCTCCAGTCCCGCAGTCCCGCTATAAGTCACTGATCACCGTCATAGCTAGTATAAAAAAATAAGAATTCCAGTATATATACCGCCATTTGTAGATGCTATAACTTTCACGTAAACCGATTACTTTACACGTATTGGGCTTTTTTTTTTAGCAAAGACACGTAGCAGAATACATCTTGCCCTGAATTTATGAAAAAATTTAACTTTTTTTTTTAATTTTATTGGATATGTTTTATAGCAAAAAGTGAAAAATATTGCGTTTTCAAAATTGTCAGTCTTTTTTTGTTTATAGCGCAAAAAATAAAAACCGCACAGATGATCAAATACTACCAAAAGAAAACTCTGTGGGGAAAAAGGACATAAATTGAATTTATGCACAGCATTGCATGACCGCACAATTGTCAGTTAAAGTAATTCAGCGCCGTATTTTCTGGAGGGCAAGTGGTTAAGGTTTTACTGGATAAATGTTCAGGACTCTGAACTCTGGGCTGATACGGGCTTTGGCCATAAGCTTCTTCAGACAGCTCTGTAGAGTCAGTTGAGCTTCCTCTGTTAACCTGCTTTTTTGTGGGGCTTTTAGTTTTTGTTTGTCGTGTTGCCCGCTCTTCACTTTGCTTTTGGACATCTACTATGTACCTAAATACTCACCCTGTGTACCATAGAGGACAAATTGAAAAAAATAGGATTTAGACCTATGTCCTTATCCTATTCTACAACTGCTCATACTGGGATGTACTTACAGCCTTGCTTGCTAGTGTCCAATCATCTGAAGGAAAATACATAACTCCAAGAAAAGGATTTGACAATAAATCAAAAATGCTATTTTTCCATATCAGACTCCACTTTACCTTTTTGAAACAGCCACAAAAAATCAATGTAATTTGAATTTTAGTTTTGGCAAGATACTCCCCAAGGGTTAACCATTTCCAAAGTGACGTCAACACTGCAGAACACTGGGATTTCACCAGATGGTTATAATGGACCAGTCCTCTCATTCAGACATTCTGGAAAAGACATGGAAAGAGACAAACAACTATTTCTTCACAAGATAAAAAGATATGAATCTTCAGCAGAGTGTGCAAAAGTTTTTTTCATAAATCTTTATTTTTGCAAATATAAAAATATAGCAACAACAGTACAAGCAGAAAGTCATGAAGGATATCCAGGGGGTCCGGATTTACATCAAATACAGCCCTAATACCCAAAATATACAGGGAAACATAAACGATAAGGTATGGGGGCCTAGAAGAGGGCAATAACTGGAAACCAAATCTACACCCTGTTCCAAATTATTATGCAAATTATATTTTTCTCGTTTACCTAAATAATTGATGTAAATAACAGTCAGCATAATTCTCATGTTATCAACTATTAAGAGTACAATTCAAATTTTATTGAACAAACCTCCTAATGATAACAATATTTTTTTAAACATAAAAAACGTACAATGCACTGCTCCAAATTATTACGCACAGTAAGTTTCAAAACACTTTATAGGTTGTAAAGAACTGAAAATTGTCATTTGTTGTGTTTGCAGCATATTTACTGAAATCAAAAGCTATTTCAATCAAACTTTAAACAACATTTTAACTTTTTAAACATTTTAACAGGTCACGTTACATTTTAACATAGGACCCCTTATTTGATAGCAGCTTCACAAGTCTTGCATACATTGAACTTGTGAGTTTTTGGACAGTTTCTGCTTGAATTTGTTTGTAAGACGTCAGAATAGCCTCCCAGAGCTGCTGTTTGGATGTAAACTGCCTCCCACCCTCATAGATCTTTTGCTTGAGGATGCTCCAAAGGTTCTCAATAGGATTGAGGTCAGGGGAGGATGGAGGCCACACCATGACTTTCTCTCCTTTTATCCCCATAACAGCCATTGATGCAGAGGTATTATTTGCAGCATGCGATGGTGCATTGTCATGCATGAAGATGATTTTATTACGGAAAGCATAGTTCTTCCTTCTGTACCAGGGAAGAAAGTGGTCAGTCATAAACTCCACATACTTTGCAGAGGTCATCTTTACACCTTTGGGGCCCCTAAAGGGGCCGACCAGCTCTGTTCCTTCCAACCCAAAACATGACTCCATCACCACCTTGCTGACATCGCAGCCTTGTTAGAACAGGGTGGCCGTCCACCAACCATCCACTACTCCATCCATCTGGACCATCAAGGGTTGCACGGCACTCATCAGTAAACAGGACTGTTTGAAAATTAGTCTTCATGTATTTTTCTGCCCAATGCAGCCGTTTCTGCTTGTGAACATTGGTTATTGGTGGCTGAATAGAAGGTTTATGCACAGTTGCAAGACTCTGGAGGACTCTACACCTTGATGTCCGTGGGACTCCAGAGGCACCAGCAGCTTCAAATATCTGTTTGCTGCTATGTAATGGTATTTTAGCAGCTGCTGTCTTGATCCGATGCATGGATCTGGCAGAAATCTTCCTCAATGTGCCTTTATCTGCACAAACCTGGCTGTGCTCTGAATGAGCCACAAATCTCTTAATAGTGCGATGATCACGCTTACGTTTTCGTGAAATATCTAATGTTTTCATACCTCGTCCAAGGCATTGAACTATTTCACTCTTTTCGGCAGCAGAGAGATCCTTTTTCTTCCCCATATTGCTTGAAAATGGTGCTCTGCTTAATAATGTGGAACACCCTCCTTTAGTAGTTTTTCCTTAAATTGGGCTCACCGGCCAATCTAATTATCACAGGTGTCTGAGATTGTTTTCAGTGATCAAAAGAGCCCTGACACACAATGCCATCCATGAGTTAAACTGAAAAACAAAATATTTCATCTTTGTGACACTTAAATAGAATTTGCATAATAATTTGGAAGACGGTGTAATCACGTAAGAAACATAAGAGCAAGCCCTGGTTCACACCAGTGTGGCTTTAAAATCGCACCACTTTGAGCAACTTCAAAGCTGACTATTAAGTGCAACTTCACTGTGGCTTACTGACACTTTGTGCAACTTCTTGTAACAAATGTCAATGCAGATTGCAGTGAAGTCCCACAAAAATAGTACAGGAACCTTTTTCAAAGTTGCTGCGACTTGAGTCTCATCTATGTGAATGGTTCCATTGCCGCTAATAGGGTGCGACTTGTCATGCAACTTTGAACTCTCAAGTCTCATGACAAGTCAGACTGGTGTGAACCAGGGCTAAATCATGGGAAAGAAAGAGTAGAAAAAAGGAAAAGGAAGGAGAGGGGACAGAAGCTAATATAGAAGAAAAAAAAAGGGGGACTTACATTGTCTCTAAAAGGAAGGGCAGAGCCCAAAAGCTATAAAGTCTTTGAATGACCTGAGTGTCTGTCCCTTATAAAGCAAAATGCAGGAATGCCATAAAAAATGAGAAGCTACTAATGAGTACTGAAGAAGATTTTAAAATCAACTGGGTATATTTGTCAGAGGCGGTAAAGTCTATCAACAATGCCCAAATAGTGTAAAATTGGGAATATTCAACAGTACATTTAAACCTCCATTCCTATGCTAGCTGTATATCTAGCACCTTAAGTAGCCATTCCCTGATTGTGGATACCTCTGGGGATTTCCATTGTAAAGCTATAAGGCTTTTACCAGAGTTGAGCAACTTAAGTATCACAGATTGCTTGTACTTACCCACGGACAGAAGGGTAGCATGAAATAATATCTGAAGAAGGTTATCATCTTAGATACACAGGATATAACTGGATACTAACATTTATAGGTAAAGTTGATCCAAGGAATATCCGGTTGCTTCTCGAGGGATCAGGAAGGAATTTTTTCCCTGCAGGAGCAAATTAGATCATGCTTTGCTTGGGGGGGGGTGCCTTCCTGTGGATCAACTGTGGGTATAGGATTATACCTTTATTTATTTTATTTTTTTTTAATGGTTGAATAGGATGGACTTTTGTCTTTTTTCAACCAGACTAAGTATGTAACCGGAGTTGGGTAAGCATGATAACTAGGTTCTGGATATCTGTTCAGAAGGGTTTAATATGGGGACAGTCCCACCAAAGATGGAGGAACTTACCTCTGTGTCTGCAACAGATGGGTATATTTGGGACAGCTTATCTGGGACCCTATACCATCTTGCAAGAAATTTGCAACAAGACTCCTGTGTCCTTGAGCAGACAGAGGAAGTGTGTGCCAATTTAGTAATCTTTTCAACTGTGTCATTTGGAATACTATGTCACAATTCATTCTCCCACTCCCTAATATAATATGGGGTTAAAAGGGTGGAAAGATATTGTAATAATTTGTACAATGTAGACAGGGGACTAAGCGGTTGACGAGCTTTTAAGCACATATTTTTGAATGGGTAAGAGAGTCCTTAGATCGTAGCTGACATCATAAAGTCTTAAAAGTTCGCATTTGGAAATGCCTCCAACTATCAAACATGGAGATACCCCATTCCCTCCTGAAACAGATAAAGATTTCAATTCTCATTTAAAAACTAGAGACATCGAATTTCAGCTAAGCCCCCTAAAAGCTAAAGAATGACAGACGTTCTCTAGAAAAAAAAACATGGGAAGCCTGTTGGTGGGGACAAAAGAGGAGGGAAGAGAGACCAGGCCATATTTTTTGTTCAACCTATCACAGATTGTCAACATGGAATGGGACAATGGAGATGCAGAGTCAGCTAGTCATCTATATGAACTGTCCAGCCAGGGAGTGTGGGCTACGTTGTGGCCATCCAGCAGTTCTCTAGGGGCACCCATAGCTTATAAGCAATGTGCAAATTCCAGTTAACAAAAATAGGTCAAGGTTGTAGCTTGGTAATACAGGAAAAAGGTCTGTTAAGCCTAAACTGCTTGTGTTTTTGGCCTAATGAAGAAGTTGATAGGATAAGCGAAGGGTTTTACCATTCCACACAAATTTGGTGAATTATTGCTGTGTCTGTTGGAACTAAAACCCTAAATATTTTTATAGGGATCATTTGGAAAAGAAACAGAAATTTACGGAGATTCAACATTTTTAAAATATTTATCCTGGTCAGCTATGTAAATAGTTTTCTATCCCAAGTTTTAAGATCTTACTATACCATTCACAATAGAGGGGTTAGTTGACTGAATAAAAATCTTTGAGATCATCCGGCAGCTTAATGCTCAGCAACATAATCGGGTTAGTTTGCCACTGGAAAGGGAACAAGTGTGTCATGTGGCATTGCTCTTGGATTGGAATGTTCAGGGGCATAATTACTGATTTTCCTAAGTGTATCTTAAAGTTGGAATGTTCCTTAAATCTCTATCTTGTCCCATTCAAAAAAAGAAATGGTGGGGAGAGGACATGGTTTACCTTCACCTGCCCTAGAATTAGCGTAAAGTGCAGAAATCCAAAATCGCATATTTTCTTCAAGCCCCAACCTTTGCAGGACCATGAACTTAAAAAGCCAATCAGTCCTGTCAAAAGCTTTCTCCACATCTGACAAAAGGACAAGACAAGAAATGCGGCCCTGGTTGATCCGATAAAGGCAAATCGCCCATTGAAAATTGTCATGGCCTTCCCTACCAGGAATAAAACCCACCTGGTCCCTTTGTATTATTGCACACAAAGAGTCCTGAAGGCAATTAGCCAAAATTTTTGCTACGACCTTAACATCTATATTTGGTAAAGAGATAGGGTGGTAAAGGTCGAATCTTTGCCCTCCTTGGATAGTACTAATATGTGGGCAACTAACACCTCTTATGGGAGATGGCCACCTTTGGTCAAAGAATTAAAATAAGATGGCATATAGGGCAGTGTAACATCTGCATCCTTAAAAAAATACGAGCTAGGAAGCCCATCCGGGTCAGAGCTTTGCCCAGTTGGCATACTTTTGAGTACATACAGAATCTCAGTCTGAGTAATATTGCCTTCTAAGCCCATACGTCTCAGATATTAAATCTCCTCTAAATAGGCCACTATGGCGGTACCCCATTGAAGTTTAGTCAACTCGCTTTCCGCATTCGTCAAGTTGTAAAGAAAATGGTCAACTTCCGAAAATGGTTGGCAAACTGTGAAGGGTATTAAAGCTTGGTAGACAAAATATGAGGTACCTTGGCACCATCACGTGTTTAGGGGGCACGCCAGCATGCGCCCATATTTATTGCAATGATCATAAAATTTATAAGCTATGAGTCTATGACCTGCTCGTCTAACAATTGCTTAAATTGTAATCTTAAATCATACAAGCACCTGCCATCTTGAAGATCTCACTTTTCTTTGTGTCTATCTGACAAGTCTCCTATTTGTATCAGTAAATTGGTCACATCAGACTGTAAATGTTTTTTCAGAGCTGTAGCTTTGCTGTTAAAGGTTCCACTGACTACCGATTTGTTCACTTACCATAGAACACTCTCCTACATACATCCCCTGTGTTGTCCTTCAGAAAAAGCTTCCAGAGAGTGGAATCAATCCCCCCGGCAATAGCTATGTCATCCAAAACATTCTCATGTAGATGCTGTGTCCAGGGCGAAGAAGCCTTACTAAGGGGTACAATGAGACATTCCACAGTGGCATGATCTGAAAGTCTGACCTGTTAGTAGGATTGATGGATGTGGGAGAAGTACTTGTAGTCTTTATTGTTTGCATGCAGCATTTGCCAACTATTTATTAGTTTTACACTGAGTAGGGATTTATAAAGATGTTTCCTGGCCACTGCTGACAGGGTGCACTTACCGGACATTCCCAAGGTTTCTCTTTGTTTTTAAGTGGCCTTTTGTTTAGTCAGCATATTCTAGTATCTCCTGCTTAATTGACTATTGTTCAGGGGAGACCCCTGTCTTGGGCAAAACACTTGTGCTTTTGAAAGATTCGCTGAGTGTATATTTGATATAATTTATGAATCTTTATGTATCAAAACCATGACAATTCTGAGGCTCCGGTGCTCTATTTAATCCATTTCTATGGAAAGTTGATGCAGTCTGTCCTGAACTTTGTAAGCAAGGAAAGGATTAACTTTATGCATTGTAGAAGGCTTCTTATGCGAATATTTTTCCTGCGACTCTGCTTCTCATAGTCATCAAGCCGTGATAGGAGGTCCTCAGTTTAGATTGCATCAAATGTAACGCAGATGTGGTGTCAGTATGTTGGGTTTCCAGGAGTTCTACCCTAGCCCTCAACTGGGAATTGAGTTCCACAAAACATGTCCTGTAGATGTCTTCCACTTTTTTAAGAACTACAGAAAGGTCTGTTTTAGTTAGGAGACCCTGCATAAATGTTTTAATTTCCCAGGGCATCCCATCTGTTTGTGAGTAGGGTTAGACAGTTCCCCAGAGCAGCACAAGGAGGAAAAAAGAGGCAGAGAGGGGGACTCACTCATCACAGTAGTGTCCATCTGTGAGTCTCCCCGGAGCAGTGCTGACAGCTCTCCTGATAAAGATGCAGAGGGAGAATCCGCCATCTTATGTCCGTCAGCATCAGGGGTTCCACAATGCCAGAGATAAGTGGCATAACCTTCCTAATTTAGTTTGGAAGTATCAGCAGCTGGAGCAGGTTCCCTTTTCTTTCTGGGCATGATAGGGAGGCAGGCTCTGATTTTGTGCAGCTGACAGAGCTCTGTTAGTGGTGGGCGACCAGAGCTGTGTGGGTTAGCAGCCACTCTCCATCACAGTCAGACCACACCCTTGATTTTTCTTTTTAAATAAAGTGGAGTTACACCTTAATAGCTTACTCAGTAGAGAGGGGCCTAACATGCCCAGACAACAATAAAAAGGTAAGGTACTAAGAGATGAGGTATACTGGCAAATGAAAAGAAATGCTCTACAACCAAACAGCATTTTTTAAAGAATAACACTACCACATTAGCTCTACTTACTTATAATTGTGCTGAGCTACCTGCTGGCAGTATTTGTTCCCACACTCCGTGAATTAAAAAAATTAAAACAAGTGCCGTGTTGTTCTATTTAGAAGTGTCTTTTTAAGCATAATACAATATAAGAAATAAGCACTGTGAAAAATTATTATTAGAAAAAAAAAATTGCTAATAGCACATACACTTCATGCGTATATTTATACGCAACATTCTTGCAGAGATTTTGTATAAATGATACTCTTCAGTACAACAGCTACACAATGATATGAGTGTTCTTAATCTTTAATAAATTGGTTGGTTGTTGCTACTACTGCACAATAGAGTGATTCTTTTCTGTTTGAGCCTGTTGCCATAGTGCGCCCATTGGTGTAGAAAAAAGGAAAGAGCAACAGCCCTTTTCTCCCTTAAAGGGAACACTTGCTTCTAGACCTGTATACCTATGTAGGTCAATATATTAGGTGAGGGCATTGTGTGCAAAGTGATGGAGGACACAAGTGACACGTATAATTTGCAGTGCAACATAGAAGAGTCGTGATCACTTGTGGGTTTATTATAATTCTGTAATCATAAATTGGGATGCCTTAGAAGTTTATTTGTGTGTCCTCTAATTGATGGTTTGTTTACGTTAGCTATTGCACATGATTAGAGATGAGCGAATCGAACATGACGAAGAGGAATTCGTTTCGAATATTAGGAAAAATTCGATTCGCGCCGAATCCGAAAATTAGCAAACTTCGGATGCGCGAATCGAATTTTCCCCGATCGGCCGATTTTCATCCCTTCTACAGCCGGCAAAAAGTGTCCCTGCAGAGAGCTCCGCTATTTCTGACAGTTCTCTGACAGTTCCTTCACATTTACAGCGGTTGAAACATTGTATATTTGTTTCCATTTAGGATACAGATGTTTTTATTCGGAAACAAATAGATACAATGTTTCAACCGCTGTAAATGTGAAGGAACTGTCAGAGAACTGTCAGAAATAGCGGAGCTCTCTGCAGATACACTTTTTGCTGGACTGGAATTCTTCTTATTTTCATCCTACTTCTTCTTCTTCATCATCATCCTCATCCTCTTCTTCTTCTTCTTCTTCTTCATCCTCATCCTCTTCTTCTTCATCATCCTCATCCTCTTCCTCTTCTTCTTCATCCTCATCCTCTTCTTCATCCTCATTCTCTTCTTCTTCATCCTCATCCTCTTCTTCTTCATCCTTGTCCTCTTCTTCTTCATCCTCTTCTTCTTCTTCTTTTCATCCTCATCCTCCTCTTCTTCTTCTTCATCATCATCCTCATCCTCTTCTTCTTCTTCCTCACCATCATCCTATTCTTCTTCTTCATCCTCATCCTCTTCTTCATCCTCATCCTCCTCTTCTTCTTCTTCTTCTTCATCCTCATCCTCTTCTTCTTCTTCTTCCTCATCCTCATCCTCTTCTTCTTCTTCTTCTTCTTCTTCTTCTTCATCCGCATCCTCTTCTTCTTCTTCTTCATCCTCATATTCTTCTTCTTATTATTCTTCATCCTCATCCTCTTCTTCTTCTTTTTCTTCATCATCCTCTTCTTCTTCTTCTTCTTCTTCTTCTTCCTCATCCTCTTCTTCTTCTTCTTCTTCATCCTCATCCTCTTCTTCTTCTTCTTCTTCTTCTTCTTCATCCTCATCTTCTTCTTCTTCTTCATCCTCATCCTCATCTTCTTCTTCTTCATCCTCATCCTCCTCTTCTTCATCATCCTCATCCTCTTCTTCTTCTTCTTCTTCTTCTTCTTCCTCATCCTCTTCTTCTTCTTCTTCTTCATCCTCATCCTCTTCTTCTTCATCCTCATCCTCTTCTTCTTCATCCTCATCCTCTTCTTCTTCATCATCCTCATCCTCTTCTTCTTCTTCATCCTCATCCTCCTCTTCTTCTTCTTCTTCTTCATCATCCTCTTCTTCTTCTTCTTCTTCTTCTTCTTCTTCTTCTTCATCCTCACCATCATCCTCTTCTTCTTCATCATCCTCATCCTCTTCTTCATCATCCTCTTCTTCTTCATCCTCTTCTTCTTCTTCTTCATCCTCATCCTCCTCTTCTTCTTCATCCTCATCCTCTTCTTCTTCTTCTTCTTCATCCTCATCCTCTTCTTCTTCATCCTCATCTCTTCTTCTTCTTCTTCTTCTTCTTCTTCCTCATCCTCTTCTTCTTCTTCCTCATCCTCTTCTTCTTCTTCTTCTTCTTCATCCTCATCCTTTTCTTCTTCTTCTTCATCCTCTTCTTCTTCTTCTTCTTCATCCTCATCCTCTTCTTCTTCATCATCCTCATCCTCTTCTTCTTCTTCCTCATCCTCTTCTTCTTCTTCTTCTTCATCCTCATCCTCTTCTTCTTCTTCATCCTCATCCTCTTCTTCTTCTTTTTCCTCATCCTCATCTTCTTCTTCTTCTTCATCATCCTCATCCTCACCATCATCCTCTTCTTCTTCTTCTTCTTCATCCTCATCCTCTTCTTCATTCTCATCCTCTTCTTCTTCTTCTTCTTCTTCATCCTCATCCTCTTCTTCTTCTTCTTCTTCTTCCTCATCCTCATCCTCTTCTTCTTCTTCATCCTCATCCTCTTCTTCTTCTTCTTCTTCTTCATCCTCATCCTCTTCTTCTTCTTCATTCTCATCCTCTTCTTCTTCTTCATCCTCATCCTCTTCTTATTCTTCATCCTCATCCTCTTCTTCTTCTTCATCCTCATCCTCTTCTTCTTCATCCTCATCCTACTCTTCTTCTTCATCATCCTCATCTTCTTCTTCCTCACCATCATCCTCTTCTTCTTCTTCATCCTCACCCTCTTCTTCATCCTCATCCTCTTCTTCTTCTTCTTCTTCTTCTTCTTCCTCATCCTCTTCTTCTTCATCATCCTCATCCTCCTCTTCTTCTTCTTCATCCTCTTCTTCTTCTTCATCCTCATCCTCTTCTTCTTCTTCTTCTTCCTCATCCTCTTCTTTTTCATCCTCTTCTTCATCCTCTTCCTCTTCATCTTTTTCTTCTTTTTTTCGAGAATTGTTACTCAGGGACACAGAATTGTTACTCAGGGACACAGAATCGTTACTCAGGGACACAGAATCGTTACTTAGGGCCACAGCTATCAAAGAATCGAAAATTTAAAGTGACATACACCCTTTTTTTTTTGGTGGCTGTCGTGCACAGTTGGTGCTGCAGTTTGCTGATTGTGCAAAATAAACTGACTTTCTGCTTCACAACCACTATTGTACGTTCAAAGAGTTAAATCCATTTACACGCCGGCTGGCGGTAATATTTTTTGGGTGATTAGTGCATTCCAGTGACATAAACGTACAGTTTCCAGCCAACGGCAAGCTGCAATTGACCGATTGTGTACAATAAACTGACTTTCTGCTTCACAACCACTATTGGCCTTCAATTGAAGCTGCTTCCGCTCCGTCACTCTGCCATTGGACTCTTGATAGTCGTCTCCCCACGCTGCTGCTGGGGGGACTTTTTAACCTAGGCCTGTGTATGGCCTTCAATTGAAGCTGCTTCTGCTCCGCCACTCTGCCATTGGACTCTTGATAGTCGTCTCCCCACACTGCTGCTGGGGGGACTTTTTAACATAGGCCTCTGTATGGCCTTCAATTTAAGCTGCTTACGCTTCGCCACTCTGCCATGGGCCCCTGTACCGCCTCCTCATGCTGCTGCCAGGTCCAGAGTGTGTCATGGGTCCCTGTACGGCCTCCCATTGCTGCTGTCTCCATCGCCACACTCTGCCATGTGCCACTTTCAGGTCTCCTCACACTGCTGGTGGGTTCCATTTTGTCATAGGGTGCTGTATGGCCTCCCATTGCTGCTGCCTCCACCGCCACACTGTGGCTCCACACTCTGGTTTTGGCCCCGTGACTGCCCAAATGAGTGAAGTGTGCGGTGATTCTAAGATCGACGGCACTCATCTGCATGTCATACTGACTGACAGTATTATTTCTCTTCCCCAGCAGACTCCAAGGGCATTTAAATTAAAGGTACAGTGTTCTGCACTAATATAAAGGCTCTCTGAAGCCTAGAAATAGAGATGAGCGAATTATTCAAAAATTCGATTCGGCTGATTCGCCGAATTTGAGGAAGAAATTTGATTCGATGCGAATTTATTTGCTGCGAATTTAACTTATAAAAAGGGTTTCTAGGCTTCAGAGAGCCTTTATATTAGTGCAGAACACTGTACCTTTAATTTAAATGCCCTTGGAGATGAGGAAGGAGAAGGAGAAGGATGAGAAGAAGGAGAAGGAGAAGGATGAGAAGAAGGAGAAGGAGAAGGATGAGAAGAAGGAGAAGGATGAGAAGAAGGAGAAGGATGAGAAGAAGGAGAAGGATGAGAAGAAGGAGAAGGATGAGAAGAAGGATGAGAAGAAGGAGAAGGATGAGAAGAAGGAGAAGGAGAAGGATGAGAAGAAGGAGAAGGAGAAGGATGAGAAGAAGGAGAAGGATGAGAAGAAGGAGAAGGAGAAGGATGAGAAGAAGGAGAAGGAGAAGGATGAGAAGAAGGAGAAGGAGAAGGAGAAGGAGAAGGATGAGAAGAAGGAGAAGGATGAGAAGAAGGAGAAGGATGAGAAGAAGGAGAAGGAGTTTTTTAATTTAAATATTTATTAAATTTTTCATATTAATACAAAAACCCAAAGGGAAAAAATTCTTATACAAATAAACATTTATGACATTTCTACTTTTCCCTTACTATAAAAAACTCTTTTCTTCCCCATCCCACAACCCCTCCTTCCCACCCCTCATCCCCCCTCCTCCCCCTCTGCAGACTCTAACCCATTCTAATCTCTTGAGGCTTTGCTAACATGTTAGTTTATATTTTCCTATATTTCTCTTTCAATCCTGCTCTTTCCCACTTTTCCCACCTCCTAGAATAAAATTTTATAAATATTTAAATTAAAAAAAAAAGAGAAGAAGGAGAAGGATGAGAAGAAGGATGAGAAGAAGGAGAAGGATGAGAAGAAGAAGGATAAGAAGAAGAAGAAGGATGAGAAGAAGGAGAAGGATGAGAAGAAGAAGGATGAGAAGGAGAAGGATGAGAAGAAGAAGAAGGATGAGAAGAAGAAGGATGAGAAGAAGAAGAAGGATGAGAAGAAGAAGAAGAAGGATGAGAAGAAGGAGAATTCCAAGCCGGCAAAAAGTGTATCTGTAGAGCTCCGCTATTTCTTAGCGGAGCTCTGCAGATACACTTTTTGCCGGCTTGGAATTCTTCTTATTTTCATCCTACTTCTTCTTCTTCTTCATCCTCATCCTCATCCTCAGAAGAAGAAGAAGAGGATGAGGATGAGGATAAAGAAGAAGAAGAAGAAGTAGGATGAAAATAAGAAGAATTCCAAGCCGGCAAAAAGTGTATCTGCAGAGCTCCTCTATTTCTGATAGATACACTTTTTCTCGGCTTGGAATTCTTCTTATTTTCATCCTACTTCTTCTTCTTCATCCTCATCCTCTTCTTCTGAGGATGAGGATGAAGAAGAAGAAGAAGAAGAAGTAGGATGAAAATAAGAAGAATTCCAAGCCGGCAAAAAGTGTATCTGCAGAGCTCCGCTAAGTGTATCTTATCTGCAGAGCTCCGCTATTTCTGACAGTTCTCTGACATTCACATTAACAGCGGTTGAAACATTGTATCTATTTGTTTCCATTTATGGAAACAAATAGATACAATGTTTCAACCGCTGTAAAATGTGAATGTCAAAGAACTGTCAGAAATAGCGGAGCTCTGCAGATACACTTAGCGGAGCTCTGCAGATACACATTTTGCCGGCTTGGAATTCTTCTTATTTTCATCCTACTTCTTCTTCATCCTCATCCTCAGAAGAAGAAGAAGAGGATGAGGATGAGGATGAAGAAGAAGAAGAAGAAGTAGGATGAAAATAAGAAGAATTCCAAGCCGGCAAAAAGTGTATCTGCAGAGCTCCTCTATTTCTGACAGATACACTTTTTCCCGGCTTGGAATTCTTCTTATTTTCATCCTACTTCTTCTTCTTCTTCTTCTTCATCCTCATCCTCAGAAGAAGAAGAAGAATGAAAAGAAGAAGAAGAATGAAAAGAAGAAGAAGAATGAAAAGAAGAAGAAGAAGAAGAATGAAAAGAAGAATGAGAAGAATGAAAAGATTCTTCTTCTTCTTCTTTTCATTCTTCTTTTCATTCTTTCTCTTCTTTTCATTCTTCTTCTTCTTCTTTTCATTCTTCTCATTCTTCTTCTCATTCTTCTTTTCATTCTTCTCATTCTTCTTTTCATTCTTCTTCTTCTTTTCATTCTTCTCATTCTTCTTTTCATTCTTCTTTTCATTCTTCTTCTTTTCATTCTTCTTTTCATTGTTCTTCTTCTTCTTTTCATTCTTCTTCTTTTCATTCTTCTTTTCATTCTTCTCATTCTTCTTTTCATTCTTCTTCTCATTCTTCTTTTCATTCTTCTTCTTCTTTTCATTCTTCTTTTCATTCTTCTCATTCTTCTTTTCATTCTTCATGAAAAGAAGAATGAGAAGAAGAATGAAAAGAAGAATGAGAAGAATGAAAAGAAGAATGAAAAGAAAAAGAAGAAGAATGAAAAGAAGAATGAGAAGAAGAATGAAAAGAAGAATGAGAAGAATGAAAAGAAGAAGGAAAAGAAGAATGAAAAGAAGAAGAAGAAGAATGAAAAGAAGAATGAAAAGAAGAATGAAAAGAAGAAGAAGAAGAAGAATGAAAAGAAGAATGAAAAGAAGAAGAAGAATGAAAAGAAGAAGAATGAAAAGAAAAAGAAGAAGAATGAAAAGAAGAATGAAAAGAAGAAGAAGAAGAATGAAAAGAAGAAGAAGAAGAATGAAAAGAAGAATGAGAAGAATGAAAAGAAGAAGAAGAATGAAAAGAAGAAGAAGAATGAAAAGAAGAATGAAAAGAAGAAGAAGAAGAATGAAAAGAAGAATGAAAAGAAGAATGAAAAGATTCTTCTTCTTTTCATTCTTCTTCTTTTCATTCTTCTTCTTCTTCTTTTCATTCTTCTTTTCATTCTTCTCATTCTTCTTCTCATTCTTCTTTTCATTCTTCTTCTTCTTTTCATTCTTCTTTTCATTCTTCTTCTCATTCTTCTTCTCATTCTTCTTCTTTTCATTCTTCTTCTCATTCTTCTTTTCATGAAGAAGAAAAGAAGAATGAAAAGAAGAATGAAAAGAAGAAGAAGAATGAAAAGAAGAATGAGAAGAAGAATGAAAAGAAGAATGAGAAGAATGAAAAGAAGAAGAAGAAGAAGAATGAAAAGAAGAAGAAGAATGAAAAGAAGAATGAAAAGAAGAAGAAGAAGAATGAAAAGAAGAAGAAGAATGAAAAGAAGAATGAAAAGAAGAAGAAGAATGAAAAGAAGAAGAAGAAGAATGAAAAGAAGAATGAAAAGAAGAAGAAGAATGAAAAGAAGAAGAAGAAGAATGAAAAGAAGAATGAAAAGAAGAATGAGAAGAATGAAAAGATTCTTCTTCTTCTTTTCATTCTTCTTTTCATTCTTCTTCTTCTTTTCATTCTTCTTCTTCTTCTTTTCATTCTTCTTTTCATTCTTCTCATTCTTCTTTTCATTCTTCTTCTCATTCTTCTTTTCATTCTTCTTCTTCTTTTCATTCTTCTTTTCATTCTTCTCATTCTTCTTTTCATTCTTCTTCTCATTCTTCTTCTTCTTTTCATTCTTCTTTTCATTCTTCTTTTCATGAAGAAGAAAAGAAGAATGAGAAGAATGAAAAGAAGAAGAATGAAAAGAAGAATGAGAAGAAGAATGAAAAGAAGAATGAAAAGAAGAATGAGAAGAATGAAAAGAAGAATGAAAAGAAGAAGAAGAAGAATGAAAAGAAGAAGAATGAAAAGAAGAATGAAAAGAAGAAGAAGAAGAAGAATGAAAAGAAGAAGAAGAAGAATGAAAAGAAGAATGAAAAGAAGAAGAAGAAGAATGAAAAGAAGAAGAAGAAGAATGAAAAGAAGAATGAGAATGAAAAGAAGAAGAATGAAAAGAAGAATGAAAAGAAGAAGAAGAATGAAAAGAAGAAGAAGAATGAAAAGAAGAATGAAAAGAAGAATGAAAAGAAGAAGAAGAAGAATGAAAAGAAGAATGAGAAGAATGAAAAGATTCTTCTTCTTTTCATTCTTCTTTTCATTCTTCTTCTTCTTTTCATTCTTCTTCTTCTTCTTTTCATTCTTTTCATTCTTCTCATTCTTCTTCTCATTCTTCTTTTCATTCTTCTTCTTTTCATTCTTCTTTTCATTCTTCTCATTCTTCTTTTCATTCTTCTTCTCATTCTTCTTCTTTTCATTCTTCTTCTTTTCATTCTTCTTCTTTTCATTCTTCTTTTCATTCTTCTCATTCTTCTTCTCATTCTTCTTCTCATTCTTCTTCTCATTCTTCTTTTCATTCTTCTCATTCTTCTCATTCTTCTTTTCATTCTTCTTCTTCTTTTCATTCTTCTCATTCTTCTTTTCATTCTTCTTTTCATTCTTCTTCTCATTCTTCTTTTCATGAAGAAGAAAGAAGAATGAGAAGAATGAAAAGAAGAAGAAGAATGAAAAGAAGAATGAGAAGAAGAATGAAAAGAAAAATGAAAAGAAGAATGAGAAGAATGAAAAGAAGAATGAAAAGAAGAAGTATTCCAGTACAGCAAAAAGTGTATCTGCAGAGAGCTCCGCTATTTCTGACAGTTCTCTGACAGTTCCTTCACATTTACAGCGGTTGAAACATTGTATCTGTTTCCGAATAAAAACATCTGTATCCTAAATGGAAACAAATAGATACAATGTTTCAACCGCTGTTCATGTGAAGGAACTGTCAGAGAACTGTCAGAAATAGCGAAGCTCTCTGCAGGGACACTTTTGCCGGCTGATCGGGAAAAATCCGATTCGCGCACCCGAAGTATGCTAATATTCGGATTCGCCGCGAATCAAATTTTTCCTGAAATTCGAAACGAATTCCACTTTGTCTGGTTCGATTCGCTCATCTCTACCTAGAAACCCTTTTAATAAGTTAAATTCGCAGCGAATAAATTCGCATCGAATCAAATTTATTCCGCAAATTCGGCGAATCAGCCGAATCGAATTTTTGAATAATTCGCTCATCTCTACACATGATGTCTTTAGCACATTGGTTTTATGTTTCACGGTGGATTATACACATGAAGAGTATATGTTATTAGCAATTTTTTTTCTAATAATTTTAACACTGTTTGTTTCTTATATTGTATTATGTTTAACCACTTGACCTCCAGAGGATTTATCCCCCTTAATGACCAGGCCTCTTTTTGCTACTCGGCGCTGCACTAATTCAACTGAAAATTGCACGGTCATGCAATGCTGTACCCAAACAAAATGTATGTTTTTTTGGTGGTATTTGATCACATGTGCGCTTTTTATTTTTTGCGCTATAAACAACAAAAGACAGAAAATGTTGAAGAAAAACTATATTTTTTACTTTCGGCTATAAAAATATATAGTAAACTCAAAGTTAGTTATAAATTTAGGCCAAAATGTATTCTGCTACATGTTTTTGGTAAAAAAAATCTCAATAAGTGTATATTGATTGCTCTGTGTGAAAGTTATAGTGTCTACAAACTATGGTATAGATACTGCAATTTATGCCATTTTTATGCTATACAGCACTGCACTAGTTTAACTGACAATTGTGCGGTCATGCAATACAGTACATAAATGACATTTATGTCCTTTTTTTTCACACAGATAGAGCTTTCTTTTGGTGGTATTTGATCGCCTGTGCACTTTTTATTTATGGTGTTATAAACAAAAAAGTTTTTTGACAAAAAAAAATGTTTTTCTGAAAAAAACTATATTTTCTCATTTCTGTCATAAAAAATATCCAAAAAAACTTAAATTTCATCATAAATTTAGGCCAAAATGTATTCTGCTACATGTTTTTGGTTAAAAAAATCCCAGGAAGTGTATATTTATTGCTTTGTGTGAAAGTTATAGTATCTACAAACTATGGTATAGATAATGTAATTTATACAACTTTTACTTTCTGACTGCCCATCACATTTCCTGAGGTGCTAAAATACGAGGACAGTACAAACACCCCCAAATGACCCATTTTCAGAAAGTAGACACCCTAAGCTATCTGCTGAGAGGCATATTGAGTCCATGGAAGATTTACTTTTTTCCCACAAGTTTCTGGAAAATGGCAAAAACTTTTTTTTTTTTTTTATACACAAAGTTGTCATTAAATGATATATTTCTCACACAAGCCATGGATAAATGTTGTGGAATTACACTATAAAATTAATTCTGCTACTTCTACTGAGTATGGAGATACCACATGTGTGAGACTTTTTGGGAGCCTAGCCATATACAGGAGACTGAAATCCAATGACCACTTTGAAAGCCTGAAGGTGCGTAACTTGCTCATTTCACTTCCTCACTACCTATCACAGTTTTGGAGGCCCTGAAATGCCAGGATAGCACCCCCCCCCAAATTACCCCTTTTTGGAAAGTAGACACCCCAAGGAATTTAAAAAGAGGCATGGTGAGTATTTTGCAGATCTCATTTTTTCTCACAAGGTTTAGAAATATAAATAAAGAAAAGAAAAATATATTTTTGTTTTTTTTCTTCAATTTTAAAAAACTTGTGGCAACAAACGAGATCTGCAAAATACTCACCATGCTTCTGATCAAATTCCTTGGGGTGTCTACTTTACAAAAAGTGGTCATGGGGGGGGGGGGGGTTGGTGCTATCCTGGCATTTCAGGGCCTCCGAAACTGTGATAGGTAGTCAGGAAGTGTAATGAGGAAATAAAGCCCTTTAAAAGCCTGAAGGTGCTTATTGGATTTTGGGGTCCTGTAATTGGCTAGACTGCCAAAACGTCTCTCACATGTGATACCCCCCATACTCGGGAGAAGTAGCAGAATGTATTTTGGGGAGTTATTCCACATATACCCATGGCATGTGTGATCAATAAATCATTTAAGTGACAATTTTGTGTAAAAAAAAAAGAAAAAAATGTTTTATCATTTTCCAAAAACTTGTGGTAAAAAAATAAAGTATTCGATTGATTCAACATGCCTCTCAGCAAATAGTTTGGGGTGTCTACTTTCCAAAAAGGGGTCGTTTTGGGGGGTGGGGGCATTTTATGCCCAACATTAGAAGTGTATGCCTCACATCACTCACTCTTCTAACCACCCGAAGACCAAGCATTTTCACATAAAAAAAAAGTCTGTATTTTTTGCTAGGAAATTAATTTAAACCCCAAACATAATATATATTTTTAAAGCAGACACCCTAGTGAATAAAATGGTGGGTGCTGCAATTTTCTATGTCACATAGTACTCGCGCAGCGATTTTTCAAACGTAATTTTAAAAAAATAAAATACACTTTTTTTACTTTTAATGCACAAAAACACAAAATATTGGTCAATTATTTGGTAAAATATAAAAGATGATGGTATGCCGAGTAAATAGATACCAAACATGACATACTTTAAAACTGTGCATGCCCTGTGCAATGGCGACAAACTGCATACATTTTTAATATCCATAGACAACATTTTAAAAGCCTTTATAAGCTACCATTTTAGATTCACAGAGGAGGTCTAGTGTTAGAATTACTGCCCTTGATCTGACGTTCGTGGCAATACCTCACATGCATGGTACAACCGCTGCTTCCATACTGGCACAGGGTCCACACTCATGAATACGTGTACGATGGGGGGAGAGGGTACTTTTTTTTTTAAGTTATTTAGATTTTTTTTATTTTTTTATTATTTTTACACTGTCCCCTTCATTTTTTTAATCACTTTTAATGCTATCACAAGGAATGCAAATATCCCCTATAACTTCAATGGGGATTGTCATATATTCTTTTTTGAGAAATTGGGGTTCTATCAGACTCTACACCAGGGGTGGGCAAACTTTTTGACTTGAGGGCCGCAATGGGTTCATATATTGGACCCGGGGGCCGGACCAAGAGTAGATGAATGATGTGTATGTGTCATCCATAGTAAGTATAGTAATATTCCCCCATAGTAAGCATAGTAATTCATCCCCCATATAGTAATTCATCCCCCATATAATAATTCATTCCCCATATTAAGTCCCCCGTGTCAATTCACTTACCTTTGCTCCGCGCGTTCCTCTCGCCGTGCTCCCGCGCCGTTCCAGTGTAGCATGAAAATCTGTCTCCTATGAGGATCTGTCCCCCTTGACGTATCTGCGCATGTGCCAGTTTCAGGCATTAGCAGCCGATCGGCGATCTCCGGCACATGCGCAGATACGTCGAGGGGGACAGATCCTCATAGGAGACAGATTTTCATGCTACACCGGTCTTCAGGGCGGACTGTGAGAGGAGCCTAGCTCCGCGGGCTGGATTAAAAGGTCCGCCGGGCCGTATACGGCCCACGGGCCGTAGTTTGCCCATTGCTGCTCTACACCCTGTTCCAAATTATTATGCAAATTCTATTTAAGTGTCACAAAGATTAAATATTTTGTTTTTCAGTTTAACTCATGGGTGGCATTGTGTGTCAGGGCTCTTTTGATCACTGAAAACAATCTCAGACACCTGTAATAATATTGGCAGATGAGCCCAATTTAAGGAAAAACTACTAAAGGAGGGTGTTCCACATTATTAAGCAGAGCACCATTTTCAAGCAATATGGGGAAGAAAAAGGATCTAACATAAAAAATAGCAGTATGACAAGTGCAATACTGCTCACACAGAGTGGTTACTTGAAAATCCAAGCGGAGTAATATGATTAGGAATTACAAAAAAGCTTTATTCGATCACATGGATCATAAAGAGGTTAGACAGAAACATGGTAAACAGGTCATTATAAAATCACTAAGTGAAAAGCATTCGGCGTCTCCAGATCTAATAGTTATTCGGCAATCAGGAATCCACATAAGGCAATGAAGTTTGTAACTACTTGATCAAAGAATTTTCATATTTTCCATACGATATCTGCATAGGGAGATCATTCTTCAAAAAAATGTTTTTGGTAACCACCACAATGGATAGAATGACTTACTGAAATAGAAAAACCAGAAAAGAAGGGATCATAGTAGAGGGAACAAAAATAGGATATATGCACTAAACATATGCAGTAACAAAGTAACCCCATGTCAGGTATATATGTTATTCCATTACCTTCTCATAAGTTTGACCATCATTAAAGGATGGATATATGGCCTTCCTGGGTAACCACCCCAAATGGAAATGTATCCACAATAGTAAGTGATTCTAAAAGTGTATAATACCTTAATATTTGCCCAAATATATTTAGGCAAATAGACTTTTAATCCTTCCAGGATTGATGGGATAGTGCTCATAAGCAAGATGTTCCAGGGATAATATAGATCTATTGGAATCCTCCTGTGCTCTCTTCTTTTTCCATATGCAGCTGCTCATGCATGAGTATAAACAGGCTCTATAGATATCTCCTATTTCCCCTCCTGGGGACACCTCTTCCTCGTATACTCCTTTCACCAGTATGGGGAATATATATCAAATGAAACAAAGAAGAAAGACCATGGTGCCTTATCCTTGTATGAAAAAGTGATTTATTGCTGCCAGGTGCGATGATACACAGCAGTATATGGCACTCTTGTGATACAGGTCAGCAGTGGATACAAGATCTGCAGTAGATATATGTTATACTCTGCCTTTGCCTCTCTGTCTGCCTCTGCTTCTGCTGGAATCGCCGAACCTCTCCGATGCAACGCCGTGACGTCAGAGCCCCTCCCCTACGCGTATCGTCACAGGGTCATGTGACTTCATCAGGGGGAATATATTTGGGCAAATATTAAGGGGAGCGCATATTGAGATCACACGGCACCTGGAGGGAGGAAAAGGAATTCACCTGCACACTTGCACATATTTATAAGAGACTTTATTTATGCACTTTATTAATTTATATACAGCCACTTATGTATTTGCACAATATTGATTAATTGATCACATGTGATATGTATCACTACAGATTATGATCTTGATTAATTTATAATATTATCTTATTTATTTTTTATAAGTCACAGATATTTATTTGATATAATATTATTTATGTATCAACTGAAGCACTTTTAGTATATTTATAAGTGTGAGAATATTCTAAATCAAGGATTTTAAATAGGAGCGCGGCACTATAAATTGATTTATGAATTAATTTATATAATTGAATAATAGCAACACAACTAAGTGGGTTTGTGTAAGTGCCAGCGAACCTAGTACACTATACTAACAGACAAGAAATAATAGTTTACTGAATACCTCATTCATAATAGCTCACAAGTAGTCACCTTTTAAAGCTAATGTTGTGAGCTATAGTGAAGAAAAAAAAAAAAAAAGACGGCAATTGCATTTAAAAATCAGCACTGACATACACTTAGTATTGTGAAAAAAATGAGTAAAAAATGTGTAAACCGAGGCATTATTTTCAATGGATTTTCAATTCTAAACCGAAAATTACGTTAACAGAGGCATTTGTAAACTGAGGTATTACTGTATATGCTATATTCTTTTTTTTTTTGTATGCAGCCTGTGGGCTGAATGAAAAAAAAGAGAAGAAATCTCTGCCAGAAAAAGTGTGTGGTATGCCCACCATTAGAATATTCCTTCCTGCATCCACCCACTTCTAATGGTGGGCACACATTAGGTCACACTTTGCCACATGCGCCAGTTCCAAGATTGTACAATTGTCTAAATAGTGGCACGCTTGAATAAAAATTGTCCACGTATAAGTGGTACCCCATATGGAAAAAAGATGACACCAAGTCCCAAACAATCTTGCCACTGCTCCCCATGTAGTCTTGGCATCTGGGGGGGCTTTTCCCTCGTAAATCCGAAACATATAAGTATAGCCTGTTGCCCTCTCACAGGTCTTCTACATCTTGACCCCATATCTGACACGCTTGCTGGGGAGAAAAAGGCGGCCAGAAACATTAATGAGGGACTCAACGCAGGTGTTTTGCTGGGGAGTATAGACATCTGCAAATTTTTGGTCATAGTGATTTGCGAGGGGCTGAATTTTGTGGAGCCAATCAAATTCAGGGTCACCCTGAGGACGACAGAGTGTGTTGTTGTTGAAATCCATAACACACATTATACTCTCATATCTATGCCTGGCCATGGCAGCAGAGAACACGGGAATATGATGAATCGGGTCTGTGAACCAATACAACCGCAATTAATTTTTTTAGTAATGCCCATGTTGAGGGTTATGCCCAAAAAAAAATAAATTTAAATTCGGAAACCGTAATGAGTTTCCATGTGAGTGGTCTGGCAAGGTTTGAATTTGGGTTGGCGGCGATAAATTGTTGCGCACATAAATTGCTTGGATCCACAATCAGTGCATAAAGATGGTCCATGAAAAACAGCTCCAAAAAAAAATCAAGGGGAGTAGTTAAATTTGCAGTTTCCACCTGAATTCCAGGTTGGGCAGTGAATGGGAGATGTACGGGTGCTGCAGAATTTGTGGACTGCCAATCGGGATTTGCAAGCACATCCGGGAGGATACTAGGGGCTCTATGGGCCTGTGTGCGAATCCTTGGTGGCTGCGGGACAATAATTGTGCTCGACACCGCACCAGGTTGTACTGTACTTATGGGACTCGCTACATCACCATGTGATACTTCAGTGCTGCCATTATTATACAGGATTTATATAGCACCAACAGTTTGCTCAGAGCTTTACAATAAAAAGGGAGACAATACAGCAACAATACAGTTCAATACAAGAGGGTTAGGAGGGCCTGATCCTGGAAGCTTACAATCTAAGAGGTATGTGAAAGACCAGGATGTACTAGACCGCTGGTGCTCGCCAGTTCACCAAAAGGTAGCGCGGCACTAGTACTGGCACTTTGCTGCATATGAGAGCCATCAAAATTTACCGACAAGTGCTAACAGAGGTCAGGGCTGATTCTACGAACACTTCAGTTTTGTGTGCAATGTATCAAGTGACAGTGACCTACTGACATTGCACTTGCTGGGGGAGAAGGGGGGGGGTAAGCGTAGGGACTAAACGCAGGTGCTGGCAGGTGCAGGGGCTGATCCTGCTAACACTGTGTTTTTGGGGACGCTATACTAATGTGAACGCTGGTATAGTGCTAATCTGATCAAAGATATTGATCCGTTCAGACACTATACTAGCAATGGAGGTTTATTGTGTATAAGCGTCTTCCTGGTAATCAAGGGGTTAAATGTAATTACTGGTGTACTGAAGGGCAATCTGATGCTATCTGGGAGGGGCAAAGAAAACCACGGGAGCATGAATCACATTATATATATATGTATATATATGTGATTTTGCACACCTGTGCCACTCTGTAGCAGTATTTCTGCTATAGGGCGGTCAGGAAGCGGTTACAGAAGCAGTTTGTGTTACGGCGCTGCGCTCTTTTAACTGACAATTGCACGGTCATGAAACTAATATATGAGATAGACTCATTACATACAAAGCAAGATAGTTCAAGCCATGATTTGTCATAATTGTGATGATTATGGCTTACAGCTCATGGAAACCCCAAATCCGCAATCTCAGAAAATTAGAATATTGTGAAAAGGTGCAATATTCTAGGCTCAAAGTGTCCCACTCTAATCAGCTAATTAAGTCATAGCACCTGCAAAGGGTTCCTGAGCCTTTAAATGGTCTCTCAGTCTGGTTCAGTAGGAATCACAATCATGGGAAAGACTGCTGACCTGACAGTTGTGCAGAAAACCATCATTGACACCCTCCATAAGGAGGGAAAGCCTCAAAAGGTAATTGCAAAAGAAGTTGGATGTACCCAAAGTGCTGTATCAAAGCACATGAATAGAAAGTTATGTGGAAGGGAAGTGTGGAAGAAAAAGGTGCACAAGCAGCAGGGTTGACCACAGCCTGGAGAGGATTGTCAGGAAAAGGCCATTCAAAAGTGTTGGGGACTTTCACAAGGAGTGGACTGAGGCTGGAGTCAGTGTATCAAGAGCCACCACACACAGACGGATCCTGGACATGGGCTTCAAATGTCCTATTCTTCTTGTGAAGCCGCTCCTGAGCATCAAACAACGTCAGAAGCGTCTTACCTGGGCTAAAGAAAAACAAACCTGGTCTGTTGCTCAGTGGTCCAAAGTCCTCTTTTCTGATGAGAACAACGTTTGCATCTCATTTGGAAACCAAGGACCCAGAGTATGGAGGAAGAATGGAGAGGCACACACTGCAAGATGCTTGAAGTCCAGTGTGACATTTCCACAGTCTGTGTTGATTTGGGGAGCCATGTCATCTGCTGGTGTTGGTCCACTGTGCTTCATTAAGTCCAGGGTCAACGCAGCCATCTACCAGGAGATTTTGGAGCACTTCATGTTTTCTTCCACAGACGAGCTTTATGGGGATGCTGACTTCATTTTCCAGCAGGACTTGGCACCTGCCCACACTGCCAAAAGCACCAAAACCTGGTTCAATGACCGAGGGATTACTGTGCTTGATTGGCCAGGAAACTCACCTGACCTAAACCCCATAGAGAATCTATGGGGCATTGCCAAGAGAAAGATGAGACATGAGACCGAACAATGCAGAAGAGCTGAAGGCCGCTATTGAAGCATCCTGGTCTTCCATAACACCTCAGCCATGCCACAGGCTGATAGCTTCCATGCCACGCCGCATTGAGGCAGTAATTACTGCAAAAGGGGCCCAAACCAAGTACTGAGTACATATGCATGCTTATACTTTTCAGAGGTCCGATATTGTTCTATGTACAATCCTTGTTTTATTGATCGCATGTAATATTCTAACTTTCTGAGATTGTGGATTTGGGGTTTTCATGAGCTGTAAGCCATAATCATCACAATTATGACAAATCACGGCTTGAACTATCTTGCTTTGCATGTAATGAGTCTATCTCATATTCATTTCATCTTTTAAGTTGCATTACTGAAATAAATGAACTTTTGCAGGATATTCTAATTTTTTCGAGTTTCACCTGTATTCTGCGACATGTCTTTGCTAAAAAAAAAAAATCCCAATACGTGTAAATTAATTGGTTTACGTGAAAGTTATAGCGTTTACAAATGGCGGTATATATACACTGGAATTTTAAGGTTTTTTTTAAGGATCAGCAACTTATGGCAGCATGCATACAAGCACATGGGGGTCATACAAACTACTACCATTTTTAGGGTGTCTATGAATTCAGTCCTCTGTAGGTTGATCATTTTCATTTCCATCAAACGATGGGGCACCCTTTTGTTCCTAACACATTACCCTGTCCATATCAGTATACCTATCCAGCATGATCTTTTTCCCTATTGAGATCTGATGTGTTTTTAAAGTGTTCCTTTAATTTTTTTTGAGCAGTGTAGTAAATGTAGTATTATAATAGTAGTTTTAACACATCATGCATGACTACATTTGTTAATCATAGAGTAGCATGATTAAAAATGTTATGATTATGATAGAATGGCATAAATATGAAGATAAACAAATATTGAAAAAACATGTTTAAAATTTATTTCATCCTTTTCCTTCCTCCTGCACTTCAATAATAAAAAAAAAAAAAAAGGGAGTGTGGCTTGTATGCAGTTATTTATATTTTATAGCGAAATAGAGTTTTAACTAAATGGGATAAACACAAAGCATATTCCCTGTATGTGGTACCAAACAAGGGTTGTAAAGAAATGAGAATACCTAAATGGTAATGACAATACACACCAAGTTGTATTTCTAAATTTTATTTTCTAAATCCACAGATAGGCATAAATATTGTATCTGAAACCATCAAGAGAAAAAAAAAAAACAAAAAAAAAAAAACTATATAGCAAAGTACCCGTATATTTACTGCCCAGTTATTTTTGTGAAAGAATACAGCAGTGTTTTCCCCACTAATAAAACAACAGATGACATTCGATGTACAGTATATGGCATTAAAAATACACAGTAATTCAACAGGTTTTAACAGTAAGTGCTCTGTCTTCATAGAGCCAGTTTAAAGCACAGGTAAAAGCGAAACAGTATAGAAGGCAGCAATGATAAACAGCAGGTATTAGGAATTTACACAGACATTCAAAGTACTGCTTATTGTAGCTGGTAATGTATGGAAGAGCCATCCAATTAATATTAACAAGGTAAGGAGAAGGAAAAAAAAAAAAGGATTTTTCAATTTAGCAGTAAAATCTGTTTTTTTTGGAGTACAGTACAGGCCATAGGATCTTTAGTCCGTATCATGGGTTATATGCAGCTACCTTCAGGTGACTGTATGCTGCCAAAAAAGAGAAGTCCACAGTGACATCCCTATATAATACTCCCATCCATCCTCACGTTTGTAGCAAGTAATAAGGAGATCATAAGAACAGAGGGAAGGGACCTGGGTCCTCTATTATACGCAAAGAAATACATTTTAGTCAAAAATACTATGTTCTTAATCATACAGTATGGGACACAAGATCCAATTGAGATGAGGGCAACAACCAAACAATGCCAACAGATCCACATATCAAATGGGTCAAGTAGTCTCAACAAATTCAAAGAGCAGATTGTAGTACCCTACACCTACAACTGGCAAAGGAGGTCTGAACATCCCCCTGGTAGACCTCAACAAATGTGTTAACAGAAGCCCAGCATGCAGGCTTGCAAATTTGAGAAACAGATGTCTGATGTGGAAATGTTCATGAAGCAATAACAGATCTGGTAGAGGGTGCCTTATAATGGAAGGGAGTAACCCAATGCTTTAATCCAGAGGTCTCCAAACTTTTCAGTACGAGGGGCCACATTGAATATTTTACAAACAGCCATGGGATGAAAAACAAAATAATTTTAACTCCTTGGCGCCGTGCACACGCAAATATGCGGCCTCTCGGCAGCTGGGTCTTGGCACCTAGGGGCCACATATTTGCGTACCCAATGTAAACAAATGATGTGCTGAGAGTGCGCACCTCACGGAAAGGTTCTGATCACTACTTGCGGACAGGAGCTTTGCGATTATGTGAACGCTGTGACAGCCAATCACAGCGTTCACATGGCACTAAACCCTGCCCCGCCTCCTGGCGTCACAAACCCCTCAAAGCGCCAGGAGGTGCTAAAGCCAAGGGGTTAATAAATGAACAAATCAAATTTAAAATGAATGAGTACATGTAACTTACTTCTTTGTAATCAATATATGATTTAGAACAGAAAAAAACTTAAGTAAAAAAAGAAATTCCAAATAAACTTGAGCCCATCAGAGTTCCCCCTTACATGAGAGTCCCCATCACAGTCTCTTCTTACATTAGAGGGCTGCATAAAATTTTGCAGCAGGCAAGATTTGTCCAAGGGCCTCAATTTGAAGACCCCTGCCTTAATGCTTGACTGATAACTTGTCTCATCCACCTAACAATGGTGTATTGAAAACCAGAGAGGTCACCACAGGAACCTTTAGGAGGCATAAACAGGGAATCCGCGTAAAAGAAGCTGTAGCAGAGAAGTAGACTCTCGAAGTGTATAGCAGATCAACACAGTGTAGTGAAATTTCTTTGGGATCTTTTGGCACCCATGTAGATTATACCTTAGTTTCATGCAATCAGTGTTCTCTTTCACTCTTAGCTAGTGGACTTCTTGCAGTGATATTGCGAATAGTCCAAGTACATATCCTTATAGCTCATTCGATGCAATGAGAATCACTGGAACACCCTCCATGTTGACAAAGGGACAGCCTGCAGGGGCAAAACCGTATACTACAGGTTAAACTGACCCCAAGGGGTCTACAGAGTCAAAAGCCCAAGAGTCTATGGACCTGGCAACAAATTTGTTCAGTTTGTTATTGAATTTGGGATGTCAGAAGATCTATGTCTGGTGCTCCCCAACTGTGGAGAAGAGCTTAGAACACCCCTGGGTGGAGTCAGTTTAGTCAGGTCCAGACACTGACAATTGAGAAAGCCACCTGCCAATTTTCCACGTCAGGCATATGGACAGCAGACAGGGCAGAAATGTGCAGTTATGCCTAAGAGAGAATCAAGTTCACTTCTTTTTGTGTGGCAGGACTTCTAGTGCCTGATGACTGATATAGGCCATGGCAGAGGTCATGTCTAACTGGATGCTCATCTGGTGTCTTCCCAAGAGATATCCAGCGATAAGGAACCAAATGAATCACCTGAGCTCCAGAATGTTGATGACAAGGAAGACTTCCCCCACCAACCAAGTCCCCTGCATGGAAAGAGTATCCAGGACTGTGCCACAGCCTTAGAGGCTGGCATCCACAATTGAGGAGGAAAGGGTTTCTCAACTTCAGAACTGGGTTAGAAATGTACCATGCTAGAAATAGCCTAATTTGGGGATACATGGGGTGGTTTAAAGACAAAGTATGCTTTGTCTGTTGAGTTGCAACAGTCTGTTATTTCCTCTTCGGCTCAGTTGTAAGCCCTTATAACCATTTCACTACAGTTATAGAACTGTTCAACTCTCACATCACTCTAGCTACTTAATGTAGCCATATATTTTGCTAATCTTACACAACTTAAAGAAAAAAAACAAAAACAGCAAAAGTGTTTTGAGATATGAACTTATTGCAACCTAATCCCGTTTGATTTTACTATTAAAATAAAAGCCGAAACCTAATTGTTTCACTACTGGCTATTTGTACAATTTTGTAAAAAAAAAAACAAAACAAAAAAAAAAAAAAAGAATTTCCTCAATCTAAATGCATGCCTATCATTAGACGCAAGCAGTTTCCTTTACTGTAATATAAACTACATTAGAAAAAAATGTAACTAGGGAAGAAACAAGACACCTCACAAACATGAGCGTTTCTCTGTTTTTTTCCATCACACACCTCAAAATAGATCTTTCAATAAATGCAGATTACAGAGAAAAATCATGGGTAAAGTACAGGAACACTAAGGCAATAACAGAATATGTCAAAATATTTGAAGTGACTGAAGGCAGAATACAATGATCTTGACTGCTGTATGAAGACTGATGTATCTATATCTTGTTAGTGATCAGATCATAATATCTAATGTAAGTGATTAAAAATTTCACCGTCGCCCAACAGCTTAAAATACGGAATACACACATTCTTGTAATGCTGAATTCATATAAAACAGGTTTTCCTGACAAACCCTTTTTATAAGTATGAAATAAAAATGGCTTCAAGGTCATGTGGGAAAAGTTAACAATTAGTCTGTAAATTTAGGAAGTCAGTCTAGGTATGGTTCCCAGTCAGTGCTAGATGCAACCTAAGGGGTGCTTGTGATGGGTTCATGCAGGACATTATCAGTGCAGTTTGAAGCTGTAGCGAACAATACAATTTTGCATAAAATGGACATAAACTAGTATTGCTACCTAGCAAGCATAATGGATTGTTTGAAAACATACAAAACTCAGGGAGGTAAAAGCAATAAGCATGCTCAATAAGCAGAAGAATCGCTGGTTTCTATAAAAAGATGAAGTATGTGTAAAAAAAAAAAAAAAAAAGCTTAGAAAACAGATTTACACTAGACGTCTATCAACATCAGCACTCTGGCCTGGGAAAGTTGCACTGTACAAGACAGTTGCTTTGCTTTGATTGAAAGGTATAAAACCTGACCGTATTTTTTGGATTTGGTAATTTTACTTATACTGTATACATACAAGGGTGAAATGTAGATTTACTAGCATTTTTAAAGTCTATTTTAAGCAACGTGACCATGCTTCCAAAGGTAGGCAAAAAGTAAGCTGTGGCGGCTATTTTCTTGCCATAATGCAAATAATTTCATACAAAACGTCAACAAAAAAAACAAGATTTTCACTTTAATAATAAAGCTGTTAAAGCTGAGATTGATCTTAAACTGTTTACAGTACAATTTTCCCATGTCTTCTTCAGCTGATTTTGATTGTGAAAAAAAGAATGACAAGGAGGATTTTATGTTCAAGCAAACCAATTTTAAAATACGGCACATAATAAAGCATGAAAAATGCAAAACAGGCAGTTTGGTGTGCGATCTTTTTTTTTTGTTTTAGTACATTCATAAACCAATATTTTCTTTGTTCCATAATTAGTTTTGAACTGAGCAACGGCAGCTATGCTTGTAGAAAATTCAACTCTCATGATGGTTTAACATGACAGTATCTGACAATATAAAATTAAACAGTTCAGCATTCTGCACAGGTTCCCTTAATGTCACTTAAAGGGAGAAAGTGCTTTTTGAGTTGTAAAAAATGCCTTCTTTTTTAACCCGTTCTAGGATTGGTCCATAGATATTCTTAGTCAGAGGAATTACCAAACCTTTTCCATCAATTTCACCTGAAAAGAAGCAGAAATCAATGCATAAAAATCAGATATGATACAATCAAATAAACATATTCTGTGACAGATACCCTTGTAAGCAGATAGGAGAATCTTAGACTGGATTTTAGCAAAGCAGTGGAAAAGGTTTGGTAAAATATTAGTGTGTTTAATGCAGAAATATAATTAAAATGTATGTCTATAACATTTACAGAATGTCAGAGGTTATTAATTGTATTTTCTTTTGTACTATATAGAGCTTAAAAAGGAAGCTACCACTGGCTACTTTTCATTTTTCTAGTCACCTGGCTGACAGAGACTCGGGCCTCTTGAGGCAACACTTTCAGAGTCACTGACCTTATCTGCATTATCCAGTGACTGAAAGAGGCAAAGCCAGTGAGTTGGTATAGTTGCCAGGTAACTGGAATTTTCAGAAGAAGGAAAACAGCAATAGCAGAGAGCAACTAAACCTTCGCAGAATCAGAACAGTTTGATGGACACTAGCAGAAAAGGCCTGTGTTGACTGTTCCCTCAGTAATAGGTCGATTAAGTATCCCACTGTGGCTATGCCCTGTGAACCAAGCAGAGCAAGTACAGGAATTAGTACTCTGGAAAGATCCAAGGAGCAGCCGACCGATGGAAAGGGAGGGCAACAAACTGGTATAGCGTTAGCCCACAGCAACATGCAGGTAGCATTGATGATCTGAAAGATGGGGATATGCATGCAGGCATCCTTGAGGTCTGCAGAGGATTGAAAGTCCTCCTAGTTGGAGGGATGCAATGACTGGCTGGAGAAATTTGATGCAGAATTTCTCAAATGAAGACATAACGTGTTTCTACAGAAATAGCAAAAGCCCTCTTACTTCTGGAACAGTATTCAGGTTGGAGTAGAAACCCTGAACTCTACCTGTTCCAAAAACGTGGCTATGATTCCCCCGAGAGAGGAGTTGTGTCAAAGTAGCATGGAGGTCTGCTCATCTTTAAGTGGATGTTGGAAGCTTGACAACATGAAGCAAGTTGGAAGCAGAGCTTTAAATTCTAGCTTTTAGCCTAAGGACACCACATCCTTCATTCTTTTTTTTTGTTCATTATTTTTATTGCCATAGATAAAATTACAAAGTTCAAAATAAAGAGATGTGATAATTCGCCCAAAGCATCTAAACAAATCAAAGATACAACAGTATGAAAGAACATTCTACAGTTATACGCCAAAAGTATTGGCCCCCCCTGCATTTCTGTCCACCACTTCGCCCAGAAAATTGTTGAAATTACAAATGGTTAGGCAGTCTTCCGTTTATTTCTTTTGTTTGTATTGGTTTGACACAAAAAAGTGGAACAAAATGAAACAAATCTGATACTTTCCAAGCAAAATTCCAAAAATGGACTGGACAAAATTATTGGCACCTTCTCAAAATTGTAAGAAATAATTGCATTCCAAGTTTTGTGATGCTGCTGTAAATTTGTAATTAAACGCACCTGTATCAATTAACAGGTGCTGACAATATCAAAATCACAGCAGCAACCAGTTGAATGGTGAAAAATGTATTCAACTTTTTTGTTGCGTGTCTGTGTGCCACATGGAGCATGGAGAAGAGAAAGAACAGCAAATAATTGTCTGAGGATTTAAGAACATAAATTGTGAAAAAGCATGGATAATCTCAAGGTTACAAGTCCACCTCCAGAGATCGAAAGTTCCTGTGTCCACTGTGTGCAACATTGTTAAGAAGTTTACAGCCCATGGCACTGTAGCTAATCTCCATGGACAAGGACGAAAGAGAAACATTGATCAAAGATTGCAATGAAGGATTGTTCACATGGTGGCTAAAGAACCTCAATCAACTTCCAAAAAAATTCAAGCTGACCTTCAGGCACAGGGTACAACTTTGTCAGCTCGCACTATACGTCGCCATCTGAATGAAAAGGGACGCTATAGAAGGAGACCCAGGAGGACCCCTGATTGGAGTTTGCTTACCTGAGGAAGCCAACTATTTTCTATTGTACTTTTGTGGCACATTCAGCAGATCTTCTGCTCATTTACTATGCTCTGGAGTAACTGTGCAGAGTGCACAGTCTGTTTGCCTTTAGTAAATAAACCCCCATGTGTCTTTAAAACTCCCCAAGCAGAGCCCAGTGCCTTAGGGTCACATTACAGGATGTAGCACATTAACAGTTTTGTTTGCTAGTTCATTATCCAATATGCAGCAGTATAACCCACTTGTTTCAAAATTAATTCTGCTCCCATGTCCCTCAAACAATAAAGGAATGCAGATTTCACTGTAAACATCTTCTCTAAATGCCAGTAAATTAAAATTAAATAATTTTTCATACAAAAGGTTAATTTTTACCATGGCTTCAATCAATTTCTACAGTGAAATTAAACTCAGCTGTTATGCGTTGCCCTCTAGTGCTGTGCTGTCAGCTCTCATGCTGGTCCCATGCATGTGCATGGGAGTCACATCATAGCACAAAGCGGTGCTGTAAATATGTGCTTAGCTGCACATGCACAGCTCAGTGTACATTACAAGGCAAGAGGAAACATTTATGACACAAATGTGTTTTTAAAATGTGAGTTTAATTTCAATTTAAGTATAGCTGGACCACCCAAGTCCTTGCCCAAGTGCCTGACTCTAGGTCCCAATTGGTGTCCAGGGGCCCAATTATAAGCTGGCTGTACACAGAAGCAATCTTGGCAGAGGTAAAACCACTTAATCATTGTTGCCCTCCCTTTCTGGCCCCAGTGCTTACCTGGCTCCTCTGTGAGCCTGGAAGTGCTGCAAGCCAGAATAGGATGGACAACAGGAGGATTGATATACTCCTGTTCACCAAAGCGCTCATGTTAAACTGAACCGCAAAGTGTTCAGTTTTAATCTCAGACTCAGTAGTGCAGCAGCTGGCCCATCAAGGTGCAGATTTAATACACTTTCCACCCAACTCAATCCCCCTGTATTACCTCTCTCCCTTTAGCATCCCCCCTGCTGTGTCTTTCCTTCCCCAACAGTATGTCCAAATCCAACTTTCTCCAGCACACTGCTAGGGAATAGGCAATGTGAAAACCGTGAGTATGATATTAAATGTTTCCATTATGTCTGCTTTGCTTCCATGCAAATATCACATAAATCATCAAATCATCAGACAACTACTAGGGAGCAATCTAAAGAATCTTGTCAGACACAGCCAAAACATCTTGCTGAATATATCAAGCTAACAATGTAATTTTGTTTTCTTTTAATTAATGTGTTTTACATGGTATAGTAAATACAACGCAGCAGATGTATTTGTGCCATTTCCTTAAGCTGAAAAAATATAAGCTACACATTTTCTATATGTCCACTACCATTACTATATCCATTGCTATATTCCTTCATGCAATTTTTATGTGCTTCAGTTATACAGAAGTTAGGATAATTTTCCTATTTATCTTCTTAGATTTGGGAAGAATAGTCTTTACTTCAATTTTAACATTTTTTGTAATTGCTGCTAATAGCTAGGAACTAACTCGCTAATTAACAAAATAATATTAAAATATGCTTTTGTATGTAAGGAAGGGGGGATAAAGGTAAAGGTGGAAGTGCTCAAAATCTGAATATGAACAACTGTTACAGAAGGTGGGAGACCTTACACTTTATTGGAGCATAAAGCAGCAATAAAGAAGGTGGAATAGCTTACAGTTTATTATAGTATAAATGAATGAAAACACAAAAGTGTTATTTTTCCTATATGATTAAAAATGTAGGGTTGGAAAGGGAAGTTCTGGGGATTGGCTTGGTCTTTATCCAATTATTTTCTTATGAACAGAAGAATCACAGCTACCGATTTGAATCTCAATTGTGAGTAATTAGCTTTTGCAATCACTGTTAGTCACAGAAAGAAATGAATACTTACCATCTAAAACCATTTTAGCGGCAATAGCAGTGGGATAGCCCACAGTTTTTGCCATAGCAGAGTAGCCATTCACATCTCCATACACCACTAAGCTTATATTTTTGGCTTCCAAATGTCCCGACGGATGTCTGATGCCGATATCATTTCTCATAACAATCATGTCTCGCTCTCCAGGACCTAGAATAGTGTACACAGAGATCTTAAGGTTAAAAAGGAAAAGCACAATTTTGTATTCAAGATGGAAAAGAAATATGTAAATAGTGATTTACATAGTGATAGCTCAATGTTACATTACACACTCAAAACCTGAATTATATTTTCAAGCAAAACCTACTGTTAAAAGGGCTGCTATCAAAACATATCAGTTTCCGTACAAAAAAAGAGATCATGTTTAAAAGCTATGCACCCCAAAGTTCAGTGTTGGGGCCCTTACTTTTTAACCTATTTATAAATGTTATACATTTAGGATTAAAGGAAAGGTTCAACTTTTGAACATGTTACACCCGTAGGGCAGCTAAACTAATAAAAGGAATGGAATCCTCCACTATGAGTAAAGTTAAAGAAGAATGCCGGGCACAATTTTTATTTTCCCATGCAGTGGGGCTGTGCCCACACTGCATGGGTTAACTGCTTGTTCTTGTCTAATGGTAAGGAGACCAGAGATATACTTACCTAATCCGACGATCCTCCGAGCACAAGAGCGGTGCACGCCGTCTTGTCTCCTCCCCCCCGCACGCTAGCCGCCATGTGAATGGACTGTTCTTATCAGCATCATCAAATATACAGACCGGCTCTGGATGTAAGGACAGCAAGAACAACCCACTGCCGGCATCCAAGGATCAGGTAAGTATATCTTTTCCTTGAACTCCCGTAGAAAACAGTTAACTTATGCAGTGCAGGCACAGCCCCACTGCATGCGAAAAAAATTTTTTTTACAAGAGTTCTGCTTTAACTGAATTTATTCTCCCTTGAGAAGAGGCATTTAAGGCAGAGGCAGAGTGATATGATTACCATGTATAAATACAAAAACAGTCTATAAAGTGAACTTGGTGCTAAAATATTCATTTTAAGGGAAAAAAGGTTTAATGTCTGCATACAAATAGCCTCCTGCACAGCTGTAAAAATCTGGAATAGGACTCCCTTAAGAACTAGTTTCACCAAGCTTGGTTCATTGCTTAAAAATGCACAGAATATAACAGGATATTAACATTTATAAGTAATAATACCAGAGATTGTTGATCCAGTGAATATGGAATTCTGTATATGGATTTATTATTTTTTTTCTTTTGGCTGAACTTGATAGATTCATGTCATTCTGAGCGGCCAGACTCATCCACCTTACCAACCGCTCCATATCCGCCACCCCCCTCTGTCATTCCCTCCACTGGCTCCCGATTGCCCAACGCATTACATTCAAACTACTAACACTGACATACAAAGCCATTCATAATGCTGCCCCAAACTACCTCACCGACCTGATACCCAAATACCACCCAACCCGTACTCTTCGCTTCTCACAAGACCTCCTACTTTCTAGCTCCCTGGTCTCCACCTCCCACGCCCAACTGCAGGACTTCTCCAGGACTTCCCCCATCCTCTGGAACTCACTACCCCAATCCATCAGACTGTCACTTACCCTCCTCACCTTTAGTAGCACCCTGAAAACCCATCTCTTCAGGGAAGCCTACCCCGCCCTCACCTAACAGACGATCTCCTCCACTCCTCCTACCACTCCATCCCCCACAGCCACTTCTTCCTGTACCACTATCCCCTCCCTCCTAGATTGTAAGCTCAAAAGAGCAGGGCCCTTGACCACCTTGTGTTTTGTTACTGTATTGTCTCATGTTCTGTCCCCCACTATAATGTACAGCGCTGAGCAAACTTTTTAGCGCTATATAAATACTGTATAATAATCATAATTCAACCTATGTTGAAGGAAAATCTAGAATCCATGGCCACATTATGAAGTAAATTTGCTTATAAATCCAAACAGTTACGTGGCTAGACTTTTTTTTATTAACAATAAAAGCATGCAGACATGGTCATGAGGTTCAGTAATTCATCCAAAACAGTAGTACAAAAGTTCCTGAGTTTTGTATATTGGCCTTCCCATCTGTACCTCTTTTTTCGCTAGTTTCAAAATCATCAGAACGTCTGAAATTTGTCTGGACCCTGCTGAATAAATAGCAATCAGTGCATGGCTGTCCTTGGTTAACAAAGTTGATTGTTTCATTGACTTCTGGCAAAGAGGATGTTGGAAAAACTCAATCAGTGGCTGTCAGTCGCTGATAAAATGTATTCTGACAGCAGTGGGAGCCGCTTTCAGAATTCTGTGTCCAGGTGGAATACAGTGTCCTCCATCCATCTTGTGTGTGTAGATGGAGGAATCTAACTAATCGTCTGTGGCCAGTTTTAGAATGTGTTGACTGTTTTTATGGATTTTTACGAGGTACAATCTTTAGTGACAACAGAAAGGGAGTACAAGCAAAAACCTTTATTGAGCAACTGCTCTGTGAATAAACTTAGAGGACTAAGGCCAGGCCGACAGATGTTTAAAACCAATCAAATAACCGCACTTTCTAATAGCATTGAGTAGAACAGCATCTTTGAATGTGAAATACATTGAACCTTGTATTGAACCTGAACTCCTACTAGATAGGCTTAACTAACAGGGTAGCCATAGAATGCCTACAAGGTGTATGTTATAATGAACTGTAAACTGCACATTGTACATAAATGATGGTACCTACCAAAAGAAAGCATCATTTCTAGATGCTTAGCTAATGCACCAACAACAGATTCGGCAACAGGCACCGGTTCTTCACCTAGAAGGCCAAACCTACAAATATAGTTCATACAGTCAGACCAAACAGCTATTTGTAACAGTAGCAGACAACCAAAAAAGATGTGCATATTAACAATACATTGTTGAAAATCTAAAACATGAAATCAGAAAAATGGTTTAGGTCACACAGCGCTGTAGCCTCTCAATTACACTAGTGTATTTCTCTACCGCCCACCCACCACCTCCCAATTTATTATATGGGTTATTACAATAAAGCCAATGCACACAGCAATGTTATGTCTTGTTTAGTGAAGGGCATCCTGGATTGTTATAATTCACCTTGTCAGTGGTACTATAAAAACGGCAAGATTGAATTAGAATCAGCTAATCATTCTTACAGCAGTATATTGTTAAGAATGCTTACAATGTCTACAGTAAAAATAAGCCTGCACTGCCTTTTCAGTACCAAATGTTTGGTGCCAAGACTTGTAGTTCTGGCTCTAGTATAATAAGTATCACAAGATGTTGCTCACTTGGCACCTCCATGCATTAAATTTAAAAGAAGGCAAGTCTTTTTATGAATGAAGGCATTCTGTAACTGAAAGAGGTAATGACATTCATCTGCACCTCCAACATTCACAGGACGCCTTCCTTCTGTTCAGTAAAACGAATGCAAGACTTTTTAAGAATGCTGGATGTGCTGATTGAGCCACCTCTTGAAACTAAAAGTCTCCAACAGGGAAGGACAGGCTGAATATAAGTAAAAGTAAAAACAGATGCTGCAGCAGCCAGACATGGGGTACAATTTATTGGAGGGAACTTATTTTTAGAAAAATGTTGCCCATACTTCAGCTTTAAGTAAAGAACATACATTGACTTTGAAAAGATTTTCTCTCTTCTAAAAGGTGGGCAGTTATTCAGAGGAAATTAAAGCAATAAGAAGCTGCCCTTACCACTCGATAGCTTCCAGGTTGCTGTCATCCCTTCCTATCTTGTCATACACTATTTCCTTGATGTGGCCAGCACTAGTGGAGGATGGAACCTTCAGCAGATGACAGATGAGCTCTCTCTGCATATCATAATTGGGTAAAACAATATAGAGGTTAGTTACACCATATACAGTCAAACAAAGCATCAGAATGGGAAAGAAAGGGTATTTAAGGGACTTTGAATGAGGAATGTTTTTTGGTGCCAGACGGGCTGGTCAAAAAACTGCTAATCTACTGGGATTTTCACTCACAATCATCTCTAGGGTTTACAAAAAATGGTCCAAAAAAGAGAAAATATCCAGTGAGCAGCAGTTGTGTGGATGAAATAGCCTTGTTGAAGTTAGAGGAGCATGGGCAGACTGGTTCAAGATTATAGAAAGGCATGCTATCGTGTCAATATGGACCAAAATCTTTGAAGAATGTTTACAACACCTTTTTGAATCCATGTCATGAAGAAGTAAGGCAGTTGTGAAAGCAAAAGGGGGTCCTAGCCCGTATTAGCAAGGTGTACCTAATAAAGTGGCCGGTAAGTGTATACCAGATATCATTCCACGGCTGACAAGATTTCAACTTCAAAGTAAGGTCTGGTGGTTATGTTCTGTAAGGTCTATGGAGAGATTCCCCTCTCCACAGTAGGTTGCATAAACCTGATAAAAATTATATGGATGCTGCAGCTATTATATTTCTTACATAATTCTCCAGTTTGGATTCCCTTGAAGAATTTTATTAAGGTTATTAGTGTATTTATAAATATATTTTGGCGTAATAGGGTCCCTTGCATTAAACTAGAACTACTACATTATCCGAAGGAGGCTGGGGGACTGGCGGCCCCTAATCTGTATCTGTAAATTTATTTTCTTGCAGCCCAATTGCAGCATTTGGTACGGTGGAACTCTGAGGCTTAAAACAGTGCTTCTTATCATTGAGTTTCATGGGTATTTCAGGGACACTCGCCTCTGCAGGCCTTGGAGGGTTTGTCGCGGTAATCACCTTTTATTAATATGCCCACTTGTATTTTGACCTGCAAGGTATGGGACGCTGTTATGAAGTCAGCGGGAGTTTTTTCCTTAAAAAATATACCCCCAAATAGGGCAATTACATGTTTCCTGAGCTACCCACCCTGTAGGGCTTTCAGATGTGGGAGAGGGCAGGAGTCCATACCCTGGTACAGCTATATGAGAATGGTTGTTTAAAAACCTTTGGAGCAGTTGGCTTTGGAATTTTCTCTGAACCCCAGGTGGTTCTATCAATATTTGCAGTTGTGGTGTGCTTTGAATGTTCAGTTTTCTTCCTCTCCAGTCAGGTTTTCACCAGTCCCAGCTTGAGATAAGGCTTAAGTGTAGGTCCCTTGTACCACTTTATCTAAACTACCTATCTAGCCCTCTTAGAGAACATTTTCCATAAAATGTCCTTTGGATTCCAAGGTAAAGTGGGAACAGGATATTGGGTCTATTTCTAATAATGTTTGGAGGGGAGATCCTATGGGCTCTTCCCCTTGTCTCACTCTCTCCATCACATAGGTCAACCCAGATCTTTATTCTTCACAGGGTCAATTGGACCCCATTTTTTTTCGTGCTATTGGCTTAAGATCCAACTCAACATGTCCTAGATGTGGTAACTCGAGGTCTCTTATAGATTTATTGTTGCACTGCCCTAAAAACTCCACAGGTATTGGTTGGACGTCGTGGGAACATTTAATGGGCTTTTAAATGTGAATCGATCCACTTACATGCCTTTTGGGCTACATTGATTTATCTGTTCTTAAGCCACCGGTCCAGATTACTGTTGTAAAGGCTCTGTTTGTGGCCCGAAAACAAACTTCCGTTAAGCGGACCTCCCCACACCCTCCGGCCTTGTCTGACTGGATATTCAATCTTAACAAGTGTATTTCCTATGAGATACATACTTTCTTAGAAGTTCAATAGAAAGGATTGAAGCAATCTGGTCACCTTGGCTTGATCATATGAGCCCGTTGTTGAGCTACGTTTTATTGACTCTTAAAATAAAGCGGTACTGTTTAGTGTATAAGAAGTAAGGTCCAAATCCTAATATTGGTTTTTGGTTGCTCATATTATACCACTTTTTCATATATGGAATTAACTGTAACTAAGCTTGCTCCTTGTCCATGTATGTGTTTAAAAAAAAAAAAAATTAGTTCTTGTGATCAAACAAGTATAAAAACAAAGAAAATATTCATTCTTGGTTTGTGCATCTTCACTTTCTTTTAATATGAACAAGCTCTATTATCTGTGATGTTGCTGTTATTAAAACACACCACAAATAACTATTTATCGTTGTTTAAAGTCACAGAACACCTTTCCATAAATGGGAAAAAACTATTGTTTTGCACCTGTTAAAAAGCCAATCTCTGAAATCGGGGTTAATGGAATTAACAGTTTTGGCTCCTCCTACTATAAAAACATGAGATAAGACATACATAGGACAAACTGGGTGGAACATATTGTCACAATGTAACAACACTCAGCCCACAGCTTAAGGAACATGTGAATAATATGGTCATGTCCCACATCGTACAGGCAGCTGGATCCTGTAGAAATCCTCTCTGCAAGGTGTCGGGTCCACTTCCAATCTCTGAACTTCCTGCGCTGTGGGGGATAATAGCTTCAAGTGTTTGAGCGGAATGGCAATGAGGATGGCCAAATGGGGAAACACCCTCCTCCTCCACTGAGAAAAGTTCTTCATTGTTTACTCTTTGAATGTGGAGGATCAGGTCACTCATTTGAATCTCGCCCATTCAAATAGTGTGTTATATGTAGTGTAAACAATGAAAGACCTTTTTCAGTGGAGAGGGCAGGACACAACTGTACCATCTTCACTGCATTTCTGCCTAAAGACCAACAGATATTAACCCCCACCAACACCGAAGTTCAGAGACAGAAAGAGGACCAGCATCCTTTCAGAGACGATTACTAAAGGGATTCAGCAGGATGTAGGATATACCTCATTAAAAGGTAAGTATCAACACTAAAGCTGTTTTTATTTTTTTTTTTTATTAGCACAACTTTCATATGTCAACTTTAGCTCAACACATAAATTACATGTCTACTTACATAGAATGCAATAAATGCAGACATATATCATGAGTAATATGAATATTTACTTACCCAGCTCACTGCTGGAGCATTCACAGCTAGCAAAGGACAGGGATCTGCATTAATTAGTCCTAACTTCACAAAACCACTCATTGCTTTAGCAAATCCCTGTGGAAACAATAAATAGGACCTTCAAGTAACATCCTCAGCATACATTTAGAGACCACAACTTTTTTCTACAAGGGATTAGCCATGTTATTTCATTGTCAGCCTCTCCCTTAGCAACATATGTATCACTAGATCATGACAACTGGGGCACTTTTGGGTCTAGCCTAAGTTTAACACTTGGCCAGACACACAGTTTAAAAGACTAGCCAAGAAATTTGACTCATGCTGAAACATGTAGTTTCACTGCAGCTGTAGAACTACTGGTTTAAAGTTTCTATTAATCAGTAATGCTAATGGATTATGGGTTCTTTAACCTGGATGGGTGTTAGTTATCCAACAGGATAATAGCACTAAAATGCATATGATATAAAAAAAACACAATACCCATCACTTAGACCAAATTGTGATTTACTAAACGGATAACTCAAACCTGCAAAAAACTGCAGACAAGCAATCATCACTTGCAGAATTTCTTTAATTCCTCTGCAAAAAGACTGCAACACAGGCAAACTTTAAACTGCTTTACTAAAGTAACTCCTCAGACATGGCAAGGTACGCAGTAGAAAAATGCAGCTATGTAGATGAACGTGCTTAATTAATGCAGGTTATAGGAGTTTGCAGTAAAATAATCAGATATTCCTAAACAGGAATGTGTTGGCGGTATGTTTTTCCCATTTTCTGATTATGTTTCTGAATCATGAATTAATAATTCACTAAATTTAAAGTACACACATTTGTATGTATAAATCTGTAGAACTGGTCTGGTTGGAAATTATGAAACAACTGATTTTTTTTGTTTTGTTAAAACAGGAGAGCTGTGCTACTGAAAATGGAAGAAAAAAAAAAAAAAAAACAACTTTACCCAAGGTTTCTTGTGCCCTACTTATAATCTACTTCCTCCAGCTGTAAAATAAACCTTCAGTATACAAAAATATATTTAATAAACTAAGAATGAAACAAAGTATAGGATAATTACATATCACTAAATATTATATATTAAAAAGGGAATAAACAAATCTATAGTGGGTAATTTTGTGGTCGCATTCTATAACAACCAACCATTCTCAACCATTCGCAGACTTCACCGGAGGTCCTGTCTCGCTGCCAATCATCTTCCCGACAGCAATACCTGGATCTGCTGCTCCATCCTCTGCCAGCCTGACTCTGCCTGCGGCTGCTCACAGCCCCGCTGTGCCCTTGAGTGCAGTCTCCTCCCATCAACCCGACAGGATGACAAAGCAGAAGGAAAGACATGGCAGCGGCTTAGCAGCACTGGCACAGAGGACACACAGCATGCTGAGAAGAGGGACACAACACAGTCACAGTGAGTAAAGAGGGTCAGGTCTGCTAAACCAGTCTCTGACCATCTCTTGCGCCATGCACGCAGTCTCTGACCATCTCTTGATCTATGCCTGCAGTCTAACTGTTGCATACCTGATCGGAGACTGAAATGACAAGGTTGGCCTCTCTGGTATCTCCATGCCAGGTTGCACAGAAAAGTGGAAGAGGGTACCAAGGGACAAGAGTGCTGGCAGGTGTTGATAGGAGTACTTGCAGTAGGCGTTGCGGTCCCAGGAGGGCTGCCAGAACATCAGGTCAGGAAATGTAATAGTGCACTGAGATCTAGCCAAAGTTAAAAGGGGCACTATCTGGGCTGCAGGTTCAAAATGTGAGGTTTGTCAGGACTCCCAGCAGACTTGGGACAGGAACGCACTGGGGCAAACAGAGCTGGTGTGGATGACAGCTGGGTAGGGACTCTTGGGAAAAGAACCAGGAACAGAAGCGTGGTCACAACAACAGCCAAGGTCAGCAGCAAGGTACAGAATCACCAGGCAGAGACGTGGCCAGGAACAGAGCTGGGGTCAGGAACTAGTGACAAGGCAGAAGCAGGCTCCAAGTTCAGGTCAAAGACAAGCCAGATCAGCGGCATGGGAAACAGCAGAGTAGTAGCAGGACACAGGGAGCAACTGGAAGACCAGTCAGCACTGACAATGAGCAAAAGAATCCCTTAATTAGCCTGTTTGGCGCCAGAAACTGGGCACGCTCCCAAGTGCGTACATGTGCGTGCATTCCTGTGTGCATGCGCGAGCCTATGCTCATTTCTATTACCAATGCACCTATGCTCATTTATACGAGCAATGCCATGTGCATATATATGTGCCAGTCGCCATACTGGGATTCCTTTACAACTTCTCACTGGAATTCCCTGATGTTACCCCTCCTTTAGGGGCAGCCTCCGGATGCCCACCAAGGTCTGTTTCCCAGGATGAAGTCAGAGGTAAGCTTGCACCAACCGTTGGAGTATGGAAGTTCATAGAAGGTTCCCAGGAATTACCCTCTGGACCGTAGCCCTTCCATTTAATTAGGAATTGGGTTTGACCCTACCCCGTACCCCTTCCTGTAATCTGAGATGACCTCAACATCATCTTCTTCATTACCCTCCACAGGCAGGGGGGATGGAGTCTCTGGTTCCCGAGCAGGAAACGGATTGGAAACAACCGGTTTTAATATACATAAAGATGAAAACAGGGTGTATCCTAAAATTCTTAGGCAGAGTTAACTCATTAGGCAACCATATTGATCTTTTTCTTTACTGGAAAAGGCCCGATATACCTTTGAGAGGTAAGCCAGTTTAAAATTTGCTGTGGATAACCATACTTTATACCCAGGTTTTAAATCCAGGTTACCCCTTTTTCTCTTATCGAAAAATTTCTTCTTACTTGCCTGAGCCATGGTGATTGCCTCCTGTAGAAATTGGTTGTTGACTCTCCAGAATTCCAGACAATCCTGTACAGCTGGTACTGTTCCCGAGGAACATTGGGCAGAAAAGAGGGGTGAAAGCCATAGTTTGGGAAAAAAAGTGCTTTTTTGGTGGCAGAGTGCACTGACTTGTTATATGCAAACTCCGCTAAGGGAACAAGATGCACCCAATCGTCTTGTGCAAAAGACGAAAAACATTGCAAGGGTTGTTCTAGCGTTTGAATTTGTTCTTTCGGTCTGACCGTTAGTCTGTGGATGGTACGCTGAGGACAGACTATAGTCAATGCCCAAAGCTTCACACAGGGCTTTCCAGAACCTGGAAGTAAACTGTACACCACAATCAGAAATAATCTGGTTAGGAATTCCATGTAAACACACTACCTCCTTGATAAAAGTGGTTGTGGTCTTGGCAGCAGAAGGTGTTCCCTTTAAGAGCATAAAGTGAGCCATTTGGAAAAGCAATCCACCACCCCTCAGGTGGAATTAACTCTACTATGAAGTCAATGGAAATCATACTCCATAATTTGTTAGAGGCAAGAATTGCGGTCTGCTTGAACCGTTTCCTGTACCTATTGGATTTATTATGTAAGTGAGCCACACATGACTTGACAGCCTCTGCAATCTTGGGCCAAATTTGCCCACCAAAAAGAATGAATTAAATCTGAAGTCCTGTGAATCCCAAAATGACGTGCAAGAGGGTGGTCATCACACATGCAGGTCTGAAATTGTTCAGGGATAAAGACCAGCTCTCTGTGGAAGAAAAGACCCTCTCTAAGTTGCAGGAGTAACTCCAGAGCTGGAGGGTGTTCAGTGACAGCTGCCTTAACTTGTGACACTAAATCGGTCTTGAGTAACAGAAAGTTCTTAGTGGGCAGGATAGTGTCAGGTTCAGAGGGCATCTTGGAACATATGGGAGAGAGTGCAAGCCTTGCAATTTTTTGATTCGGGACAATAGGTGATATGGAAATTAAATCTGGAGAAGAAGAGTGCCCATCTGGACTGGCATGGCCTTAGGCATCTACATGTTCATAAATATCCTATATTCTTCCATAATGACAAGAATCTCTTGTAGGTGGTCTGTATTCTTTGACTCTGACACCACTGCTTTTGTCAGCCCATACACTATTGCAGGGATGGTCAAATCATATCGCCCGATGCCCGGGACATGCAGTAGGGTTTACTTAATGAAGCAGACACGGTGTAGCATAAAGATTCATGTGTGTCAGGCCATATCCAATAGGATGTGACGGACAGTAGATCCGTAGTTGTGGTTGCAGGATTCTCCCTCCCAGCGGCATACTTAGTGGACAGTTCTTTAGCTAAATAGGATAGTGTGGATAGTGTGGCAGGTACGGCTGGCAGCAGCTAGCATGTGTCGGACTGGACAGCATGGAGAGCAGCTTCCTGGAGGTGCTAGACTGCTTTGGAGAATCACAATACATCCAGCGAGAACTGTGGGACTAGATGGAGAGCCAGGCTCTACTGGATGGATTTCTAGGGAATATTTTCATGGCTGAGTTGCCCTATACTGAATTGTAAAGCAGCTCAGCAACGCAGTGGTGGTGAGATGGTATCCCAGTGTAAGGGGAAACCTGTGTGATACAAATCTTCATGCTACAAGGACATGGGGGGGTGCATGGGGAGTACAGAGTATGAGGATGTGGGGGGGGGGGGGTGTAAAGAGTATGAAGATTTTGGGGGGGGGGGGGATGTATGGGGAGTAGAAAGTATGAGAACATGGGAGGGTGTACCGGAAAAAAAAAAAAAGGCTTCTTACCCTTTTAACTGGCTCCTAGATTCAAAGCAAATTTGTTAAGCCCTGCATGACACAGTGTAGATATTTGCCAGCATACCACAGATCTTCAGGTTGAGTCCAAAACAAGAGTAGAATGTTTTGGAGTCACACATGCTTTGCATAATTGCCATACACTTATCACATGCCTGACGAAGGTGCTCTGCGTGACTCCAAAACGTTGCACTCTCGTTTGTGATGCGATACCTCATTAAAAAAAAAAAAAAAAAAAGAAGAAAAAAAAAAGTTTCTGCACAACCTGAGGATCTGTGGTGTGCTGGCAAATTTCTACACTGATTCAGTCGCACAAAGTCATGTGATGGAAATCACATTGTTTTCAATGGTGCCAGTTCACATCAATGCATCTTCACACAACACAATTTTGGAAAAGGGTCCTGTTGCAGCCGGATTTTGTGCTCCAGGTACTTAAATGGAAATTCACCAAAAATGCATGTACATATGTTTCGGGTGAATTTTTTTGCCTGTTATTTGTAAAGGTTGTTAGGAGCTAGCATCCCTCAGCTTCCTAACCACCAGTAACTTATCCCTTCTGTCAGCAGAAAAGAGTCACTGGTTGTTAAAGAGCCGATACCCACCAGAGCTAGCTGACACAGTTGCTAGTTTTATAATATATTAAGTGGGGATTCAATAAAGCCATGATGACACATAGGCAGATGCCGTAGTTCTTAATAGCACCACTTTGGCAAAGAGGAAGCATGAACATTTATAGGTAAAGTTGATCCAGGGAATATCAGATTGACTCTTGGGGGACCAGGAAGAGTTTTTTTCCCTTGCAGGAGCAAATTGGGTCATGCTTTCCTGGGTTTTTTTACCTTCCTCAATCAACTCTGGGTATAGGATTATAACTTTTTTTTATTTTTTAAATGGTTAAACTGGATGGACTTTTCTTTTTTTCAGCCAGACTACAGTATCTCACAGAAGTGAGTACACCCCTCACATTTTTGTAAATATTTTATTATATCTTTTCATGCGACAACACTGAAGAAATGACTCTTTTCTTCAATGTAAAGTAGTGAGTGCACAGCTTATATAATAGTGTAAATTTGCTGCCCCCTCAAAATAACTCAACACACAGCCATTATTGTCTAAACCGCTGGCAACATAAGTGAGTACACCCCTAAGTAAAAATGTCCAAATTGGGCCCAATTAGCCATTTTCCCTCCCCGGTGTCATGTGACTCGTTAGTGTTACAAGGTCTCAGGTGTGAATGGGGAGCAGGTGTGTTAAATTTGGTGTTATCACTCACACTCTCTCATACTGGTCACTGAAAGTTCAACATGGCACCTCATGGCAAAGAACTCTAGGAGGATATGAAAAAAAGAATTGTTTCTCTACATAAAGATGGCCTAAGCTATAAGAAGATTGCCAAGACCCTGAAACTGAGCTGCAGTACGATGGCCAAGACCATACAGCGGTTTAACTGGACAGGTTCTATTCAGAACAGGCCTCGTTATGGTAGACCAAAGAAGTTTAGTGCACGTGCTCAGTGTCATATCCAGAGATTTTCTTTGGGAAATAGATGTATGAGTGCTGCCAGCATTGCTGCAGAGGTTGAAGGGGTGGGGGGTCAGCATGTCAGTACCATACGCCGCACACTGCATCAAATTGGTCTGCATGGCTGTCGTCCCAGAAGGAAGCCTATTCAAAAGATGATGCACAAGGAAGCTTGCAAACAGTTCGCTGAAGACAAGCAGACTAAGGACATGGATTACTGGAACCATGTTCTGTGGTCTGATGAGACCAAGATAAACTTATTTGGTTCAGATGGTGTCAAACGTGTGTGGCGGCAACCAGGTGAGGCTTACAAAGACAAGTGTGTCTTGCCTACATTCAAGCATGGCGGTTAGAGAGTCATGGTCTGGGGCTGCTTAAATGCTGCCGACACTGGGGAGCTACAGTTCATTGAGGGAACCATGAATGCCACAGTGGCTTAGTGGTTAGCACTTCCGCCTGGCAGTACTGGGGTCGTTGGTTCGAATCCCAACCACGGCACCACCTGCCTGGAGTTTGCATGTTCTCCCTGTGCCTGCGTGGGTTTCCGTGGGGTACTCCGGTTTCCTCCCACACTCCAAAGACATGCTGGTAGGTTAATTGGATCCTGTCTAAATTGTCCATAGTATGTGTATGTATGAATGTGAGTTAGGGACCTTAGATTGTACACCCCTTGAGGGTTAGGGACTGATGTGAATGTACAATATATATGTAAAGTGCTGCGCTATATAAGTACCTGAAATAAATAAAAAAAATAAAATACTGTGACATACTGAAGCAGAGCATGATCACCTCCCTTCGGAGACTGGGCCGCAGGGCAGTATTCCAACATAACGACCCCAAAACACACCTCCAAGACGACCACTGCCTTGCTAAAGAAGCTGAGGGTAAAGGTGATGGACTGGCCAAACATGTCTCCAGACCTAAACCCTACTGAGCATCTGTGGGGCATCCTCAAATGGAAGGTGGAGGAGCGCAAGGTCTCTAACATCCACCAGCTCCGTGATGTCATCCTGGAAGAGGACTCCAGGGGCAACCTGTTAAACTCTGGTGAATTCCATGCCCAAGAGGGGGTGTACTCACTTTTCTTGCCAGCAGTTTAGACATTAATGGCTGGCTGTGTGTTGAGTTATTTTGAGGGGACAGCAAATTTACACTGTTATACAAGCTGTACACCCACTACTTTACATTGTAGCAAAGTGTAATTTCTTCAGTGCTGTCATATGAAAAGATATAATAAAATATTTACAAAAATGTGAGGGGTGTACTCACTTCTGTGAGATACTGTATGTAACAGGAAATTATCAGCTCACAAGAATGTTTGTCAGGATCAAGTTTTTTTTTTCTTTTTTAAGCACTTACAATATTAAAACAGGCCAAAATGGAGCAAGTAAGAGAAAATTATTGTTTTGGTTTACAAACACTTTAAAGAAATGCCCCAAAAGTATGATTTTCTGTAATAAGGAGTAGTTACTCATCCTTCAGGACCTGATCGTGACCACAGCCAAAGCAGTGGCCTTGTGGCTTCTGGAGGCACGGTGGGTTGTTTCTGAGGTAGCTTGTTTCTGAGGTCAGTACACTTGAACAGGCAATGCCTGAACAGCTCAACAACCTTGAGCTCATTCTTACCTATGTGGATATTCCTATTGGGTGTCCAGTGGCAGGGTCCTCTAAGACTGCACAGAGTGATGACGTGACAATGGGGGCACCATATGCGAAGGCACAGACGACAGCGCTGGGTCACCGATGCCTACGTCTTGACCAAGCTACTGCATTGAGCTATTAACTTTCAGGATCCCATTTGGAGAACGGCTGCAGGGCAGCCCCAGGTGCAGAGGAGGAAGTCTCTTTCCAGGCTGCACATCTGATCCATCTTAAAGGGGGCCTCTGGCAGATCATACCACCATATAATATTCTACTAATTGCACATTTGTTATGCGCATCTCATGAGTGTGCATTTTTTTACCATATCCCTTGCACAATCTGAACGGATTATTATCACATGGAATTCATTTGAAATCACTTGGGCAATGGGATCTTCACGTAGCACCATTTTCTGACTGATGTCAGATTTTCACCAACATATGGACTTTCACTTTCTGTGTATTAACTTTTGTAGTTGCACGTAATATAGTGCCTAGTGTCTTTACAAAGGACTTTATATATATATTTTTTGCATTTATTGATTTAATTCATTATGTTTATCACTAATTTTTTAGCGCTGTACTTGATTTTATATGTTATTTAAGGTCTTTGGGTTCCTTTAAAGTGCATACGTTGCTGACTCCGTCATGAGCAGTCGCTATTTTCCTTGTCATGTAGATTAGATGTCACTGACCTTGTTCTATGCAATCCATGTTACGTCCTTAAGATGCCTATTTCTAATACAGATGAGCAGAAATAGTATACCTTGTACCTCAGGGTCCCTCTCATCAACGTATGGGCTGACTGGATGCCATAGGGTTCTGCATATTTGGTACTGTCCCTGTTTGGGAAGCCTTCTAGATTGAGTCCAGGAAAACAGTCCATGATGGTAACAGACTCCAGCAGCGAGCCTCCAGCTGCAATATTAACAACCTAGGAGAAGAATATGAAAGCCATTAAAAGAAATTGTTCAGTAATAAATAGGTAAAGTCTGGCTGCACGCTGCAATTTATCAATGGAATGCAATAAACAGCTGTTAGTGAAATGTCTTTAGCTAAGCTTTTGTTTACAGTATAAGCATAGGAGAATGTTGTGAAGATGTACCAGGACACTTGCAGAATGACAACTTCCTCTTCATTTCTTACCTAGACAGTAAGACTGTCCACGTGGAACGGTGTACATTAGATAGTTATGTCAAAATGGGTAGACATAGTACTACTATAGTAAATGGCTGTGAAGTTGAATTTTTTTTTTTGCATTTTTCTGCTAGCTTTGCTTAATTTTGCACTGACAGTGGACAAGAACAAGAACGGTACATGTTTGGGCAATTATTAGGATGTAGTTCACAGTGTGGTGTGGTAATAGAATTCAAGTGGTGGACAAAATCAGAACTCCTGTACAGTCATGGCCAAAAATATTGGCACCCCTGCATTTCTGTCAGATAATTCATCACTTTGCCCAGAAAATTGTTGCAATTACAAATGTTTAGGCATTCTCATATTTATTTCTCTAGTTTGTACGGGTATGACAAAAAAAGTGGAGAAACAAAAAACCAAATCTGACACATTCCATGTAAAACCCCAAAAATGGACTAGACAAAATTATTGGCACCTTCTCAAAATTGTAATAAATAATTGCATTCCAACTTTGTGATGCTCCTGTAAATTTGTAACTAAACAACTGTATCAATTAACAGGCGCTGACAATATAGAAATCACACCGGCAACCAGTTAAAATTGTGAAAAATTGACTCAACCTTTCTGTTGTGTGTCTGTGTGCCACATGGAGCATGGAGAAGAGAAAGAGCAGCAAATAAGGATTTGAGAACATAAATTGTGGAAAAGCATGGACAATCTCAAGATTACAAGTCCATCTCCAGAGATCCTAATGTGTCCACTGTGCGGAACATTGTCAAGAAGTGTACAGCCCATGGCACTGTAGCTAATCTCCCTGGACAACACAAAAGAGAAAAATTGATCAAATATTGCAACAAAGGATTGTTCAAATGGTGGCTAAAGAACCTAGATCAACTTCTAGACAAATTCAAGCTAACCTTCAGGAACAGGGTACAACTGTGGCAGATAGCGCTATACGTCACCATCTCAATGAAAAGGGACGCTATGGTAGGAGACCCAGGAAGACCCCACTGCTGGCACAGAAAGATAAAAAAGCCAGATTGCAGATGGCCAAAACTTACTGGAGGAAGACAAAATCCTTTTGGGGTAATGTGCTGTGTATAGACGAAACCAAATTACAGCTTTTTGGTAAAGCCCATCATTCTACTGTTTTCAGGAAAAGCAATAAGGCCTTTAAAAGAAAAGAATGCAGTTCCTACAGTCATGGTGGAGGTTCACTGATGTTTTGGGGTTGCTTTGCTGCTTCAGAAACTGGATTTCTTGATTGTGTGCATGGCATTATGAAATCTGAAGACTACCAAAGAATTCTGGGGTGCAACGTAGGGCACACGGTCAGAAAGCTGAGACTCCATCAGGGGTCATGGATCGTACAGCAGGACAATGACCCAAAGCACACGTCAAAAAGCACCAAGAAATTATTTCAGACAAAACACTGTAGAGTACTGAACTGGCCAGCAATGAGGCCAGATCTCAATCCCATAGATCACCTGTGGAGAGATTTCAAAACAGCAGCTGGGAAAAGGAACCCCTCCAATCTGAGAGACCTGGAGCAGTTGGCGAAAGAGTGGTCCAAAATTCCAGTAGAGAAGTGTAAGAAATTAATTGATGGAAAAAATAACTGAAACCTTCCTGTAACCAAGGGGTGAGCTACCAAATATTAAATTGAGGGTGCCAATAATTTTGTTCAGTCCATTTTTAGGGTTTTGCGTGGAAAGTCAGATTTGGCTTTTTGTTTCGCCACTTTTTGTGCCATACCGATATAAACAAAAGAAATAAACATGAGAATGCCTAAACATTTGTAATTGCAACAATTTTCTGGGTGAAGTGGTGCATTATCTGACAGAAATGCAAGGGTGCCAATATTTTTGGTCATGACAGTAGATGAGAGTTTTACCAGTGATTGAACTGTCATCTACACTACTCTGTTTAGGTCAGTGGCAATCTGCTGACTTGCATTTAATGTGTGCTTCAGAGGCTGCTTTTGATTACTGGATGAAGCAAGTCCCATTGAGGTGCATTTAAAATTGTAGTCAAAGTGAATCAAACACAGCCCTTTCTTGTTAAGCATTTGCATTGAGTACATTTGTTTCAGCAGTAGTGCATTCAAATAGAAATAGGCCATGTTTGAAAAGAACACCTGTCTACAAGAGTCCTCAGTACGGTAGTTCAATTTCTAGAAGCACTATTTTAGAGATACATTACATTACAGAATTAAACCACAGAATGTAGGCAGGATGCATAGACCAGGGAATTTGCTATTTTACTAAGCATCATTTCTGTGGACCATGCTACCCTCTTGCAGACAGTAATCTGGAGAATTCCACTTGTCCCTGGCTTGAAAAGGTCAGTGAGGGTAAATCTGAATGCATTTGCAGCACTGATCCTAGTCCCTGCATGGTTACAAGATGTTTTATTTTCAGTTTCCCCTCGCATTGTCTGTTTACCCTGCATGCCCCTACCATACACTCCTGCTCTCCCACAGGTCACTCATTCTGACATTTATCCTAGTTCTCTTTTCCAGTATTATACCTGGCCTCCTTCCTCCTGTCCTGCCTATGCCCTGTTACAGTGCAGTAGACAAGTCAAGCGTAATTATCTGACTTGCAGTTCTTCCTGGACAACATCAGCACACCTGATAAATTTTACTTAGGAGCTTTTCAAGTGAAGAATTTGTGCTATATGACTGTCAGTATGATAAATTTGATTATATAACGTTATTTTAATTAATAAATAGAATCTTTGGTCATCACAAACCTCTCCATTCTTCAAATAAGTGGCAGGCTGTATTGTATTTAAGAGAACACCAAGAGGGCTCCAGCTGAACTTATACCTCAGTGGATTGTCAGAATACTCTGGAGCTGGAAGACCCCCACAGAAGGAAATGTAAGACTCTACCTGCAGAAAAAAAGGAATGTGGTTATTTGTAGTGAAGTGGCATCATTAATATTAAGATCCATCCAATTAATTCAGATAATTTTTCAGTTTGTGATGTGCATACCTGGGTGATTTTTCCTTATAAAAATACAAAGAATGGATGAAAATTTTTCCAAATAAATAGGTAACACTTTATCAATTTTTTAAAGAAGTTACCTAGAAAAAAATTAAAACGCACATGTAGTGGCTTCCAGCAAACAAATGTGAAGGAAAGAACCTTGTTGACCTCCATGCATATGCAGATATTTTTATGTCCAAGATTCCAAAAACCGGAATGTGATTAAATATGCTCTCAAGCAAACACAGAGAAATTCACTTACAACCCCATAAGGGCACACACTCCCCAAGACTCAGTTCTAACTAGAGGCATTCTATTTATAAATCAAATAAATAGCTAGTGTTGAGATAAATGATATACATCAAAAATTCACAAATATTATACAAAATGATGTGTCCAATTTATTAAATAAACGAAAATGCACTTATAAGCATTGGTTGCGTAAGACGGCTGCTTATGACGAAACACGTTGGGCAGAGCCTCCCTTCTTATGTCATCGTGTAAGAATCGCCATTTTACAGTTGTTTCTGCTGACTTCTGGTCGCCTGATAATTTTACTATGCTTGTAAGTGCATTTTCATTTATTTAATAAATTGGTTAACCTACTGCACTATGAGAGGCACCCCTTTATTTTATATGAGCATATGTTGACCCCTTAACACCGGGATGGCCTGAGGAGCCTCGGATGTTACACGTCATCTCAGATATGCGAGTCCGGACGGAATTATATATATATATATATATATATATATATATCAGGTATATATTGACCCCCTATAATAAAGGGGTCAAAGGATCTGGTAAGCCTCCAATTTGATATCACGGTGGTGCAATTCTCACATTGGTGGTTGGAATGATAGATCTTCTATTAGTCACCACAGAATAAGGGGACTGTTCTATATACCTTATAAGGACTGTTTCATATATGTTTATTCAAAATATTTACTTCTGGCAATGGTTCACGATTGAGCACTTTTCCGTTTTATCCTTTATGTGAATTTTTGATGTATGTACAGTATATATTTCACTTAGCACAACACTAGCTATTTATTTGATTTGTGATTTAGAGGGGATCTCCTCTTGGTGTGTTTGCTGCTTTGTACACAATTAGGTTTGGATATTTACATGATACAACCATTTAATATAGTATTCTATCTACAAACTTTTTAATACTCTCCCTAAATTTTCTTGTATTCTTCATTTTTATCAAAAAACTCTTAGGAGGCAATATATTGATCTAAAACTAAATCTGAAGTGCACATGTGCAATGCAGCATAGGTCAGCTCTATGCCATTATAAAAAAAAAAAAAAAAAAAAAAAAGCTTCACATTTACAATGTATTAGAAAAAGTGAGCATGATCTACGCCTTTAGCAAATCAATTCCAGTATGTGTGGTTCCCCCAATCTGAAATGGCAAATCAATAGTTTTGGAAAGTATACTATATACAGTATATAAATATAAAAATGTTCACTTGTGTGCAGTCCAAACAATACAACATAATTTTTGTTTCTGTCACCTTCAGTTTACATTTGTCTTTTAAAAAGGAACGCTCCTTCCAAAATGAATTATTCCATTTTGGGCAGATTTGAAGAAGATTGTAATTCCCTATCCTAGTGGAGAATCAAGCAGTGGAAGGCTGAAATTACTATTATTACTACAGGTACTTATATAGCGCTGTTAATTTCCGCAGTACTTTACAAATATATTGTACATTTCACATCAGTCCCTAAACCTCATCCTATCTCTGCTTCATCTATCCTGGGAATTGATGAATCTAGCTTGGTGCGAATACTACTGTCTGGCATAAAGTGCATCAGAGTTAGGGACATCTGCCCTTCAACACTGCAGACAACTTTAGTAATTCAACAAAAGAAGCCTCAATCTACCCAGGACAAAATAATCAATTTTGACCTTTACTGGTTTATACACATAAAAGAAATCTAAATACCAGAGTTGCTGTTCCAAAAAAAAAAAAAAAAAAAAAAAAACTGGAAAAAAAAAATCAAACAGGTGGTGCAAACACTTAGAGCATTATTCAAGGCTTATTAACCACTTGCCTACAGGGCACTTCTACCCCCTTCCTGCCCAGGGCAATTTCCAGCTTTCAGCGCTGTCACACTTTGAATGACAATTGCACGGTCACGCAACACTGTACCCATATGAAATTTTTTTCATTTTTTGTGACAGATAGAGCTTTGTTTTGGTGGTATTTAATCAACTCTGGGTTTTTTACTTTTTCTTAAACCAAAAACCACTGAAAATTGTGAAAAAAAACACAAATTTTTTTTAGTTTTTGTTATAAAATCTTGTAAATAAGTGATTTTTCTCCTTCACTGATGTGCACTAATGAGGCTGCACTGATGGGCACTGATATGCTGCACTGATGGACACTGATAGGTGGCACTGATGGGCATTGAAAGGCAGCACTGATATATGGCACTGTTAGGTGGCACTGAATGGCACTGATAGGTGGCATTGATGGGTGACACAAAGGCAGCTCAGATGGGCACTGATATGTGGCATTGATGTGCACTGATAGGCACTGATATGTGGCATTGATGTGGCACTGATGGGCACTGGCACGAGGCACTGATGAGCACTGATGGACACTGACAGGTGGCACTGCTGGGGCTACACTGATCATCAGGGCACACTGATCATCAGTGCCCTGATGATCAGTGTACATGTCCCCTCCGCCGAAAGCAGATTACAGGCTCTCCTCTCCTCTCGAGCGGTCACTGTGACAGCTCGAGAGGAAAGAAATGCCGATAACCGGCATTTCTCTGTTTACATGTGGACACAGCTGATCACATGACTGAGCCGATATCTTCGGCTCTTTCCGTGATCGGTGATCCGCTGTGTCCAAGGGACACAGCACACCGCCGATCGCCACACTCCCTGAGCCGCGCATGAGCGGTGAGAATGGGAGGACGTCATATGACGTCCTCCCAGAATGAGAGAACCAACTTGTGTCCGTCATATTACTATATGCCGGGCGGGAGGTGGTTAAAATGTTTAAAGAGACAAAAAACATTCACAAACGTAGCGCATCAAAAAGCCTGTAAGGCCACAGTGATGGCCAAAAGGATGGCAGAGTGTCCGACTGGTGCTATGGTCGGCCTGCTGACGCATTTCGGGGACATGTCCCTGTCCTGAGAGCTGAAGTGGCACCACCTGTTTGCTTTTTTCCAGTTCGTTGATCTCCCCATCTGAGGAGGGCTGCATCTCCGGGACTTTGTCCATAGGTCACTCATACATCAGATTCCCTGGTATTGACCCATTTGAGGCGCTGGAGAGCTAGTATTTTTGTCCTAACCAGAGTTACTGTTCCCCTAAAGTAAAACTACTTAAAAAAAAAAAAATGCGGTCATGGGTGTATCCTGTGAATTAAAGAAAAGCCTGAGTTTAAGCATTCCTGAAAAGGTTCCCTCCCCCTTCTTCTACCTATACTGCCCAAACTGTTTATATAAAAAAAAAAAAAGTGTGTGTGTACTTACCTATTTTTAATCCACTCTTTCATGTAATCCCGCAGCTACAGCTCCCTTGTGTCAGTGAGCAGCTGCTGCAGGGGAAAGGAAGAAGCATTGGCAATAGCTGGGCCATGGACATCTATAACATGGCTCCCAGAATTCCCAGCTCTTGTCAAGCATTCCCTGAGTTGGAGGATCACGTGACCAGACCAGATTAAAAGTAGGCAAGTATGCAAATGTTTTTTTTTATACCGGTTAGGAAGGATAGGTAGGAGGAAGAGGTAGGAGGGAGCATTTTTAAGAATAGTTATTTTTCTTCCACTTTAGGTTGAGCATTAAGGAAATAAGTGAAAAAGCAAAAACCCATCCCAGAATCCTTTAGCAGGTGCAGCCATTCTCAGACTCACGGTGTGCATAGTAGCTCTGGGGCAGCAAAGCTAATGTATCTACACTGCCCTTGATGTCACTACTGCTGCGGTGGAGTTAGAGTGTGGGCTTCCATCGGAGACTTATAAGACAGATGTTTAGTTTTGACAGATTCTTTTAAAACAAGATTTCCTAATGCAAGGCTTATATTTGTGTAAATACCTACAGTTGCTCCCACATCTTTAGCTTTATCAAAGCATTCCATGGCTAGCATATGATCAAGGCCAGGATCCAATCCCATTTCACCAACTATTGTTGTTCCAGAGTCTTCAGCACTGCAACACATTGCACAAAAAGCATAAGAATGCAAACCAAATACTTGAGAATTGATTGCCTGCAAAATGAATGGAAGATTTCCATGTAATTCCTCATATTTTAGCATATGAAGACTACATAATATACAGTATTATTAAACATATTATTGTACAGCTGCAAGCAACAGTAAATGTAATCAGCTACTAATGCTATCTTAGCAAGAGATCAACAATGGTAAAATAAGAAGGTCACTTAAAATTTACCTTAATCAGAGTTCTAATTAATAGTCTAAAAATCAAAACAAACAAACAAAAAAAAAAAAAAAAAAAAACTTTAGTTGTACTTTAATTTTCTGGCAGTCTTTTTTCCTTGCATCATTTTCTCTGTGTGTTGGTGATCCATTCATAGCCTTTAGTAGGACACCAGCATACACAAATCCAGTGTCTTATCTTGCTCTACCTGGCTATTGTTCACCTCCCAACCCTACAGAAAGATGCTAAAATCAGCCCTAATGAATATGAAGAACATTAACATTTCTGGTGTGGTTGCCAAAATACACTCTCATCCTGGCCATTCAATATTGATTCATGTCAACTTTCCTCCATATATTGCCAGACTGTCTTCATAAAAAAAATTGCCTAAAATGACCAATAATTAACCTATATAAAAGCATCTTAAAGTGTTACTAAACCCACAACAGTAAAATCAGTCTGTATGTGCAGTAAAGCATGCTGGTTATAATCACTGTGGAAGCTAAGGGATTAATCCTCCACATTGTGTAAAAAGGCTGTTTGATCTGTCTTCTTTTATCCTCCCCTATCCATCTAGTGATAGTACAGAGCTCTAGGAGTCACTCTACACATGCTCAGTTTAGTGTGTATTGCTAGAGAGTTTTTTTTCTTCTTTGGAAGGGTGCATGTGATCAGCACAGGGACAAATCAGCATCATCCAGACAGAGGGTCAGGGGTTATTCAGACTCATAGGACAGTCAGAGCAGAATGAAAGCTTCACCTACAAGCTTTAACCAGTGCTCAGCTGGACACTGATAGAAGTTACAGGACTGCTATATACTGCCGATGAGAAAAGATATTTAGCAGTTTATAATTACTAAAAATTTCAGTTCTATGTGCTGTGTACTATGGGAGACCAGATCTAGTGAATGCATGGTCATGAGTTTAGTAACACTTTAAATGTAGAGAAATAACTGAGTAAAGTTCTCTCTTGAGTAAGCAATTTTATCATTCACCATGTACAAATGCAATAATTCTAACTTAAAGGGTAACTCTACTTTCGTGGGAAAAATAATATGGCAAATAATTTAAATTAATATAGCATATACAGTATATATGCTACATACATACAAGTCAGTTTTAGGCATCCACTGCAACAAAAATGTAATTTCTTCTGAGACATTCCCTAATGTTGAATTTGCGGGTCGGGAACACTTGCATAATCAGGAAAAACGCACTATTCTTAAGCAGACACACGGGGGTGTCAATACTTTCTAATGGCTCCCCCACGCATCAGAAAATGTGGCACGTTTTCATCTGTGTGAAACCATATGATGCCAGCAAGATGTTCCATGCTGTAGGTTTTTAGAAAAGGTTCAGTTTTCTTCTTTATTAGCATTTTTTACGGGTACAGTAGCTCATTCAAATGAATGGGCTGTTGTACTAGTGACATGTGTACACCATAGTGTGAACATAGGCTATGAGTTAATCGCTTCTAAAGCGATATAGGCACTTTCTCATCAGAACACCAAGTAAACCAACTGATTACAATGAATTAAATCACTTGCCTTCAAAAACAGTATCCAAATTACATAGTAGACTAAACAGCTTTTTCTTCAGAGCATAAACAGGTAGAAATCTGCTACGTTTGTTAAAATCCTTTCAATGTATATTCATCAACAGAAGGGATGTTTTGTTTTCTCAACAAAATTGGAGATACTATTTAAATAATGCAACTTTATTTCATCCTTCCTAAAATTTTGGAAAGACAGCATGGATTGCAGTCAGATGAGCAAGACCAGAGCCATGATCACTATGCCAGACAAATAAAAGGAAAGAAGCACTGTGCAGCTGGGCACCATTGTTACTACTTACCTACTGAGAAGGTATGCAACACAAAGGAAAACAGAACACAAGATCTTTAAATGACCAACAAATGCACTTCAGGTTATCTTGAAACAGTTTATTTAATTGTATATGGTTTCTCCTAACTACCCGATACAAGTTTATTACTGTTGCTTTGAAAGCCACGATCGAAGGATTAGAAAAGACATGTCTGAATGAAAAGATTGCCATAAATGTAGCATACCTTTGCTGCAGCTCTTTCATAGAAGGGGTCAAATAGCTGGCAGTCACCAGGTTCACCTTCTCCTTGATGCATTTTCTTGCCACTATTGGATGTGCAGAGTAGGGCAGTAAACTGAAAAGCATGAAAGCAGAACAATTAAAAAAAAACCCTATTATAAATGATATATTATGTGATCTCATGCTCCCTCAGCTAAGGTGTAATGCAATACAAGTAAAATATACTGTATACACATCTCCAGCTGCAAAGAAGTCCCCACCAGCATGTTTCAAGGCACCATCCCTGTCAGAAAAAAAGAAGCAGAGACCTGATACATACTTAAAGAAGAACTATCACCAGAAGAAAACAAAGCTTGATAACTCTCAAAAGGGGTGCCTGTGCACATAGTACTTACTCCCATCAAAAAATCAGAGCTTTGAAAGTTCCCAAATGTTATAAATACCAAAAATATGGATGTTCCCATGGGTGGAGTTACAGCAGGACTGAGTCCTGCCCCCTCTCCATTCTGCAGTTATGTGTCTCCTTCCTAGAGAGTATGGGAATTGTCAGCTTGTGTTTACAATTATTGTAACTAGAGAAAAAAAAGTTTAATTTACACAAACACAAGCTGACAACAGCACAAGCCAGATACTATGCTTTTCTGAAACAGCCTAGTGTAGTACCTGGGTTGTGTTGTTCTCAGCTTGTTTTTGTGAATAAAAGCCCTTTTCTTCAACTGCAATCTTCCACAACACAAGTTGACAGTTTACACTCTCTATGCCCTGAATAGCTGGCTGCAGGTCCGGACTCCGTATAAACTAAACAGGATAGAGGAGGAGACAGCGCTGCACAAGAGAGGGGTGTGGGGGCCATGCGGTCTTGGTGTGCACTTCCTGTCACACCCACCTTGAATTCTTTAAACTGTCACTCAGAAATCCATCTCAGTTGATCAGTGTTATATATAGCTAGGCGAGTTTTCCGACAGCACAGCTCAGCAACCCCTGCAAACATTTAGATGGAACAAATGGTTGGTGCTTAGGATTCCCTAGGGGGTTTAACAAGCTTTATTTTCTTCTGGCAATAGTACTTTAAGCAAACCATTATGGATAGCTTTATTATTCATTCTATTATTCATGTTTATTCTATTTGTGATTTTTATTTTATTTTTCAACACTTCCAATGGCTTTTGCCACAGTTTTTTTTTTTTGCATAATTATCTACACTATACTATTGAACCTTGGATGATTTTTAGGGTCCTTATGATCAGTGCCTAAAAAAAACAAAACAAAACAAAAAATGAACAACTCTTGTTGCCCACAGTAAACAGAGTCTTCTTTTTTCATCCCTTGTTCCTTAAATAATATAGATTACTGCCATGAGCCACAAAATATAACCCTTTCTGGAGACATTTTAATAAATATCAGTTACAAGAAGGGTAAGAACGCTGTACCTGTGTTACAAAAGCTTTTAGGACTGTAGCTGACATCTATAGTATACAGCATTTTGTGCTAATATTTTAAGCGTTCCCTGCTAACTTTTCTGTGGATTCTGTTATTTATTTAGGGGTACTGGTCTTGAAGATGGTTTCTCACTATATCTCAATAGGACGGCACAAATTATTAAATGAAAGTAGGTTCCTCTACATAAACAAGCCGATAGTAACCTGACAACAAGATCATGTTTCTTTACTATAGAAGATAGCTTCTCTTCACTCTTCAGGACATCCATAGCGAGTGGAGTAGTGTTGTTGTACTTCTTTGCCAAGTGATCCACCTGATCTTTTATCATGGAAACTGATGGAAGGAAGGAAAAAAAAAAAAAAAAAAAGGATTCCAGAAAAAGAAAAAAACAGTTATACGTTTATCATAACCAAAATACACTAATACACTGATGTGCATGGCTCTGCATTAATTTGGCAACACACAACTAGTCATATTTAAATATTCCTGCCACATATTGCATGATGTTAGGATTGAAAATTTTGTAATAGAAGTGGACCTATTGCAAAATAACACTTCCATCTCTTTTTTTGAATTTATAATACGCCTATCCAAACTCATTTACGGTCACAAATCATAACAGAAGGCTTAAAATATTTACCTTTAATCCTGGAGCAGCAGTTTTACAAGAAAAGATATGTACAGTATTTCATGCTTTCAGGCTAATCTGGGCCCTAATCCTAGTCAGTCACATGACCAAACACTTAGTCATTGGCTACGTGACAACAGCTTAGGGGTCCTGTGATTCAGGCAAGGGTGGGATCCTCCTTTTTAACAGGGATCCTAAGACTAAAGCTTATTGCTTCCCTACACTTAACCGTGGATGGGGTTATTTAAAGAGACCCTGCCAACAACTTTTGCAAGTAAAAGCACAGATAAATGACTTTAAAAGCCTAACAGGAGCACATTTCCTTTTGATAAACATTTTTTCCTTTTTATCTCATGGTCTGCTCTTCTTTTGGGGGTGTCCAATTACTGTCTAAGCTGGCCTAGTTATTCCTCAGCTCCAAAATATATATTGTATTATCTTTATGTTGCTGTCAGGGAAGGACAGAAGGGAAGGGGATTGTCTTTATAATGTCACTGTCACTTTGATGAGGCTAACAAGGCTTTTTTTTTTTAATAGACTGAAGAAATAAAAGGATGGGGGGTAGCAAACGTTAATCCACATTATTTTTACCTTGAGATACCTCAAAACATCCTTTTCCTTTGGACTGAGAACAATTTTCAAAATTAGATATTATTGAGGATAAGTTGGTCAAAGATGAAGTGTAGTGAACCAGTGTAGTAAACACTGGAGTAGTGCCAGTGTAGTAAACCACACATGAACAGATTCATCTGCATAGTGGAACAAGAGTTGAGAAACTGCTCTACTGACATTTTTGACACAGAAAACAATACATATAAACACATGGGTCTGGTGACAGTCTGCTCAGAAACTGCACATGCTCTTTAGAACCCAAAAATAAAAATAACTTGTACTTCCAGTTCTGGAGCAACACATGGCACAGTCCAAGTACTGTTACATGGAGGGGTGGAGGATACATGCATAGCCCTGGGAAAGTTTCAACTTTGTTAGATTGAACACTGGAATTTGTGGGTGCTGCTGTGGCATATAGGGAGAGCATGAGGAACATAAGTGTCAACTCCTAGTGTTGACAGCCTTCAATAAAACCTGTTATTTTCATAGTCTAAGCAAGGCACAGAATATCTTTAGAGGAGCAGACACAAACATTTCAATTAATTACCAAAAGGATCACATTATCACCTGCAGTTATCTCCACATTAGGATCTCGTGTGAGATAGCTTATAACAGGTCCAGAAACATAACCAGATCCGAGCACCAGTATCCTTTTCTTGGCTCCCATTGTCATCAGTTGAGCATATTCTCTGTGGTTGAGACAAAATTTTCTGTTATATTTGTATTCTTTCATGTACAAAGAAAAAAAAAAATCAAAGCTTTAAGACTTCCACAGAATTCACACATGGCGTTTTACCGCACTGTAAAATGCATGTCACCGCAAGGACACACGGAAAACAATTTCTGTGTGTCCCATTCATACTGCAACATAGCATGCAGTGCAGCACTTCAACAGCGACATGAAACAAAAAGAAAAGAGCTGAATCGTGCAACACACTGCACCCTACAGTCGTAAAAGACAGCTGCTGGAGAGGTAAAGTGCTCTGCCAGCTGTCCATTCTAGTCCTGCCCATCTAGAGAGCTGTAGTATAATTTTTCATATCATATTTAAGCACAAATAGTTATATATAGATACTCAAAAGTCCACAGTTATACCAGTTTAGGCAATTTATTACAGCAAACATGGATAGAGGCTTATATAGCAAGAACAGAAATCAATAGTGAAAATGAGGCAAGGGCAACAAAAAGTACTGACTGACTCCCCAATCTTATCAGTACACAGATGTTTATGTCCAGCCACTGTGTATTATTTGTATACAACTATTGTGAGAATTTCTTTACATATTTGGTTATCGGTTAGCTTCTATACAATTCCATCTACATCTTATTAACAGCTGTGTCTCGACCTATGACATTATTCTGCCTTTATCAAATCCTTATTATCAATCTCACTTATCTATGTAACACCAAAAACAACATAAGTTTAATTTCATTAGGAGGCAATATAAAAAAAAATATTACTATAAAGAATATGGCTTTACTATTTGAACCAGGTAACCATAGAAACTAAATGTAAGCATACCTAAACTAAAATACATATTAAGTAGATGTTAACTTGATGGTAAAATCTTGTTTATTAGTCAAATTACAAATTATTTTTAAAGAAAAGTTATAGTGGATTTGTAGTAATCAAGCATTTGGGTGATTAATATAGTTTATATGACGGGGGCAAGTAGAAAATAGCACAGGGGGGCAAGGAGAAAAAAACAAAAAACTGTATGGGGAGGAGGCAACAGTACAGAGGGGGGGGCCGGGTGTAGGAGGCAACAGCACGGGGGGGGGGGGGGCAGGAGTCAACAGCATGGGGGAGGGCAGGAGGCAACAGCATGGGGGAGGGCAGGAGGCAACAGCACGGGGGGGGGGGGCACGAAGGCAACAGCACGGAGGGGGGCACGAAGGCAACAGCACGGGGGGGGGCACGAAGCCAACAGCACGGGGGGGGGCACGAAGCCAACAGCACGTGGGGCGGGCACAAGGCAACAGGGGGGGGGGGGCGGCAGAAGGCAACAGTACGGGAGGGGGGGGCGGCAGAAGGCAACAGTACGGGGGGGGGGCGGCAGAAGGCAACAGTACGGGGGGGGGGCGGCAGAAGGCAACAGTACGGGGGGGGGGCGGCAGAAGGCAACAGTACGGGGGGGGGGCGGCAAAGAAGGCAACAGTACGGGGGGGGAGGGAGTGCAGAAGGCAACAGTACGGGGGGGAGGGAGTGCAGAAGGCAACAGTACGGGGGGGGGGGGGGGGAAGGCGGCAGAAGTCAACAGTACGGGGGGGCAGCAGAAGGCAACAGTACGGGGTTGGCGGTGGCAGAGGGCAACAGTACGGGGGGCGGCGGCAGAGGGCAACAGTACGGGGGGGGGGGCGGCAGAGGGCAACAGTACGGGGGGGCGGCGGCAGAGGGCAACAGTACGGGGGGGGCGGCGGCAGAGGGCAACAGTACGGGGGGGGCGGCGGCAGAGGGCAACAGTACGGGGGGGGGCGGCGGCAGAAGGACAGAACAGTACAGGGAGGCCAGGACAGAAGAGCACACCACAGGAGATAACAGTATAGGGGATCCAGGAGAGAAAAGTATAGGAAAGGGGGTCTCCAAATTTTCTAAACAAAGGGCCAGTTTACGGTCCTCTATACTGGGGGGGGGGGGCGCGGCAAAAGGCAACAGTACGGGGGGGCAGCAGAAGGCAACAGTACGGGGTTGGCGGCGGCAGAAGGCAACAGTACGGGGGGGGGCAGAAGGACAGAACAGTACAGGGAGGCCAGGACAGAACAGCACAGGAGATAACAGTATAGGGGATCCAGGAGAGAACAGTATAGGGAAGGGGGTCTCCAAATTTTCTAAACAAAGGGCCAGTTTACGGTCCTCTAGACTTCAATGGGGCTGGACTGTGGCCAGTGGGAGTAGAAAAGGTCCAGATGTCATTAGGAGTAAACCATGCCCCTTTGTCGGTGTCAGTGGGAGGAATAGCACCCCATCGTGGTGTTATTGTGAGGAATTGTGCCCCATCATTGGGCCCCATTGTTGGTGTCATTGTGAGGAAATATTGCCCCATAATTGGTGTCAGTGGATGGATTTATGCCCATTGTTGGTATCAGTGCATAAAATAGTGCCTTAAGGTCCAGATAAAAGCAAGCCAAGGGCCTCATCGGGCCCCCGGGCCGCAGTTTGGAGACCACTGGTATAGGGGAACCAAGAGAGAAAAGTACAGGGGAGCCAGGAGAGAGCAGTATAAGGGGGCCATGAGGGAACAGTATAGGGAGAGACAGGAGAGCATAGCACAGTACAGGGGGGCCAGGAGGAAAAGGCACTGGGGTCTGTAGTGGTTTTTCTCATGCAGAGTAGCTCAGGAAAGCTGCTGGATCATATGTGGTGTGCTGATCCCTGCCTCTCGCACACAGGCACCTGGGATGGACAGGAGGGGAGGGCTGGTTGGGATCGACACAGAACAATAATACAAGTTGGTTCTCTCTGCAGCATGACTGTCAGCTATGTGGGGATGCAATCTACCAGTCACCTGCTTGTGATGGACAGGTAGATCATGGTGGAACCCCTGAGGACCTCTCGTGTTCCGCACAACCCCAGTAGAGAAACACTGATCTAGAAGTAGTAATCATGCCCAAGCAGTACCCTAAAATAAATTACATTTTGCCTAAAATTTCCTAAAACTAGTACATTTCCTGGTATGTGAGCATGCCTAAAGAATCCTATCTGTAAATCTATAGTGAGCTCTAAGATTCTGCTGCCTCTGACTGCTACTCTCAGGAGATTTAAAGTGAGATCTAGAGATATCACTATTGTGCCATCCACTGTTCTTGCTGGAGGCTCTGACGTATAAAAGTAAAGCTGTGCCTCTGTGAAGATGACCGCCTCCACGGAGAGATACAGTGCATAACAAGGCATGGTAAGCCGATAGTGGGGTAAGATCAGCTGCAAGGAGACTGCAGGCAACACTGATGACTTTTTCCTGTCTTTTTTCCCCCCCAGAGTTAAGTTCCTATTTGACATCCCTACTGTTGTATATTTGTATGACTACAATTCACATAGAGACTGGAATATTGTTCCTTTAGTAGCTATTTGCAGTTCAAGCAGTGACTATATATGCAAACGGAGTCACTGATATGAGAAGAGAATAATACACATTGGGATTGCATTGCTTTCACCAACAAACTTGCACTGAGAAAAAGCAAGAAAAAAGCAATTGTTGTGCATCATAACAAGGATTCTAACAAATTAAAACACACTGATAATATGACAGTACCCTTATCACTTGTACACATGCAAATATATATATATATATATATATATATATATATATATATATATAGAATATATATAATTTAAAGTTTAATTAAGACACTATACCTGCTCTCTCTAAGCTTCTGTATGTATTTGTACTTGGGTGTCAACGAGGAATTGGATGCAATCACTGCCTGGAATAATAACAAACATGCTTAACACAAATCTATGCACTCTCAACTGAAGGGGGGGAATCAATATCAGAATACTTACATCTCTTACAACAGGAGAAAAATTCTCTTTGTCAAGTGGTTTTGTAGCATCAGACATTAGCTATATGGGGAAAAAAAAAACCAAAAAAAACAAAAAAAAAAAAACATTATTATTCCTGTCCAGGTGCTTAAACCTAGGGGTAGATTTACTAAAAATGGTGCACTCAGAATTTGGTGCAGCTGTACATGGCAAGTTCAACGTGTTCAATTAAGCTTTGGCAATTAAACCTGGATGCAGATTAGTTTCTATGCAGAGCTACAACAGATTTTTCACTCCAGCTTTAGTAAATTACCACCATAACGTTCTGATGACTACATCATCAGAACTTCCAAAACTAGTCTCTCATGTGTCTTTGGCATTGCTCCCATTCCTGCTATAGGCTTTGTCTACACTCTACTTTTGCCATATGACCCATACAATATCCCTGGTGTACCTCCATCCCCAACCTCCTTTTTATCCCCATCCTCCAATGTTGTCAGGGAATAGGCTGAAGTCACCCATTTTTCATGCAATTAGCAACAAATGAAAAATGTTTGTATATTTCAGAACTCTACGATTGTCAAATATGGGTGTAGTTTGCCTACATTTAATAAAATGACGGGCAAGATTTAGGTGGATCATTGGTGGAGCGTGATATGTGTTTTTTTAGTTTCAAATGTTGAAGGTTACAACGAAGTCACAAATAGGTACTGATATGCAAGCTTTTTGTTAGGACAGATCAGGCCTTTTTAGAATGAATGGATCATTGATCTCCCTATACATGGGAAACAAATCAATATATGGTCAGTCACCAATTAACATTAAACGGGCTGGGAAATTGGAAAAGCCTAGTTATATGGAGGACTTCGTGTGAATGTGCATGTCTAGTGCCATCTGTATGACCCTACAATTTGGCTTTAGTAGCAGATGTCTGCCTTGTTCAAGTTTGACTGGACAATGAGTGGCCAAATCAGTATTTATTTGTATGCGCAAACCACAGTAGTCTAATGGGATCTTTTACAATTTACTTAGTAAAACTGATATAATGCCTGAATGGAGGTCAATAAAAGGAAAAGTAATCAACAATAAAAAAAACTGACTTGGTATAGGTGCCCAACAGAAATCCCTATACAGGCCTTACCATTTCTTCTATGTAAGGAAATAACATATCTCCAAAATATTCAGTTGCTTCAATTGGAAGTTGAGCTGGTAAATTGTCAATTGAGCACATCAGTATACCATTACCTTCAACACTAGAAGAGAAAACATGTAGGATATTTTACTGAAAAGATCAATGTAGCAATCCATGCTCTATGCCACACAAAACTTACCTGTCATGTATGATATGCTGATCAGCATCGTACATGCAAAATGGCATATCGATAGTGGTACACTCGGTCATAAACTCTATAGATCCCCCGGTGTCGGCGGAGATGTCACTGATGGCTAGAAGTCTAGACAAACAAACACAATTTAAAAAGTACCACTATATCTGCTTTTACAGGCAATGCAGAAAAATAGAAACAGAAACTGTGTTTTTAAACAAATGACAGGGAAGCAATACTGTTCTCATGGACCACACTGGAACAAACCTTCACATCTATTCAAGTAAAAGTGTCTGCATTTGACCATGGGAATAAATTATATTTTTGCCCCATGCAAATCAGAAGTACAATATAGTGGCAATGCCTACTTGTGTGGTAGCTCCGGACATCCCTCTGTGGCAACTGATGAGGACTTCACAGGAGCAAGCAACCTCTGAGCATCTTGCCTGTTCAGTAAACGTGGAGTATGTGGATCCCAGTAAATACCATTAATCAAGCATGTCGTATACGGAGCAATCTTTTTTAGGGAGAAAAAAAAAAAAAAAAAAAAAAAAAAAAAAAAATCACACAAAATACTAGAAATCTCTTCAAACTTGCAAGAGCAGTTACAAATTAATGCAAAAGATTAAGCGGTTATACGTTTCTAAAAAGGGAATGCATATTAAAATAGATGTGACATTAACAGAACAACAACTTTAGGACAAGATTATTGGTATAGAAAAAAAAAATCCAAGTTACACTTACCGGTAACTTGTTTTCTAGTAGTCTTTTAGGACAGCACATGAGAACGCAGCTCCTCCTCCTCTCACAGGAAACACACCCACTTAGACTTCAAATTGGAGGCCTCTCCCCACAGTTCTCAATTGTTAAAGAGTACCTCCGGCCCATAGGAAAAACATAAGCACAACAGCATAAATAATATCAGGGTGGGCAATTATTGCTGTCCTGAAAGACTACTAGAATACAAGTTACCTATAAGTTTAACTTGGATTTTCTCAAAACGTCTCTCAGGACAGCACATGAGAGGATAAATAAGAACTTACCCCCTTAGGGTGGGACCACAGCTTCCAAGACATTCCTACCGAAGGCCTGCTCTCCTGCCGACAACAAATCCAGCCTGTAATGGCGTACAAAAAGGTGGACATGCTTGACTACGTTGTTGCCTTACAAATTTGTTCTGGGGTAGCACTGGCCTTTTCTGCCCATGTGGCTACTAGAGCTCTTTTGGAATGAGCATGAATGCCCAGTGGTGGAACGAGAACAGAAAGTTCATAGGCTGATATGATTACCATTCTCAACCATCTGACAATGGATGCTTTAGTTGCTTTTTGCCCCTTTTTTAGTCCCCTCAAACAAAATGAAAAAAAAAGATTCAGAACTCCTGGAATCCTTAGTTACTTCTAAATAACGTAAAACGTTTCTTCTCACGTCTAACAAATGAAAATTTCCTTCCTTCTCCCCTGAACACTTAGGACAAAAGTTTGGCAAAAAAATGTCTTGAGAGCAGTGATAAACCAAAGATACCTTTGGGAGGAAGGCTAGATCGGTTCTGATTACAATCCCATCTGGATAGATAATTAGAAAGGATTCTCTGACTGAGAATGCCTGCAACGGTCTTCAGTGTGATATACTTCAGGGTCGCCAAATCTAAAAGGCTCAAAGGGAGACTTGGTCAGAGCTTGCAGGACTAGTGAATGATCCCATTTAGGGAAAGCTTTTGTATTAATCATTCTGGATCGAGACAAGGCCTTGAAGAATCTGATAACTAGGGGGTCCAAGAAGATTGAACGCTCCAGAAAGACCTCCAAAGCTGCCACCAGGGCTTTTAGCATGCTGACTGCCAACTTCTTGTCAGCTCTTTGTTGAAGAAACTACAGGACTGAGGTGAGATCTTCCAAGGACCTTGAATTGCTTAGGCACCAAGAATTATACTTCTTCCAGACTTTCCTATAGATAGCTCTCGTGATCCTCTTACGACTTGCTAGGAGAGTGTGTGCTAAGCGTTTTGAGAACCCTTTCTTTTCTAGCAGTTGCCTTTCAGAAACCACACTGAGGCGTAGATTTTTCCACTTTCGGGTAGCAGAGAGGACCTTGTATAGTAGCAGGTCCTTCCTGAATGGAAGAGTCTGACATGGTCTAATTGACAACTGGAGGAGTGTTACCAACAACATTTTCGGTCAGAAGGGAGCCACGAAAATGACGTGAACTCTGTTTGCAGCTTCTGCAAAGGAATTAGTTGGAAGGGGGGAAAGGCGTAGCACAGCTGGAAGCTCCACCTTTGAGCGAGAGCATCGATCCCTACTGCTCCATCTTCCTTGTTCAGGGAAAAGACGATTTGTCAGTATTCTGACGATTCGCAAACAGATCGATTTGCTGTTTACCCCATTCCTGAACAAAGCTGAGGAAAACTTCCTGGTTTAGACACAATTCTCCCTCCTTCAGCTGGTGTCTGCTCAGGAAGTCAGCTACTATGTTCAGCAAGCCTCTGAGATGGACTTCTGACAAGGATGCCAAATTGACCCAAGTCACAACTTCTACCATCAGACTTTGAAGTCCGTGCAGACCTGCACATGTCGACCCTGGAGCTCCTGAGAGACAGCCACAAGAGCCAAAGCAATCGCTTTTAATTCCCTCCAGTTTGAGGAGTTTGACCTTTGCTGCCTCGGCCACTGCCCCTGTGTGAGCTGACCTCTCAGGTGTGCCCCCCCTGCCCCAGAAGCTGGCGTCCGTGGTGAGGATTCTTTCCATCGGAAAGGACCAGGCTAGATATTTGGAGAGAACCTCCTGCCTCCTCCACCACCAGGGATCTCTTCACCCTGGAGGGAACCTTCACTTTCTTGTCCAACAATTCCAAGTCCCCATTCCAAGCTCTCAGGATGAATAGTTGAAGGGACCTGAAGTGTAATCTTGGCCACTGGACAGCCAGGATGGAGGCTGTCAACAGGCCCACAGCTGACATCAGAAAGCTGATTGACACCTGGTGGTTGCCTTGAAGAAGAGTCAAAGCCGCCTGTATTTTCTGCGTCTTTTCTTCTGGCAAAAAAACCCCCCAAAAAAACCACCTTGTTCCGCTAAACAGATGCAGAATCCCAGAAACAAAACCTTCTTGGACGTGGTCAAATTGGATTTCTGCACGTTGACAATCCAGCACAGACTTTCCAGATGGCTGCAGGCTACCTGAAGGTCCTTCCTCAACTGCTATTCTGAGCTTTCCAGGAACAGAAGATCGTCTAGGTAGAGAATTACCATCACACCTCCAAATCTCAAGGGAGCTAGGGCTTTTGCTATCACTTTGATGAAGATGGGGGAGATAATGACAGCCTGTGAAAGGCAATATCCTGACTTACAGGTGCTGAACCTTGCATCCTGACCTCAGAATTAGCCTCAAAAGTCCCTTAGGTCGATTGATGCCATGAAGTAATCTGGAAACAGCAGGTTTCTGACCAAAAAGATTGAATCCATTCGGAACCGCTTGCATCACACTGCTTTCTTCAAGGGTTTCAAGTTGAGGATCAACCGGAATTTTCCTGATGGTTTTCCCACCAGAAATATATATATTAAAAACCCCATGTGTTCTTCCGGACCGGATTGCATCCTGAATCCTGAACCAGGTTCTGCATAGCAAGAGTTTTCACCGGATTCTTCGGAATATCCAGAACAAAAAAAACCTTCTTGGGGGGGGGGGGGACCTCTGCAAACTCCCACTCGTAACCGTGGCTGACAAGATTTCAGATATACAGGCTCTAAGTTATCCTCTGCCATTGTGGAAGGAATGCCTGAAGTCTTCCTCCCACTGGGAGCAGCAGGTCACTGGAAATTTTCAGGCTGAGCAGGAGTACGGAAAAGGACTCCTCCTTTTTCTCTTCCTTACTATGATGCCCAGACCATTTGTCTGCCTACAAGCTCCTCTGGGGGCGGAAAAAGAGTTTTTGCACTCGTCTTATCTTCTTCACAGGGAAAGACTTTTTCCTGTCTCTTGTGCGATCCAAAATGAAATCATAAATCTGGCCCAAAGCGGATATCTCCTGAAAAAGGGATTTCACACAGCCTAACTTTTGATGTAGAATCCCTCTGCCAAGTTTTTAACCACAAGGCCCTTCTTGCCAAGTTAGACAAAGTAGCTGAACGAGCTGTCAGCTCTTGTGATTGTAGGGAAGGAACCTAAAATCTCATCCTTTGGGATTCCTGCGCTGATATACGCCTTAAGCTGGTTCAGCAAATGCTCCAGATGTCTTGCTACGCTTGGGACTGCCATAGCCAGCTTCAAATGCTCCACTGTGGAATGCCATGCTCTCTTCAACAGCAAAATCCATTCTTCTATCCATAGCATCTTTCAGGCTCCCCATGTCTTCAAAGCGTAAGTCTGTGCTTTTTGAGACTTGGGAAAAATGCGGCGTCTACCGTAGGCACTTTTTTCCATACTGATGAAGAGTCCTCTTCAAACAGGAACAGTCTCTGGTGAGGTATAGAAAAAAACCTGTTTCCTTTCTGGATCCTGCCATTCTTTTTTTATCATGTCTGAGATGGCTGAATGTACAGGAAGACATCTCCCTTTTGGCTCACTAAGACCCAGGTACATTTTATCATGGAGGGATAGATCTCTTTCCTCTTTTTTAATGCCTAAGGTGGCATGAATCACTTTAAGCAGATATTCTACATCCTCTAGCAACAGCTTATATTTAGAATCCTCCGCCTCTTTCCCATTATCCTCTGAATCTCCCTCTGATCGAGGAGAGACAGCCACCAGAGCAGACGGTATCCCTGACCACGCTTCCAAGGAAGCTGATAATTGTGGTGTGAGGGTAGGCTCAGAAGGACTCTGGGAAGAAGACTCCAACATATTTCTGAAAGACCGCAAGGCTGCACTCAACTCAGCCTTCATGGAAGCTAGAAAATCACTAGAAGTTGACACGGCCTCCTCTCTTACCAAAGCAGAAACGCACTCCTTGCATAAAGGTTTTTTCCAAGCATCAGGCAATTTACACTTGCATGAAGGACATCTCCTCTTGCTAGATTCCTATTCACTGCCCTTAGCCTAAGACAAAGCACAAGGAACACAACCACTTAGCTACTGACTGACCTTAAACACACAAAACGCACCCAGTGTAACCAGAGCCCAAACCTCCACACCACCAGTGCACTGACCCCACACACCCAGACACCCAGGATCCACAGCACAAGACAAGCCCTCAGCCACAAGGGAAAAAAAAAAAAAAAAAAAAAAAAAAAAAAAGACACCACAGTGCCCCAAAAGAAAAGCAGCATAATACAGTTTGCCCATAGGAAGCTCTCTCCAACCTGGGCTTTACCGGTGCCTTCACCTATCCCTGGAGCTGCAATTGCTCCTGACTCCTCCATAGCAGAGCCTGTCCACGTGGCTGTGTCTCCTGGTCCCGGCATCCTGGAATGCCATAGCGCTGGCCCGGGACCTGAAATAGGCACTGGCTGAGACCTGCCCCCTTCTCCTGCAAACGGAACTGACACTGCATGCCCGACTGGAAGCTCCGCCCCTGCCCGGATGTGACCTCACGGGTATGTCAGACACCACTGGACACCAAAAACATGCCCGCCTCCATTGCCCACACAGGGACATCAGGGCTACAGGCTACCTGGCAATACTGGCTCCCCGAGCACTGAAAGGGGAGAGTGGAGCCAGGAAGAGGCCCCTCCCCATCTGGGACTCTGCCTGGAGGACTCCTGCTGCCAGGAAAAAAGGTAAAAGAAAAATAGAGACCCCTTTCAGGCAGCACCTGAGAAAACGCAGTCCCCATAGTTCCTGTGTGTTCTTACCTGGCCGGAGGAAACACGATAGCTGAGGACTGTGGGGAGAGGCCTCAAATTTGAAGTCTAAGTGGGTGTACGTTTCCTGCGAGTGGAGGAGGAGCTGCATTCTCTCATGTGCTGTCCTGAAAGGTGTTTTGAGAAATGTACATTGTATATAATAAGAATGTAAACTATAGGCAATAGTAATTTTACATACACAGCCACTATCCCATGTGTTGAGTATGCTCATTTTGAAATGTTGCTAATATTCAAGAAAGAGATTTTACCTTTAGATAATCCATGTAATGTAATCACATGATCCTGGATATTTGTCTCCATGGCACCAGCAGTGAGAGAGTACTGAAAAATGCTTATGTTCCTACACATATAGGTGCAGCCACTATGACAGCAATCTCCCAAGTGCCCTCTGTAAACAGGTAATTCGAGGGTTGGCTCTAGCTGTGGGCAAGTATGTGAACTAGACATGTGCAAAGAACATGCCCATCACTGGACATGCACTAAAAATTTCAAAGACAGCAAAACTGCAGCAGACCTGCCTGTATAAAATGTCTGTGAGTTTGCTTTAACTGGTTGTGCTTTAATTAGGTGTGTGGGTGGTGACAGGAGGGAAAGAAATCCCCAGCCACTGCTCAAGCTCCTGTAATGTAAGAGGCAGCATAACTGTCTGTGGGTTGGCTCCAATAGGCTGTGCTATTGGCAGGCGTATGGAGGGTGACAGGGAAGGATAGAACCTTGTCTTTGCTCTTGGACTTGCATTGTAAGAGGCAGCATAGCTGTAGTAACTGAGGCTTAGTTTACTTCTTACAGTGTTGCTCCACTAAATTCTATTTAAATGGCAAGGCTGGGAATGGCAGAGAACAACCTGTCTGTTTTTCAAGCAACACCGTACTGACACCAGCACTACATGTGAAGAAGTACAAGAGGGTTTTGAGATGAAAGGTCACACAGTACATAGGTAGCCTGCTGGGGTGACTGGTCCCCATTACAAGAAATGCCTTTCTGTAGGTACAAAAAGCACAACTTTTATGATTGTTTTCAAAACATTTGCATAGATTACAACAGGAAAGGATGACAGATTATGCTGAATTTAAATTCAAACTTGTTTCTGTATATAGCTTGCAATTATATATGCACGAGATAGCCATATTTATGCACTACCCTGCTCCACAATTTTTGTGCTTTTTCTGCACAATGCCCGACAGTCAGCCAACCCATAGAAAATAATGCATTCTGTGCAGTAATATATTTATTTATTGTGTGTGTTTATATACCAAAAAATAAAAAACCCAGTGGTGATTAAAATGGTTCTAAAACCTAATGGCTCAAGGTTTTTTTGCCTTCATACATTCTATGCATGAAGGTAAAAAAACCTTCTCTGTGCAGAACCCCCCCAGCCTCCCCTAATACTCACCTAAACCCCCTCTCGGCTATGCACTGGAGTCTTGGCTATCCCAAAACACCCTCTTCTCACTGGCTGAGACAGAAGCAGGAGCCATCAGCTCCCACCACTTTCAATCATAGCCAGTGAACCAATGAGAAGAGAGAGGGGGCAGGACCAAGCAACGGCTCCATGTGAATGGACACAAGGAGCAGCGGGTGCCCCCAAGCTGCTGTGGAAGCACCCATCAGGAGGGAGGGGCTAGGAGTGCCGAAGGGGGACCAGAGAAGAGGAGGATCGGGGCTTTCCTTCCTGCACAACCACTGCACATAGCAGGTAAGTATATACAAGTTTGCTATTTTTTCTTTAAAAAAAATAAACCTTTAGAATCACTTTAAATGACACTAAAAGAAAGCTCTATTTGTGTGAAAAAAAATATATAAATATCATTTGGGTACAGTGTTGCATGACACAGCAATGCCAGTTAAAGTATCGCAGTGATGAATAGCAAAACAATGCTCCGGTCATTAAGGGGGTACAACCTTTCCGAAAGGTTAAGTGGTTAAAGCAGATATAAACAGCTGATCAGCAATTGTCTACTGTGAGCCCCACTTATCCTAGTAAAGCCATAAGTGGGGAAGGTATTTTAGCTATATTTGTAAAAGTAAAACCCCTTTGCACTTGTGTAAATCACTTACATCTGTGTTGAACCGAGATGTATACAATTCTGGGTTCTTTTCATACTCTACAGGATCATACACTCCATCAGTTTTCCTCACAAGGTGGTGATGACGGCTTAATACAGTTGCATAAACTTTCCTGAGATCTAAAGGAAACAACAAAGCGTGAGTCATGGAAAGTGCTTACATAACAACATGTTCTGAAGCGTGTCACATTACCTGCAGTCTTAGAAACTTCTTTTAATTCATGAGGTTCAACAAACTCAGAGGGAAGTTCATTAAACATTTCTTGTGCACCCTAAAAATAAAAAAATACAGAGATTTATATACCAGAAATCCATGTTTCCAGATTATTTCCATTGAACATGACTTGGCCCAAAAAATGTGCTTAAGGTATGAACAGAGCTGAATTGCATAACCTAAATTTTTAAATCAATCCCATTGTCTCTGTGGCACTCACTGAGCCCAAGGCTCAGACTGAACACAGAACCTTAAATTCTCCCAAAAGATCCTGCTGTCATCCAGATGTCAAATGCCAGACTCTTAGCAAGAAGCAGATTAACAGCTGTATGCCAGTAAGCGGGGCTTAACAATAGGAAGGGTGGGCTCATTTTCAACTTGGAGAAAGATCCAGGACCTATTTACAGCTCAAGCCTAGAAGCCAAGAGGCTCTATAAAGTAATGCGAGACTCGGCACAGAAGTTTGAGCACTGTTGATAATTTAGGACTAATAGGCCAGGACAAAGTCACTTTAAACTCACTAAATACAAGATGGAGTCTACAAGTACTTTTCTTACAAAAAGCAAGTATCCCACTCCGCACTCTGCCCATCCAAACTGTCAAAATAGGAGCATTGAAAAAGTGTCTTTGCAAGAAAACGGTTAAGTGGCTGTAGCCTGCATTTATTTTTCAGTATTAATTTTGCCTTACCTTCGATACATTGCCAGTGCCTGTAAACACAAAGGTCAGAGGTCCAATAGATTTTGGCATCAAGCCTAGAGCAATTTCATATCCTGCATCCCTTACAGCTTGCACAGCCTGGCTGCTGTTTCTGTAGTTGTGGGCCATTCCAATGTGCTAAAAACATATTTGTAAATGTCAGAATTGGCACCTTTGGTTAAGCATTATCAAAAGTATAGTCTACCACACACATTACAATCTGATTTCACAACCTACTTCAGAACTACCAACAAGTTTGTCCTGAAAGAGCCTTCACTTTGGATTTAAATTAAATTGAATAGTTCAGGTAGGCCACTGTACTACAAAGTTTTGGTAGAACTAAAGTTTATTTGTACGTACAGAGATTATATGGTCACATTGGGGGTTAATGACTAAAACTGAAGAGTGCAAAATCTGGTGCATAAAAACTAATCAGCTTCCAGGTTTTATTGCCAAAGCTTAATTGAACAAGCTGAAGTTAAAAGCTGATTGGCTACCATGCACAGATGCACCAGATTCTCAATGCACCAGTTTTAGTAAGGTTACTTTCTCATTGATCCGTAGCAAAAACATGGTAAAGACGCATATGCATTTTTACCGCATTTGCGGTGTGTTTTTCACGACATGTGACTCAAATATCGCATCAAAAATGCAATGCAGGTGTATTTTCTTTTATGCGTTTCTGACATGGTTTCAATGCATTTCAATGGGGAGGTAAATTTTTGGTGCAATTTTTTACTGCACCAAACCTGCAGCAAGCAGGATTTTAATAAACGCAGAGGACCTGTACCGGATCAGTGTGAAGAGTTCCATAGGATTACATGGTTATACATTTTTTTTTTTAAAAAAAACTCAAAAACAGAAGAAAAACAGATCGACGTGAAATCAGCCATAATCTACCCCATTGTAATGCGTGTGGTGAGCCTCAAGTAAGCATGTCTTTACATCTTATTTGGGTAAGTAAAGATTTAACAGTTATTTGTATTTCATGCATTGCATTATTATCATTTAATTGTTGTTCCTTCAAGAGGAATTCCAAGCAAACAGCCAAGTATAGAGTGGAAATACATACAAATCAAGTCTAGTCAAATTATAAGGCCTCATTTACACAGGCGTACTGATGAGTACACCCATGCAGAGGGTCATGTTTACCAGCACAGGAGATCTGTCCACCCAGCCTGTTTAATTTAACAACAGGCGGGCGGCTTAACATATCTTCACGCACATCCCTGCTTGTACATCCCTGCAGACTGCATTCAGAGCCAAGCATTGAATCAGTACAGATGTAAACTCAGGATTGTGCATGGAGATTCATGCAGTTGTGCTCCTGCCATTGATTTGAAAAGACTAGCTGCTGAAGTTGAAAACTTGAAATTTCTTACCCAGCAGGCTGCTGCATTTGACTCAGAAAGTAAGCACATTACTAATAAAAATACAAAATGACGCAATGAGATTTGTTAAAGAATGTTTGGAGAATGCACAGTGTGCTATACGGGAGATATGCTCCAAACATGCAAAGGTTGACCATTCTCAGTGTTGAGCAGAGATAACATCTCCAAAGAAGCAGAGTGTTGTTGTTGCTGCAAGTAAAGTCTATGATGGATGTTTAGACAATGGTTTTGTAGCAGCTGTTGAGATTGGCTCGGGCTTGGAAATAGAGAATGGGTCTGACCGAGCTTTGGAAACTAGTAATACAGTGGCAGTGGTCACATCTGATGAGTCAGTTGTGGATGAATGTTCCCCTCAGACAGCTTTTTTTTCTATTAACTTTCATTGTTTTTTTCCTCTTTCCTATTTTCATTATCTTGTATCTTCTGATCTTTGTCTTAAAACCAGAGAGAGGTATTTAAACCTGATATGCAACTCCTAAGGTGAGATGCTACACAATGGCTTTGCATAGCATCCCTAATTGGGTGTTTGAGTATTTGCACACTGATGCTCAGACTGGGTAGAATAAGTTGAGAATAGAATACTTTGGGTGGCTCTCTCTAGATTTATAAGAGGGGTGAGTGAAAGTTATCACTCCAGTCAGAATTTGAATTTTATTGAATCAGTTGTTTATAATATGCCAAAGGCTATGACATATGGATGTAAAGAACTTTTTACTTTCATGGTGAAGACACTGGCAAGAATTTCTACTGCTGCTTTGTATAATACTCATGACTGTGGTTTGATATACTGAAGAAACTACAAGCCATGAAATAGGCCTTAGAGTTATATGGGCCACTGGTGTTTACCAAATCCTTTGTTGGTCATGGTCTAAGGTCATATTATCTAATAACTGATTCACGGGGATATTTTAGAGGCTGGTGAAGAGAGATGTATCTAGTTTCAATTTCATATGAGCCATTATGAAGCATTCAATACCTCAAATCACAATGCAACCCTTCTAGCTCATAATATAGGTAGGTTCGTTTGGTATTGGCTTGTGAATCGATTCTGATTAGAACGGATTCAAGTGGGGACATGTAGAATATTGTAATGTCATACAGTGAAGGAAATAAGTATTTGATCCCCTGCTGATTTTGAATGTTTGCCCACTCACAAAGAAATGATCAGTCTAAAAATCGAATGGTAGTTGTATTGTAACACAGAGACAGAACAGCAACAAAAAATTCAAAAAAAATGCATGTCTAACAAATTATGCACTAATTTGCATGTTCATGAGGGAAATAAGTATTTGATCCCCTTCACAAAACATGACTTAATAATTGGTGGCAAATCCCTTGTTGGCAATCGCAGAGGTCAGACGTTTCCTGTAGTTGGCCACCAGGTTTGCACACATCTCAGGAGGGATTTTGGCCCACTCCTCTTGGTAGATCCTCTCCAAGTCATTAAGGTTTGGTGGCTGACATTTGGCAACTTGAACTTTCACCTCCCTCCACAGATTTTCAATCGGATTAAGGTCTGCAGACTGGCCACTCCTTTGTTGCCTTGGCTGTGTGTTTTGGGTCATTGTCATGCTGGAACACCCATCCACAAACCATTTTCAATGCCTTGGCTGAGGGAAGAAGGTTCTCACCCAATATTTCACAGTACATTGCCCCGTCCATAGTCCCTTTGATGTAATGCAGTTGTCCTGTCCCCTTAGCAGAAAAACACCCCCAAAGCAGAATGTTTCCACCACCATGTTTGACAGTTGGGATGGTGCTCTTGGGTCATAGGCAGAATTCCTCCTCCTCCAAACACTGAGTTGAGTTGATGCCGAAGTGCTCGATTTTGGTCTCATCTGACCACAACACTTTCAACCAGTCCTCCTCTGCATCATTCAGATGTTCAGTGGCAAACTTCAGATGGGCCTGGACATGTGCTTTCTTGAGCAGAGGGACCTTGCGGGCACTGCAGGATTTCAATCCTTGTTGGCATAGTGCGTTACCAAATTGTTTTCTTGGTGACTGTGGTCCCAGCTGCCTGGAGATCATTGACAAGATCCTCCTGTGTAGTTCTGGGATGATTCCTCACGGTTTTCATGATCATTGACACTCCAATTTTGGGTTTCTTCCATTTGCGAATGATTGCACCAACTGTTGTCACCTTCTCACCAAGGTGCTTGGCAATAGTTTGGTAGCCCAGTCCAGCCTTGTGGAGGTCTACAATCTTGTCCCTGACATCCTTGGACAGCTCTTTGGTCTTTGCCATAGTGGAGTTTGGAATCTGATTGTTTGATTGTTCCTGTGGACAGGTGTCTTTTATACAGGTAACAAAATGAGATTAGCAGCACTCCCTTTAAGAGACTGCTTCTAATCTCAGCTTGTTACCTGTACAAAAGACACCTGGTAGCCAGAAATCCTGCTGAATGATAGGGGATCAAATACTCTTTGATAATAACGTACTCGTAGAACGAAACACGTAGGGTGGAGCCTAGCCAGTGATGTCACGCCGCTCGGCCCACGTGGAGGCCGGCGGACATCTTTACTGCTGTTTATGCTGTGAGTGTAATACACATTGTAGATTCATTAATAAGTTGGAAATTGCTGCACTATCAAGATTTTTGTTTGGGCTTGTTTTATTACGAGCCCCCCCCCTTCAAGGTGGATCCTTTATCTGGTGCCCCATTCCTGTCATTGTGATGGTTCCCTTGCTGGATGGCTGAACATCTATGTTACCTGGTCTATAACCCGCTGCTGGATGGATGAGGAATGTCACCTGGAGAGAGATGACACGCTAATCACCTGTCCTGCTGCTGGTTTGCCAGATGATCTTTGCCTTTCCAGATGACCAGGAGTGGTCTGAAAACTCAAAGGCGCATACTTTGCGCTATCTGGTTAGTGCAATACTTACTCATTCACCGTCACGGGAGGCATGGATTTCACCCTTGCTTGATCATTGGACGTTTTGTTATCATTGTGTGTGAATTGAAAGTTATTTTCCACATGTCACTTATTGCTCTTTAAACGTCATTTTTCTAGATGTTTTTCACTTGCCATTACCCAAGCGCTCCACAGCGCATTTATATGAATATATGTTATTTTTTACTCCAATTTCTGAATATAGCACTGCATTGTTTGACAGAATATATATCAAAGGTTTAGAGGTTACACCTTTATGCTAGTTGCTTATCATTTACACATTTCCTAGTGCTCGTATACCCCCCTTTTATATTCTAAGTATCCTGTCATCTGCCTTGTCTGTACCTTGGTTTTATGGATGGTTTCTGAGCTGGTTAAATGCATCTCTCTGGAAAAGAACTGTTGGACTAGTTGCTGTGGGAAAATACATTTATAAATACACTCGTCATCCTCTAATTAATATAAGGCAACACAGACCACCTGTGCCTCTTGGGCAGGTAAACAACCCTCTGCACAGGTGTACTGATCAGTGCACCCGTGTGAATGAGGGGTAAGAAAAAATTTCACACATTTATGCTACATCACATGACCAGGAACACACCTATGCTTTCTTTTGATCAGCTTTAAAGCTGAAGTTTATGTATTTTTTGCATAATTACAATGGACCAGCATGGACCCAATTACGTATGTGTGTGTCAATTAAACCAGACAGTCAAGCTACTGATTGATAGTCAAATTAGTAGGCAAAGTGACAGAGGAAGCTTTAAAGCTGAAGTGTAGGTATGGCTTTGTTTGCATAGTTATATTGGTCGAGCTTGGATCAATGTATGTGCCATATGTGGCCAATCACTGTGGAAGCTGGGAGATAAATGTACTTTGCACTAGTGACTGCCGTTACCTTCTGGGTCCAGTGCTTAGGGGCTACCCTGCTGCATAGTTAAACCAGGGTGTCATTCACCTGTCAAAAGGCACCATTCACAGCATGCCTTGAAGTTTTTTTTAATTAAATGCAAGGAGTTCTCTGGTTGGACAAGGTGAAGATTGTAACATAACTGTCTTACTACTCCACCTCATCCAATCAGAGAATCCTTTGAATTATTCAAAATCATGGGAAGTTTTCTCTGAATTGTGCCTTTGCCAAGATAATCAGTGCAGTGCCTGGTGTGAACAAGCTCTTAAAGTTTCAAAGGCTAAGTACAGAAGCAACATGATTGTAATTAGACCAGATAGGAGATAAAACCTTACCATAAAGGGGGTGTGATGTCCCAATGCAAGAAATCTAAGCCCTAAACCATGCAACATGTTGATCATCCCTGAATG